>NC_056726.1:1653979592-1654082092 GCF_019279795.1 Protopterus annectens
TCTCTGACAATGTACAAGTCTGACTATCAGTTTTATGTCATTTACAGCTACCTACATTTCTTGGATCATCACACTAATTTGTCAGGAGAACAGGGCAAAAGGCAGGTGATGTGGGCCATTCATAAAGACATACTGGGCAGACTGGAACAGTTGAGGGGTATGAATATGCATACCACTTTCTGTTTGAGCATTCTAGCATAATCTGTGCAGTTATTAAATGTATATATGCATACGGCTTTCTCACTGAACATTCTAACAAACTGTGTGTAGTTGTGTGGAATGATTATGCATACAACTCACTGGTGCTCCTGGGATCCAAAGTCCTGCTGTGTGTGACAAAAGCATTACAGTTAAGAACACTGTACACTATGCTATCAGGCAATTGTTGTGAGGCTTTGCAATGTATTTTGTCTAATATGACTGACCTGTTTGCACTTCCGACATTGTTATACAGCACTTCATACACATTTTATCTGCATACCACAGTGTGGGTAACACTGCTTACTACAACAGTACTATTTAATAACTGCAACAGTACAACAACATATTACTGCAGAGTAAATAGAAGCAATGCAGGGGTTACACCTTTATTTGCAGCATATTACACAATTCTGTATACTGGTACAACACTGTCTGAGGCTCTTACATTTATTTGTTATGACAGTACATGCAGGCTATTTACTAACCTGCCTCACGATGCATCCTTTGCAGCCTTGCATCATAGGCTTGCTGGTCTGCAGCATGCTCATCTGTAGCTGTCAGAGAAGTACAGTGATATTTAGTCATACCTATCCATAGTATACACAAGCTAGACAATTATTAACTACGTAGTGGAAGGGGTACTTACTCAGTTCTGGGGCATTCTGCATCTGCCTTGCTTCCTGCATTCACTGTTCCAGGACATCCCCCCTCCACCGCTTCAGGTCTGCATGATGGTGCCTGACCTTCTCACTAGTCCGGGGGATACTTGTGGTGTTAGTGAGGTCAAGGACAAGACTGTCCCAGGCCTATGTTTTGTACTGTGAGCCCTGGTACTGGCTCTGCAGTAGTTTCCAGTCATGGTGCTTTACGAGGAGCCATACCATGAATTTGGACTCCTGGATGCCCCAGTGCTGCACTCTAAAGCGAGTGCTTTCTCACACTCCAGCCCTTCTGCCTGCAGGGGGATGCTACAACCAGTTATGATCCGTATTCCCGCCTCTTTGGTTTAAGTATGGCCGGATTCCCGCACTTTTCTGTAACTGGCTGGTTTTGAAAAGGCTGTGCTACGGGCACACCTGCTTACATCAGGTTGGCACTGCTTAAAGAGGTGTACCTGTGGGCATATTGTATTGGCTTCCCTGCACATTGCTTACAATTAGTTAGGCTGCGATGTGGTTAACTTTGCGTTTTGCTTATCTAGCATTATATTTGCCTTTTGTCAATGATGTCTTACTCATTACAGGTTATATATGTGTCTGGTATCCGTCTTTCATGTGTACATACACTGTATGGGGTCCTGGGGACTTTCTATCTTTATTACAGTGACACCTCAACTGTATGTTTACTGCAGTAAGCCACTTCATATATTTATGGTCTGTGGCAGGTTATAGCACATCACACTGTACACAGATTCAGTTCACATATTTGATTTCATTTCCCTGTTGTGAGGATTAGTTTGCTGATACCTCCTTTATATGTATTGCTATCATGGCATAGTGGTTTACTACTATGACTGTGATGTACAGGGTCCAGAGTTCTAGCCTTGCAGAGGCTGGTTATTTTGTTGCTGGCCAGAACATGAGCTGTTGGGTAAAGCGTGATTAAGGCACTTTAAAGCAGTTGTGAGTGGGTGTGCCCGGGTTTGCGTGGAGCTAAGCAATGCTAACCTCCTGATACAGTTTCTTACACTCAGTTAGCCTCTACATTGGTTCACCAGTGTGATACTTGCATACCGGCACCCAAACAGGCTTACACCCACTTGCTCCTGCACTTGCAAATGCACTGCATTTGGTATTTGCATCTGACACTCACACCCCTGGGTGGGGGTGAGGACTACGATACCTTCTGATGCCTATTACATTGTCTTACATGCCTACAGTGGGGTGTTGTGACCATGTGTTCATAGGTGTTGTGTAGTGGGTTATACAACGACACATATGGTCATACCCTATTTAGCCATTTGAACTGGACTGTGCTGCGGTGGGACCCATATCAGTAATGGCTGCCCATTAGGTGTAAGCATGCTGGTCAACTGTACGGAATCCATGGCCTGACCAGAGTTTGCTTCATACTATTGGTGTGGTCCTCTTACAATCTACACCTGTCTGGCAAATACCTGGTAACTGACACCATTAAATACAGACAAGTAATTGGGTTTAGGACCCCACATCCTTCAGCTGAGTCATGCTAATGCATACCTATTATTCTATCAGCTTTCTAAGGTTGTAAGTGGAATATGTGCTTTCTGTCCCTATCAGACATCTCAAATAAGTGGGGGCAGATTTCAACTGAATCAGGGACAAGTCAAGAAACACTCAGGGACAATCAGGGACACTTTTAAAATATTAGTGCTATTAACTTGACACATTGACATAATCAGAGCATGTGAATTAATATACATTTTCTGAAGAAAAAGGAGTTTATAACACTTAATTATTGTCATTATTCATTAAGTGTAGTTCACCAAGTTTCCTCCAAAAGTCACTAGTTTTAGGAGGGATTAAGAAGGACAGAGTTAAAATTTGAGTCAAAATCAGGGACGTCCCTGAAACTCATAGACAGTTGAGATGTATGGTCCCTATTTGTTCCCACAACAGTTTATGCCCTGTCCAGTGGATTTGCTCTTAGGGGTTGGGAGGTAGGGGTGTAAGCTCTGCCCATTTCGGAATATTACTTACATCCCCGGGGCAGTCTTAATACAACTGCGCCAGCCAACACCTGCATACCTAGGCCCATAATTGCATACCCATAGTTCCCACACCTACCCCTCCTCTACAGCACTCATCCTTACTGTGGGTGCAGGTGGAGTCTAACCACACCACTACACACTGCCCACTCTCTGCGTGTGAGGTCCCATGTCGTACCTTGTGTCAACTCATAGGTTATCAGGCTTGCACAACCTACTGGTCCGTGTACGTCTACAGCCTGGTTTGAAGACTCATGACAGGAACTGACTCCAATGATCAGTAATTTTTGGGGGTGTCCCACAAGAGACATTGATGTCTTTGTTTCAAGATTAGACCTGGCAGGTCTCTCCCACTGGTAGTATCCTGCCTGTGGTCTGGGAAGCAGTGGTGTGTTTACTTTTATTGTGTGTCTGTATGTTTCACCGGTCTAGCTGGTGGTGTGGTTTGAGGCTACGTGTTACACGTTTGTTGATTAGTCCCCTCACCCCCATATGCATGGCCTGTGAACATATGGAATTCATAACTGCTGTATCATATCCTAGCTATATACATTATATTTACACACACACACACACACACACACACACACACACATATATATATATATATATATATATATATATATATATATATATATATATATATATATATATATATATATATATATATATATATATATATACATTACTATATACAGATATATCTGTATATGTATGCATACATGTATATATTTATATATTGCTGTCTATATATATATATATATATATATATATATATATATATATATATATATATATATAAAAACGACATATGGGTGTATGGGTGTCTGCATATGTATATATCTATATGTGGGTATGTATATGTGTTCTGTCTCTGTATGTATACATTTGTACTACAGAGTGGGAGAGGCATATCTCCATGTAGCTATGGGTAGATATACACGTACATACCTCTACAGATATACATCTACATCTGGTTATTCCGTTCCTTGCCATGTAGATTACACTTTCCTGCAGTGGGACTCGTATTTGATGTGGCTGCTCATTTGGCGATGCCTCTGCACAATGAACACTTTTGTTTACATCCCTGGGGCTGTCCATATAGACCCACATCAGCCAACACCTGCACACCTAGACTCATAACTAGCTACCCATAGTTCCCCCACCCACACATCCTCTACAGCACCCATCCTTACTCTGGGTGCTGATCGGGTCTTAACACATCACTACACACTGTCCACTCTCCACTTCATGGGGCCCATGTCATACGTTGTCTCGACTCATGGGTCATCAGGCTTTCCCACCCTTGTATTTCGGGTATGTACACTCCCCGGCCAAAACGGTCAGTGTATCACCTTCTTTTGGTTATATGTCAATTTTTGGGGCGCCCTGCAATGGACGCTCCTGTTTGTGTTCCAATATTAGATTTCACGGGTGCACTGTGTACCCCGCCGGTTGTATCCTGCCTGTGGTCTGGGGAGCAGTGGGCTATTTGCATTGTTTACGGGTTTGTATGTATGTTTCCTCTGTCCAGCTGGGGGGGGGGTGAAGGTCATGCTACATGTTACATGTTTCTTGCTTGAGCCCCTCACTTCCATTGGCATAGTCTGTGAACATATGTCATTCTTGTGTGCTGTTTCCTTTCATAGCTGTATATCTGAGTATATCTACACACACACACACACACACACACACACACACACACACACACACATATTTATATATATATATATATATATATATATATATATATATATATATATATATATATATATATATGTGTGTGTGTGTGTATATGGTTCCCTTTCATATGATCAAATTTCTCTAAACTCAAAAGTCATAAACTCGAAACCAGAATCTCGAATTTAGAGAAACTTGAACATATGAAAGGGACAAAAAAAAAAAGTAACACTTTTCAAATGTCCTGCACCCCCACACCCCCTACTTAAATGTACCTACTCCGAGATCGCACTATAGTGAAGGAAATGGAAATCACCCATTCCGCACTATACGCGTAAGCGCAGAACGGAAGATTTTCCCTTACTCTGCTATTGTGCGGTCACGGAACATTCACATTTAAAATGCTAGGGTACAGGGAACCTGGCTCCCTGCAATAAGGTAAGTTAACTTTTTATTTTTTTAAACCTAAGGCTCCCATTCACAATTTCGAGTGAATGGAAGTTTGAGATTCTGGTCCCGAGATTATGAATTTTGAGCTTCCATCCATTTGATCTTGTGAAGGAGAGCTCTCTCTCTCTCTCTCATATATATATATATATATATATATATATATATATATATATATATATATATATAGATATATATATATATATATATATATATATATATATATATATATATATATATATATATATATATATATATATATATATATATATATATATATATATATATATATGTAAGGCTAGGGTTGCCACCTTTTCAGATGGCCAAAGTGGGACAATTGTGGTACAAACATTAGATTTTGCAAGCCAAAACATACCCATGGACAGTACACACACACACACACACACACACACACACATATATATATATATATATATATATATATATATATATATATATATATATATATATATATATATTATATATCTGTACATACACATACACATACATCTGCATAACTATATACATTTCCTATGCTGGGCACTGCTTACACCCGCACAAGTGCACTCAAACTTGCTTACTGGTACTATATATATTTACTACTGCTTATTTGTGCTTACACCTGTTTACTAGTGCCTTATTCATTATGACACTACCACTTTGATGGCATGACATTAGATAAACATTTCATGCAGTACTCCAGATCACATTTACATATTATTATGTAGGTTATACAGCAAAACGATATTTCACATGGAAAATGATACGTGCTATAGTTTGCCTCAAACCGTGCATGCCTGCTCATTAGGCGAATGCTCTAAC
This sequence comes from Protopterus annectens, assembly GCF_019279795.1. NCBI lineage: Eukaryota > Metazoa > Chordata > Ceratodontiformes > Protopteridae > Protopterus > Protopterus annectens. The sequence continues at coordinate 1,653,985,429 of NC_056726.1, forward strand.
CATTACACTATTAATGTTAACGTTAATTCCACATGTTTTTCTCTTTTTGGTTGATTTTTATGTGTAAGCTACACTAAGCAGGAGGCAGCGACTCGCAAACACTCTGCCCTTCGCTTACACTTTCGATATTGATGCAATACAAATATAAAATAGGGACAATGGGAATCTAATTGTGAAAGTTTTAGGGACGGGGCTCAACATTCCACTACATGCTTGTGTGTTTACTACTTTGATTTTATTTCAGTGTTTGTGGACACTCTTGTATGCTTAGCATACATTTCAGTATCCACGGACACTGAATTAATTGCTTACTATTAGAGGTGGGCTCTAATAGTAAGCATAGTAGGTTGTGCAACTGTGGGGGCATGTTTCTGCCTCTGTAGAGCACTTAAACATGTCCCCTGCACTTGCACACATTTTCTGTGGATGTCGAGGGTGTGGCAGCATGCCCTCATAATTATTCATATGGCGCTGCTGCACCATCTGTAATGAAGACGCTCCACACAAGGCTAAAACTGTCCTTGCGCCAAGCTTCATTATCCCAGGGATAGTGTTTGTAGGCACACCTTAGTGAAGATGTGGATGCCCATGCATGCACAGAGGACTTGTACAACTTTGCTGACATTACGCTGCCCTTGCAAGCGTTCAATGCCTGTCAAGCAACCACACAGCAAACTGGTTGTTGCTTAACATGATGTGGGAACACAGACGTGTTCTGGGTAAATAACTATACAATATGACATACCTAGGACATGTGATGACAGACAAAGTATTAGAACATTGTATCTCATTACAGAGTGATTGGGGTGAGACCAGCAGTAGTAGTAGACAGGCACCAGTAATTCATGGGACTACCCTGCTTTCTGCATTCTTCATAAGGTAATTGTTTCCTTGCAGGACACACCACTTGAGTAGTGTCCAACTGCAGAATACCTGAGTAAAACCTCCCACATTACCTTCCCAGGGTATACATATTATGCTTCCCCAACACTGTTTGTCTGTGCTCTGTAAAGACATCTTGAATGACTCTTTTCTTGGAAAATAATAGAAGTAACTGCAATACTCAGTTGCACAGAGGACACCTAGCATGCAGTGCCAAGCAGTGTCCCCAGATCTCTCAGTCATCTGATATGTAAAGCCATGAAAGGAGTAGGCATGGATATGATCAGTAACAATGTCATACACCTACTGACATTGGACCAAACACAGTTTGTTTCGCTCAAAGGAAGATCATGTCTACCTACCTACCTTAACTGGTGGACCTCACTGAGTTTTACAGTATGCAGTGGATGATGGGAATATGACTCACTCCACCTACCATGGCCAGACAAGGTGTTTGACAGTATTAGGCCAGCAGGGTTTGCTGGAAACTGCATAGGTTATTTACAGAGTGGCATCTTAGCTGGTGGATAGCCAAGTGTCTGATTGTCATAATCTGGGAAGATAGCATTGGGTAGACCTATGCTACAATGATGACAGTCAACAGTGGACTTCCCTCAGACATCATTAATAGAGTACCCCTTGTAACCATTCATTTCTCTGCAGTCACGGCCACTGTCAGTGACCTCTGACTAACTACACTAGCAGGTGATTGCATATTAGGACCTGTCACTGAATCCCACACAGAACCAACAGTTATCCAGGATGCCCCAAGACACACATTGAGTTGTTTTCAGAGCCACTGACAAATAGTAAATGCCAAGGACTGCACAATATTATCCATTTGGAAGTGTCTGCACACCACACAAATTTGAACCAATATCCATGGACTTAAGGACACAGAGAGTAATGTAGCCTTTGACTTTCACTGATCGGTAATATGTGGTGATCCATTCAATTTTGTATAACATATATAGAAATATATAGGTTCATAGGTTCATAGGTTCATACTAGGCTATCTGCCCTAGGGCATTTATAAGCCTAGCCAGAGCGTGTTTGGCTTTCGCCACCCATTTTACATTAATTTAGCTATGCCTTTTTTTGAGGTTAGTATACTGTGCCTCTGTCTAACAGTGACACAGAAGTGATAGCTGGGGTAAACCTATGATCTCCCATCCACTCATCAAGATTCCTCTTGAAGAGAGTCAATGTGGGACTCTGCCTAACCTGGACTGAGATTTTATTCCAGAGTGAAGGGAGCCTCTGGGTTATGAATCTGTCCCTCCAGCATGTCCTATTTATTTCAGTGCTGAGGTTCAAGTCTCTCGAGCACGTAGCTCGATGGGATTTGGATTTTCTGAGGTGCAGCATGTCCATTAATTCGGGTTGGACATGGCTTTATCGTCAGGCACAGATCACCTCTGAGCAGGCGGTATGCCACTGAGTAGAGCTGGAGTTTCTTTAACCGGGCAGCATATGGCATCTGTTTGAGCCCTTTGATCCTCTTGGTGAGGTACTTTTGGGGTGTTTCCAGTTGCTGCAGGTGTCTGGTAAGGTACATACCAAAGGGGCATTGTACTCAATTATGGGCCTGATGAGGGATGAGTAAAGAGGCGATGACCTCCCTGATCTAGATGTGAATCCCTTCATGATTAGGTGGGCTATATAAAATGTTTTCTAACCACTTTGGCCACGTGGTTGTCAAATGAGAGATTGCTATCAACTTGGGTCCCCAGGTCCCTAATGACTTCTTCTGTACTTAATGGATTACCACCTATGTGGTAATTTGTGGACACTTTGTTTTTGCCAAAGAGGATGACTATACACTTTTTGGCGTTTAGCTTGAGGCCATGGCTCTGGCACCAGTTGTCTGTTTCTATGAGGCCCTTTTGGAGGATGCTTGTGTCGTCTGGAGAGTTGATTATGGCGCCCAGTTTCCAGTCATCTGCGAACTTGGTCAGCCACAGTCCTTCCGTGTTGGCCTGTACCGCCGAGAAATATATACCGAACAAGAGAGGTCCCAGGACTGAGCCTTGTGGGACGCCACTTGTAACTGGTTTGGAGTCTGACATGGCTCCAGCAATTCTAACCATGTGGGTTCTGTCCTTGAGCCAGTTTGCAACCCATCTAGTGACATAGGGGTTTATATTTAAGCTGGTGAGCTTATCTATAATGCCCGAGTGGGGTATTGTATCGAAGGCTTTTATGAGGTCCAGGTAGGCTGTGTGGACCACCTTCCCCTCGCCAATGGCCTTGGTGACTGTTTCAAAGAAATCGACCAGGTTTAAGAGGCAGGATCTGCCCTTAACAAAGCCAAACTGGGTAGGATCCAGTGTCTGTAGGTCCCCAATATCTTTATTTATGAGGTCCATGATGATCCTTTCCATAGCTTTGCAGACCAAGCTAGTCAGGCTTATGGGGCGATAGTTTCCAGGATCCGTTGAGGCACCACCTTTGTGGAGAGAGACCACTGTTGCTGTATGCCACTCTTCGGGTACATATCCTGTAGTAAGGCTAAGATTGAACAGTAGTTTTTTGTTTGGGTTTAGCTCTTCTTGGAGTTCATGTAGGATGCAGCCCGGGACAACATCTGGTCCCACTGATGCTGTGTTTTTTGCTTTGGAGAGGGCGGCTCTTACCTGAGCATCTGAGATGTCAGGGGGGCAGCACTCTGTTGGGATAGATATTTGCCCTTTTGGTGGGAAGAGGGGGGAGAAGTTTGCACTGAACCTGTCAGCTAGGATGTTGGCAATGTCTGTAGGCTCGGTGTATTTTTTGTCATTGTGGACTAATTCTGAGCATATCTGGGAATTCCCACCCAGGTTCCTAACATAACTTAAGAAAGCCTTGTGATTATCCTTATTGTCCTGTGCAATTTTTCTCTCGAAGCTGGCCTTAGACGATTTTATGAGTGCCCGTAGTTTTTTGCTAATACTGATCAGAGATGCCTTCCCTTTTTGGGATTTTGCTTTATCATGTAATAGCTTCCTCCTTCTATTGTATAGTTTGTTTATGGCTGGGGTCCACCAGACAGGACGTCTACCTTTGGAGGATTGGGTCTTAGTTTTATTTGGGATTGCATGATCCATGCATTCCTGAAGGTGTTCATAGAATGCGTTTATAAAGGATTCTGCGGTCTGGGCTGTATTTTCCACAGGCCCGGGGGCTTTGAAGGATTTCGCCTCGGTTTTGAGACATGTGAAATTTGCTTTAGAGAAGTTTTTCACTGTGGTTTTCTGGGCAGGGGGTGGGGTCAGGATGTGAATATCCAGTGAGATTAGTTAATGGTCTGATCTTACCAGTGAGGGATACACTTCTGGTCTGGAGCATAGTGTCCCCATGTTGGTGATGATCAGGTCCAGTATGTTTTCCCCTCTTGTGGGAGTGGTAACAAGTTGTTCCATAGCATTTGAGTTTATAAATTCTAGGAATCTTTGGGCTAGGGTGTTGGAGCTAGAGTAATGCTCCCAGTCTATGTTTGGGTAGTTGAAGTCGCCCAGTATAATGGTGTTTGGAGAGACCTTCATATTTCCCAGTATTCTCAGGAAGGCCAAGCGGGGTTCCTGTGTTTGGGTGGGTGGTCTGTAGCAGGCTATAAACTGGAAGGCAGTTTTACCCACAGTTAGTTGCACATGGATAGTCTCTGATGCTTCGTGCTGTGCCACCAACCTGGAGGTGTGGGTATCTTTGACGAATATTGATACTCCCCCTCCTTTTGTGGTTCGGTCCAAGTTTTGGGCCGAAAAGCATGGTATGAGGTATAACCTGGTAGTGCTGGGGTGCTCTCGGGAGCCTTGAACCAGGTTTCTGTTACTGCACAGATATCAATGTTCTCCATGCTAAGGAGAGTTTCGAGTGCGTGCATCTTGAGGTTTAGACTTCTGGCGTTGAGTAGCATTACTCTTAGTTTCTTATCCCTTGTGATACCTATGGAGGTGGGTTTGCCTTTTGAGCCTTGCCTAAAAAAGGCACTATGGGGGTAGCAAGAGCCTTTGTCAATATCCGAAAGCCCAGGGGTGACAGGTGCAAGCCGTCCCTAGCGATGCATCGTGGCTTGTCGAGCATGTCATCCCAGGCTGACAGGCATTGGATCCCCTTTGAATGACACCAACACTTAAGCCAATTGTTGAAAGTGATCATCTTGTCTTCATATTGTGGCATCATTCTTGGTGAGGGTAAGATGCAACTCAAGCTCAGGGTCATACCGGCCTGGGCTACATGCTCAGTGAGCTCCTCTATGTCTCATTTCATGTAGTCCAGGGAGGTACGTCTCAGGTCATTCACACCAGCATGGACAATGACTGAGTCATATTTGTACTTGCCTTGGAGTGACCTGAGTGCTTGTGTTATGTGGTGGATCCTAGCGCCCGACAGGCAGCTCACCGTGACCTTCTCCTTGTTCAGTCTGGTGAGCGGGACGTCAGTGTGCCTGACGATAGAGTCACCTATTACAAGTGTATCAGGTGTGTTGTTTAGCCTTAATGGCTGTGACTGTTCAGCACACTGGCTTTGTGAGCTATGTGTTGCACATGTTTTGTTTTGGGGTAGCGGTTGCTTGGGTGTCTGCTTTGGAGGTCTCTGCTGCTTAGGCAGATTTTTATTTAGAGCCTCCAAGTATGTTTTTGTGTGTTTATGTGTTTGGTTTGTTGTCGTGGTAGGTCTATGTGAGACTGGAATTGTAGTGAGTGTGGTTTCCTTCTCCTCCTGACTGGTTACACCAGTACTGAGTTGAGAGAGCTTAGCCTCCAGTTTAGCTATATGGTTGCATCTCTCACATGTGTTGGAATTTGTTGGGAGGAGGAGAGGGTTGTCTGTGTACATGAGGCAGTTGTAACATTCCCTCAAGATTCCCAGATTCACCAGCTGGACCGGAGAGGAGATTGACAACTGACCTTTGGACATGCTAGAATAGTACTGGGAATTCCTTTATAATTGAAAAAAGGGCCAATGGGGAACAAGGTACTCAAGGGGAGTTTGTGAGGGTGTAGTGCTTTTAATTTTTTAGAGCTGACTTATATAATTGCTTTAGTGAGCAAGTGCCAGGTAACTTAAATGCAATGTGTTACAGGTAACTTAAATGCAAAAACGACAAACAGTAACTTTCTTTCAAGTGAAACAAGGAAATAAGTACAGTAAGCAATGCAGATATCACTAGGGATCCACAGAAGTGCTAAAAGGCCACATTTTAGGTGGAATTGGCGTTTCAGGAAATAAACAAACAACAAGCATACAAATAAAGCTAGATTCAGCAGGCCTGGATCTAGTCTATGCTACAGCAAACAAGGTGTACCAATTTCAGTAAGAAACAGTTAGAATATGCAGGCACTATAAGCCTCTAACCAAAAATTCCCTGCTCAGAAGGGCAGAGTCCAGCCTCTCCTCCCACAAGAGTGCAGACCACAATCCTTCTTAACGTAAAATAACTGGCCTGAAGCCCAAGTGCTTAAACCAGAACTAATACACTTTTAGAATAACACACACTGAACTCTCAATCAGCAGTTCCCAACTTAGAAGGATGTAAGCTACCTGTCCTGCCACCACAGTGCAGACCACAAACCTTCCTAATGTAAAACAACTGGTTTGAAGCCCAAGTGCTTAATCCAAAAGACTTAGAAATGATAGCTACACTTTAATCAAGTTACTACCAGCAGTAATAAATACAACTGTATACTTTAAAGAATGCCTGGATTAGTGCTCAAGTTATACAAAAAAAGCTAGATTCAGCAGGCCTGGATCTAGTCTATGCTACAGCAAACAAGGTGTACCAATTTCAGTAAGAAGCAGTTCAAATATGCAGGCACAATAAGCTTTAACCAGAAATTCCCAGCTCAGAAGGACAGAGTCCAGCCTCTCCTCCCACAAGAGTGCAGAACACGAACCCTCTTAATGTAAAATAACTGGCCTCAAGCCCAAGTGCTTAAACCAGAATGAATACACTTTTAGAATAACAGACACTGAGCCCTCAATCAGCAGTTCCCAACTTAGAAGGATGTAAGCTACCTGTTCTGCCACTACAGTGCAGACCACAAACCTTCCTAATGTAAAACTGGTCTGAAGCCCAGGTGCTTAAACTAAAAGGCTTACAATGAGTTACACCAAGCAGTAATAAATACAATTGAGTACTTTTAAGATGATGCAAAAGCAAAATAAAGTAGGAAAAACACAAATACAGTAAAAGTAGATAAATTATTTATTTATTTTTTTTTTTTGGAAAGAGAGAAAGGAGTAGCAGAAACTAAGCTGACTGGCCTTCTCAAATGTTCTCCCTGTACTGGGTAGAATGAGGTAATGACACTAGACTGGGAGGAGGGTCTCAGATGAAATTTACACTAGGGGCGGGCAACTGCAAAGCCACCAACTATAAAAACACTATACCAACAGAGAGGGAGGGTGGGAAACAAACAGCAGAAATGTTACTCACAGCTGAAAAGCAGCAGTGAGCCTTTAAATGAAAGTTTTAAACAGCTAAAGGAGCCACTAGAAAAAAGAGTTTAACTGCAACAAGTTATCATAAACAAACAACCCAACAGATGCTTAATAAGAGTGGACAATTTCCAGTTAATACCTCATACACAGTGAAACTAGCTAGAAAAATACACAGTACACAAAGTGCTATAAACAACAAAGAAATAAAGAACAAAATAAACAAAAAACAGGATACTTAATGTTATATATTGTAGCTCCGAGTTTGCTGAGTGTCCTTCCTTTGATCAGCTCACTGTAAAATGACTGAACACTCACAACTGAGTTTCTTAGGTAACAGAAAGTTGAAACCTGAGACAGCTTTTAAGAAAGAAATCTCAAAAGAACCAATGAGGTGCTTAGTCTAAGCTGTAGTCCAGGAGACCTCAGTCAGCCAATGACCTCAAACAATTCTCTCTCACTGAAATGCCTGATGGCTTTGGCTAAAACAAGATGTCCCCGAATTATGTGCTCAGACACACAGCCTCCACAAACACTAGGCCCAAATACAAGCCTGAATATGGAAATGCTACAAATATCCCCACTACTTAGAACAAACTGCAGAAATGTTACTCACAGCTGAAAAGCAGCAGTGAGCCTTTAAATGAAAGTTTTAAACAGCTAAAGGAGCCACTAGAAAAAAACAGTTTAAATGTAACAAGTTATCATAAACAAACAACCCAACAGATGCTTAATAAGAGTGGGCAATTTCCAGTTAATACCTCACACACAGTGAAACTAGCTAGAAAAAATACAAAGTACACAAAGTGCTATAAACAACAAAGAAATAAAGAACAAAATAAACAAAAAACGGGATACTTAATGTTATATATTGTAGCTCCGAGTTTGCTGAGTGTCCTTCCTTCGATCAGCTCACTGTAAAATGGCCTGTAATATGGCATGTAAATCCCAAATTGTCATTGTCATACTGTATTTGGCATGCATCACACCGATCATTGAGATCATGGCACCTTTGCTATGTCACTACACAAGCATATCTTACGACTGTAGCAGCCACACAGGTTCCATGGTAAACCATTACACATTGCAGATAACATGTCTGATGCAGTCCATGTCAAGACCTTACATGTGTATTCTGTCTCTACATGCTTTGGAGGGGATGTGTATGGCTGATAAACAGGGAAGTGTCAGAATCCCAATGTGTACCTCCTGCTTATCCAAGACAGAACTAACATATGTATTACCAGCTTTACATACCTATACCATCACTGTGGTATAAATAGTACATGCTAGAGAGACAGGTATGTGACACAGACAAAAATGCCCTATATGTAACAGGCTGCCCATGAATGTAAAGCACGTCTGCTGTAATGCACATCATGTACAAGTTACACAATGGAATGCAGAGCAGGACAATCATAAATGGTGTTGGACAAATGTGTGTAATGGACACCGAAAATCTGTAGATGGGTCATCTCCATCACCACATCTTGAAAACCTGGTAACACTTAGCAAGGATATCAGACCATGTCCTAGATGATGGATGCATGAGTAGGCTGTGTGACACTATTGTCCTTGTTAGCCTGTTATATACATATGACGCAATGGAGGCATGCATCTGTACTGCTATACCTTGGTGGAGAAATATGTCTTCTGTGCTGACATTCCATTCTGTCCTGTGATGTCTATGGGTTTATTCCCACTGTGTATCCATAGGTTTTCCCTACAGACTCCTGCAACTGAACCATAAACAGGTCCATGACACATCTGTCATTGTGCAAGTATACAGCCATTACAACTTCATGCAACATAAAGTACACAAAATTATGTGGCTTACTCATTACAAATGTCAGCATACAGTATCTGCCAGTGTCCAGTACAAGTGGCATGACAAAGTAAAAGGCCATGTCCAACCCAGAATTGATGGACATGCTCCACCTAAAAAAAAACAAATCCCCAAGAGTCACACACTCTAGGGATCTAAACCTCACCACAATGATAAATAGGACGTGCTGGAGGGATAGATTCCTGTCCCAGAGACTCCCTATGCTTTGAAAGAGGATTCCAGTCTACATTAGACAGATCCCCTCACTAACACTCTTCAAGAGAAACCTTGACGAGTGGATGGGAAACATTAAATTTACCCCGGGGATCACTGCAGTGGCTCTGCTGGGCCAAGGCACAGGGAACTAATCTAAGGGGGTGGGGAAAGCCAACACATTCTGGCTAGGCTTATAGATGCCTTTGGGCAGATAGCCTAGTACTTACCTATGAACCTATGAGCAACACTGCATTACACAATTACATATTAATTGATATAGTCACCCTGTGCATCAGACACATAGCTTCATTTCTCTGCATCAATGACAAGGAAGACAGGGATGTGACACATGTATAGTCACTTGCACAGTATATTATGTGGGGTGCAGGATGCCTAGGCTGACCCAATAGGTTGAAAGCATGTGTGTGAGTCAGGAAGGGAAGCAGGCAAGATGAACCATGGAAATGCCGTGTGTGTTTGTAGGTGACCTGATTTTGACAGTGGGGTGTATGTGTGTGTATGCATGAACACAGTCAAGCTCAGTGCTAGCTTTACATCTGTGCATGTTGGACAGCTGTGAACTGTGCATGGTAGAGTTGACAGTTCACCATTTCCATCCTAAACATGGGAACTGGCTCTGCCAGGAGTTGCACTGGCACCTCCATGGCCAAGGTTAGAAAATGGTGCTAGTACCTGATGGTGACTTCTGTCTGCTGGGACTGTGTCCTCCATGAGAATACCCAGGACCACAAGCCCATTTCAAGTCATATCTTGGTTTGGACAGCTCACTTCTCTCTGGAGCACTGGATATACTGCCACTATGGGAGCATGATTGAGCACGACCACATGGACTCTCAGCAGATGTAGTTGCTGACCTACGTCAATGTCTCCAATGCTTGAGTCCAACCAGATGTTCCATCACAGTCAATGTGCATTCCAAGACAAATATTCTGTCATCTGTCTCAAACCACCTTCTTTCCACTGCATCAGTGAACCGATCCAGGGTATCACCAATGCAGTGGAGGCAGTTCTGGATGTCAGACTGTGCTGCATCCATAACCTGGGCATTCATCTGTAGTTCCTTTTGGAACATGTCTGTGCCTCCATGATGGCCCAAAACATACACTGAGTGACCCATGATGAGTCACCTGCAACAGGTGGTGGAAGGACAGCAGGCCCCTATGAGTACCCCTATCAATCTGCCTGTGTGGAACCTCACCAGATCTCTGGATGTGGCCAGTGTCTACACTCACTGGAGCCATAGCCTAGGCATTCATCTGTAGTTCCTTTTGGAACATGCCTGTGCCTCCATGATGGCCCAAAACATACACTGAGTGACCCATGATGAGTCACCTGCAACAGGTGGTGGAAGGACAGCAGGCCCCTATGAGTACCCCTATCAATCTGCCTGTGTGGAACCTCACCAGATCTCTAGATGTGGCCAGTGTCTACACTCACTGGAGCCATAGTAGCCATACTTTCCTGTTCAATGTCTCTACCCTCTGATGTCCAATTTCTGTGGCCTCCAGGGATTGGGTATGTGTAGGCATACTGACTGTGTACAGTGATAATAAGGGCAGAAGAGGGATATAAACCTCTGGGACAGATTCAACCCCTGAAACCCCACCTGTATCTCAATTAGCCCACAATCATCATCAGAGTCTGAAGACACAATGACATCAGGTTGTGTATGGGACAGAGACCACCCCCCCGTTCACTTTCTTGTACACTTTGACAAAATGTATATACAAATTTGGACTGTCACCCCTAGAGAGAGAGGGATGAGGGCAACATAACTGCATTGTCAAGCCAATTGGACCACATTACATGTGTCCAGTGGACATGTATGTGAAATGGAGAGCTATTTATAGGACAATATATATTGTTTTTTAAGGTGTGAGTGGAATGTTGAGGAAGGGATATAAATATCTATGGGGAAGGTAAGTTGGGAAGGTGAGAAAGCTTTTGTAAACAGACAAGCCAGACAAGGCAGCAGACAGGGGTGATGTCTGACACAAGAGGGGGTGAACACCTTGGATGGGGTGGGTGTTGTGGAATCCCAGTTTCAAGTACCTCCACAAATTCTTTGTGTGTAATTTCCCATAAACAGAAGAGAGGAATAAGAGAAGGGTGGCTATATGAGGAGGAGAAAGAGGCAGAGATTGCGGTACTAGAGAGGTGGCTGAATTCATTGAGAAAGTCAGAGGTTGAAAGTTGACTTGAGAGGTCTGGTTAGTGATAGGAGAGGAGCTGGATCAGTGGATGTCTGGCCTGTGAGAATGTTTACTTCCTGCCAAAAATATTTTGGTTTGCCTAAAAGAGCATGATTTTGAAGTAGATAGTTTTGTTCCTACATATGGCTTGCTTAGCTAGGTTACACAGAGAAGTAAAGGCTGTACAATTTTCTGGTGAGGATTCTTGTCTCCACAAAGTCTGTGCATTGCCCTTAAGTTTGAGCAGAGCTTTCAGTTCAGTGGTTAAACATGGGTTTTTGTTGTATTTGAAAAAGCATTGTTTGAGACAGAAGAATGTGTTTTGATATTGAAGGAGAATATGTGTCAGAGTTGCTGCAGCTAAGCTGAAGTTTTGTAAGTTGGTAAAGAGAGACTGGTTAATAGTTACTACATTTTTGAGGTTGCCTGTAGATGATGGATCTAGTTCTGAAGGCAACTAATTTGGGGGAGGTCAGTTTTGGTGACTGATGGATAATTTGGAAGGTTACTGGGCAGTGGTCACTGAATGAAGATGGACAACTGGAGCTATTGGAGATGATGGTAGGGATGTTAGTGATTAGCAAATCCAGGAGGGAGTGGCTGCTGCTATGGAAATTTGGATGAGTAGCATCATTGACTAACTGTATAGGGTTAATATTGGCTAGGAATTCAACAATGTCATTGTTCAGGGAATCTAGGTAGTTTAGGTAAAAATCACCTATAATAATAATAATAATAATAATAATAATAATAATAATAATAATAATATTTTTATAGTTTCAGGCAGCTGAAGTGATAATAAGAATAAGGGATGATATTATTAAAACACACTGGTGAAGTTTACTCAATGACCTATTGACTGTTCCTAAATTTTCAGAAACTCTTCTAACTTACAGGATGCATTCAGAGTTATACTCATAGCATGTACTGCAACATGACGATGTCAGTAATATTTTCCCTTGTCTTTTGTGCTTGGTATGTAGACTTGCAGGTACTATTTATTTATTTATTGTAGAATTAATTGACATAAATCCTATGTGGCGGACACTTTTACCTGCTAAACTGACCAGAAAGTATAATGCCTCATCTGTTTGTGCAGTCACTGCTATAAAGGAGAAACTACAAGCATGGTGAGAATTCAGGTGTTGGAAGACAATAGAGATATCATTAGCAGAAAGGAAGAAGCTCCTGTGGCAAAATGTAAAGGAATATCATTATGTTGACTACCTGCAAAGATCTGATATCACATTTTAATTAAGCAATATAATCTGAATATAGCTTCTCTTCTGAAAAAGATGGAAAAAGAAGGAAGGTTGTTTTGTATTTAAATATGAATAGCATACCCTTAAGGCCATGAAAAAGCAAATTGCACTTAAAGTACTTATACATTTTTAATGATTATTTTCTCTTTCTTCCCAATTCCCTTTCATTTACAGTAAGAGGGTGATGCCAGGTAATGCAACTGCAAACTCTTTTAATCATTTAATATCCTTATTGGTTAACAAATTAATATTTTCATTGATTCATATGTAAGAATATTTCAATCTGTAGGTTTGAACTTGTATTTTTATTTTTTTTATTCTGAGGAGGTCATTTTGACTAATACCATTAGTCTTCATAACTTTAAATAAAGTTAATCGCTTTAAATCTGTAAATGATTTCAGTAATAAACACAATGTAGACTTTTGTTTTAACTTATTTAACTTAACTATTCTGTGATTCAGTGCTATAGTCATGCAGCTAGAACAAGGGTGATAAATTCTGTGATGGTTCTAGATGAGAGCAAATAAATATTTTGCAATCTGTCTGATCAGACTGTTGAATCTTGCTCGTTTTATGGCTGTATAATTATACAATAATCTATCTAAGTGCAAAAGCATCTAAACACATTCACTCAATGCTGAATTCAGTCAATGCTGACACTTTAAAAGTAAACTAAACCAAACAACAAAAATCATAGAAACCCAGCTTATTTTTCTGATTGCTTAACCATAACCTTAACAAAGACTTCAGATCAAATTTGCCTGGATAGTAATACTGTTAGGGGAAAGGGGTTTTCATAAGTTAATGTGCTGAGTTAATGTTAGTAGTACATGAGTAAGGTGTACGGGGAGATTTAACACATTACCTGATGATTTTTATTTTGCAGAACTTACTACATTTCTTAATAAAATGTATGCCTTAGAAGGAGACAAATCAGTTTTATGTACTGTGTCTTCAACAAAGACACATTCTGCTAAAATGTAGTTTTTCAAAGGTCTTGAGATTAATTTGCTGGGCCCTTTTTCTTACATTATACAGTAAAGCTCATTTAAATGTATCTACTGTTAAAATTTCACCATTTTTGTTTTACTATTGCTATCAAGGTCAAGCCATAGCCTTAAAGAATGGTTTAAATCCTACATAGGTTCATAGTTTCATAGGTACATTCTGGGATAATGTTCTTGAACAGAGAGGAAGACTGTTCCAGAGATGGTGCATTCTCTTTGAGACATTTATTCCTCCAGCACATTCTATTTAAGTTGTAGAAGAGATTGAGATCTGTTGAGCTGATGTTTCTGACACTATTGGACTTGACAGTATGTAGTAGACCCAAAAGATGAGGTGAGCAAAAGCTCTGTAAGCAAGGCAGAGATCTCTTCTCAGAAGCCTGCAAAATACCAAAAAGAGAAAATGGGTTATGAGATGAACAGTCTAGGTTTTACGGTTTAGGCCCTTGATTTTCTTAGTGAGAAAGTGTTGTGGTTGTTTGAGTTGTGTCACATATTCTGATACATGCATACTGAAGGGGGCACTGCTCTCAATGATCAGTCTAATTAATTCAGAATACAGTGGACGGATCACCTCCCTAAGCGTGAATGTCTTGCCCTTAGTAATGAGCTGCACAGTGTAAAAGGACTTCCTTACAACAGTGGATACATGGTGATTGAAAAACAACTCATTGTCCATATGGGTTCCTAGGTCTCTAACAACTGGATCAGCTTTCAGAGATGTGTTGTTGATGTGATAGATGCTGGGAATGTCATGCTTGACGAAGAATACAATTATGTATTTTTCTGGCATTTAATTCTAGACTTTGGATTTGACACCAGCTATTTGTTTGAGAAAGGTCTTCCTGAATAATCCTGGTATCTTCCAGAGTTTATGATGGCATAAAGTTTACAATCATCAACAGATGTCGTCAGCCATAAACCCTTAAGATTAGCTTTGCCTTCAGAGAAGTTGATGGCAAAAAGAAATGGCCCAATGATCAAATCCTGAGGTACACCACTAGTTTCACGTCTTTTGGAGGATGTAGATCCACTCACCATAAATTCCTGAATTCTATTTGTGAGCCAGTTTGTTATTCATTGAGTTATATATGGATTTACATTTAGCTAGACGAGTTTATCAGCTATGCCTGAATGCATCTTTGCACTTACTGGTCTGCCAATATTATACTTTAGAATCAGAAAAAATATTTTGTCTTCAGCATGGTGACAATAGATAGCAACATGTCTGCCAGTGTTGCATATAGTCGTTTGCATGTACAGGCTTGCTAATGCTGAAGCTACCCTACACATCATTCCTTGATTTTTCACCAGTAAGGATTTTACTGTGGTCATTACAGATTCTGCCATATTCTTTACCCTCATTTATATTCATAGAGGAATTCAGTTTAATAATGTTTATTGTCATCTCATGATATTGTTATTAGCATTCTTTCTAGGCTATGGGATTTATTGGCTATCTCAGCTCATGCTCTGGTTCTAAATCAATCCCCCCTACCTAGAAATAAAAGCAACAATGCAGTTTTTCATAAAGGTGGCTCAGTTTACGGGCTATCTTCCATTGTTCTCAGCTCCTATGCCAGATGGCAGGCATGAGCTATTGCAGCACAGATCATGTTGATGACCTGTCTTCTGACTTGTTAATAATTTCTGCTTTGGCCACTGAAAGAATGGATATCATTTACAACCTCCTGTCAGGCGTAGTCACAAAAGGACTTGTCAGATTTCTCATGTACAATTACCCGTCAAACAGGGAGGGAGACAGCCTGCAGCAAGATCTCATTGTCTGCATGGGGAAAACTTTCATTTTCTTTGTTTACCTTTTCTTGACATCCCGCTAGGGAAGGTAAAGAAAAATGTATGTGATAACAAACATATCAGTTTGCAGCATTACCCCTAGGTGCAATTGAATGGTTCCTTGTGTGGTGCAGAAATGTGGCATTGCAGTATCTCTGTGGTCCACTGCATATACATGCTGCATACCCATGGAGAGCATTTGTGTCTTTCTTGTACTGGGCCTCCCCCCAACAAAAAGAAGGCAGCAATGAATAGATATGACTGGAAGCCTGCACCCGGTCTCCACAACCACCAGTTTGCTACAGTACAATGACGCTGACTATCATCAAAGTTATGAGTGCCACTGTCTGACCTTCCCCATGCCATATTTTTGACAGCACAAGATTTTACCCATGGATGGCTAACATGAGTATATACGCAGATAAATGCAGCACCTACAAATGCACACAGGACCCTGTTAAGGGCACATGTTCCTCAGTGGCACAACAGCCACCTTCTTTTTAGGAGGAACAAGTACTCTACTTTTGCACATTGTGTCACACAGGTACGTAGATACATATATAGGCTTACAGATGTGCTGATGGAGAAGGCACTTTCATTACACTTAGTCCAGCAGAAATACATGCAACAGCCAAAGTGCATGCATATATCCAGTTCTCGTATCGCCCTTCCATATTGTTGTCTTGCTGTGCACCTTCATCCAGGTGCATCGGCAGTAATAAATACACATGTGCCTGTCTATTTCTCAAAAAAGAAAAAAAATTATAATGTAATACATACCTCAGGCCTGAAAATTATATTACTACAATTGAAAAAGGTCACAAGATCACATATTCATAATAATAAATGTTGTGCACTGCTCATAAAATCGTACCCTTTTGCGCAAGGTATCAGCTGATTCATAGAACACCTCACAGATGCACTTCTAGGTCAAAACATTAACAGACATGTACACTATCACAATAACAATGCACAGTATAAGTACATTTTATGGGACTGTAGCAGGTAAAGACAAGTGCTGTTATGAATACTTAATATTCAGGAACACAATTTGCGAGAGATGCAATTACATTAGGAATCTAGAGTCTATGCTCTCTCACTCACAAGCCACTATATCTGGCACTGAGAAAGTTGTCAACACAATCACTACAACTCAAACACCACCCACACCTACACAACACCCACCCACATCTGCAGAGGTCCTCACCAAAACATACCCAAACAAAGGAGACATCCGAGGCAAAAACACATGTGATCTCCACAGCCCTCCACACCACATACCACACATAGTTCACACACCTGTGTCTCACAGCCACTAAGGCTTAACCATAAATCCAACATATAAGTCAGAAGAGACTTCATTGTGAGACAAACAGATGTGCCTCTCACCAGGCTGGATAAGGAGAAAGTCACGGTTAGTTGTCTGTCAGTGTCCAGAATCTGCCATATCACATATGCACTCAAGTCTCTCAACAACAGGTACTGTTATGACTCTGTCATAGTCCATGTTGGCATGAATGACTTGAGACATACCTCCCTGGACTAAATAAAGAAAGACATGATTAAACTCACTGAATATGTGTCCCAGGCGGGTTTGTCCCTAGCCTTAAGCAGCATTCTACCATCACGCAGAATGATGCCTTAATACAAACAGAAAATGATTGACTTTAACAACTAGCTTAATTTCTGGTGTCATTCCAGGGGGATCCAGTACCTGACAGCCTGGGTAGATATGATCGACACACTACGATGCTTTGCCAGAAATGACCTTCATCTCTCTCACTTGAGACTTGACTTAAGAAAATTGATGAGGTTAAAAGTACCAACATAAAAATTTCAAGAAAATGCAAATTAAAGGTCATGTTGCTAAACACTAGGAGTCTAAACATGAAACTGTACTCATTGCAAGCATTCTTAACCCCAGAAAATGCTGACATCTGTGCAATCACAGAAACATGCTTCAAAGGTGCAGAAAGCACCCAAGCCTTACCTGGTTACTCATCATATCATACATTCAGACCCCAAACTGTGGGCAGTAAAGCCAAAGGAGGTGGAGTTTCAATATATATTAAAGACATACACACCTCCAGGCTGGTCAAACAGTATGACGCACAGCAGACACTCTAGTTGCAGTTAACCATTGACAAGACCCCTATACAAATTATAGCTGCCAGCCCCCAAATCTGACTCAAGATGCCCAATGTGACTATCTGGACCTCTTTGAATCTATCAAGATTCAACCCTTTACCCTATCCTGGGTGACATTAGTTACCCAAACATAGAGTGGAAGAACTACTCATGCCAGAACACAAATGCCCAGAGATTCCTCAGTTTTGTCAATGCAAATGCATTGGAACAGCTAGTCGATACCCCCACAAGTGTTGATAAAATCTTGGACATGGTATTAACAAATATGAGTAACCACTGCAGCATGCCTGCAGTATCATCCTCCCTGGTGAAATCAGACCATAAAGCGATCACTTTTGAAGTGACCATGTCCCCTGACTCCCCTCTAGCTAGGGTCAAACAAAAAAAACCTCTCCAAAGCTGATTACAGCATCCAGAGGGATGGTATAAACAGCTTCACAGCCCCCTCCCCCTCTCTAGAAACTGGCACCAGCATCCAAAACTTTACCAAAGCACTATACACGCATTTATATAGATGCATGGAATCAGGAGTACCGGACTTGACTAAATCATCCTCCGTAAGGAAGAGTAAACCTGTCTGGTGGACATCTGCAATAAATAAACTCTATAAAAAAAGGAAAAAATTGCTGTCCAGGACCAAGAAGGAGCAGGTGCCCAATTGGAAGCAACTTCTCCTTAGCCTGAACAAGCAAATAAGAGCACTAGTGAAATCGTCCAAAGCAAAATTCGAGTCCAAATTGGCCACATCTACTAGAGACAATCAAAAGGCCTTCTTCACATATGGCCACAATCTCAAAGAAAACACCCAGATCTGTTCAGAACTGGTGTTTAAGGACACCACATATACAAATACCATAGATATAACAAACGTGCTGGCTGACAGATTCAGCAGAAACTTCACCCCTCTGCCCCCCCATCAATAAATCAGGACATTCCCAGTACCTGCCCCTTCCCCTTATATCTAGGGAACAGATCATCACTGCTCTGTCAAAGGCAAAAAAATACCAGCTCCATGGGACCCGATAATATCCCAGGCTGCATCCTACATGAACTCAGACAAGAACTTGTAACACCATTAGGCACCCTATTCAACCAAAGCCTGAGTTGCGGCTTTGTCTCAGCTGAGTGCAGGACAGCTACTGTCATTCCTTAGCACAAAAGTGGGGCATCCACTGATCCAGGAATTTATAGACCCATCAGCCTAATCAGCCTGATCTGCAAAGCCTTGGAATGAATTATCATGGACCTCATTAACAAGGACATTGGCAGCCTCCAAATATTTGATCCCACACAGTTTGGCTTTGTCAAGGAAAGGTCATGTCTTTTAAATTTGGTCAACTTCTTTAAGACAGTCACCAAGGCCATGGACAAGGGGAAGACAGTGCACACCCCCTACCTTGACCTGGCCAAAGCCTTCAACACTATTCCCCACTCGGGCATTATAGATAAACTGTCTCAACTAGGCATCAATCCGTATGTTACCAGATGGGTAGCTAACTGGCTCACTGATAGAACCCACCTAGTTAATATGTGGAACCACCTCAAGCAGTAGACCCGTAATGACCTAGATATTCCAGGGTTCAATCTTGGGGCATCTGTTATTTGGGATATACTTTTCTGAGGTGCAGGCCAAAACCAGTGGGCTATGGCTGACAAGGTTTGCAGATGACTGCAAGCTGGGTGCTGTCATCAATTCCCATAGTGATGTGGACACCCTCCAAGAGGATCTCACCCAAACAAATGACTGTTGCCAGAAACATGGCCTCAATCTAAATACAAAAAATGCATCATCATCATCCCCTTTGGGGAGAGTGACCGCCCCACAGATTATCACATTAATAACAATGTCCTAATCTCGCAATCAGTTATGAAAGATTTGGGCACCCAGGTTGATAGCAACCTGACTTTCGACCACCGTGTTGCTTCTGTTGTACGGAAAGCTTTCTACATGGCCCCCCTCATAAGTAATGGTATCTCATCCAGGGACAAGGAGGGCATAACATCCCTGTATTCTTCCCTTATATGGCCATTATTTAGTACAACGCCTCATTCAGCATGTACCTCGCAAAGCACATGTAGTAGCTGGAGAGACCACAGAGGTTCCTTACCAGGAGAATCCAGGGCCTCAAAAATCTACCATACACAGATAGGCTAAAAGACCTATCCCCTACTCAGTTTAATACAGACTCCTCAGAGGTGACCTATGTCTGGCATACAAAGCAATCTTGGACCCCGCGTTGCTGGGACTGCTGCATATACGCAAGTCAAGCTCCACTTGAGTAACCCACATGCGTGGCCTCAACCTGGTCTGTGACATCAATAGGACTTGTTAGCAGGACAAATTTTTGTCCCAGAGACTCCCCCATCTGTGGAATACACTTCCTCTCCACGTCAAGCAGAGTACCTCTGTACCCCTTTTTAAGCACAACCTGGATAACTGGATGGGAAACAGAAAATACATCCCTGGGATTCCACCCGTGTACCTGCTGTACTGGGGCATCGGGTGCTGACTTGGCTAAAAATAGGCTAAACTCTTGGACAGGCTTATAAGGGCCTCGGGGCCAATAGCCTAGTACCTTCCTATGATCCTATGATATCTTTAAGTAATGTAACTCACTTCTTACTTTCAACAAGCCTGAGAGATTGCCAATCTGAATCCTTTCAGAGAGTGATGAGGCATATGGCAGCTGCAGGGAGGTTTATATGAATAGATTTGATGCTTCTAAGTAGCTTAACAATTATGTTGATAAGCACTAAGTAATGAATGTTACATTATAGCTATTTGCACATGTTGTAGCTGTGGGCAGAGTCATGCTAAGAGTCTCTCCCAATGTCATGCCCTCACATGAGCACCTGTAAGGTGCACTGAGCATGAATGAGTGCAACAATGACTATTATGGGGACAGCAGTAAAAGTACAGATGTACTAAAGAGTAGAACTGTTTCCATATTTAGCCAACACACTTATAGAACATACATACCATGCCACTGTTCACATCTTAAGATTGCACTGGCATGCAAACACTAAATTTGTGAACTACATAATGGCCACACTGTGACAAGTCATGCTAACAAGTTAACTGTGGGCTTGGTGTGTTACAAAAACGCAGATGTGCTTGACTGTGAGAGGCCTGCCATACTTCTCTGGAATCCATCCTGGTTTATGGTCATGAATTTCAAGGACATTGGTGGGCTCAATAGTGGTGTTGTAGGGAAAGTAAGATTATGAAGTGGATACTTGGCACAATCTTGCCAGGGTGGTGTTTTATGCCACTGGCATACCCCACTCAGGTGCTTAGTGCAGGTACCAGTACAATAACCTGAGGAGGTACCATATGGACCTTCTTAGCTGGTATAAAAAACAGATCATAGAAAGAGCACCTGAGATGCACTGTAAGCATAGTCTGCCTTGACTGGACAGTCATTGCTTTCCTTATTAATGAATGTGAGTATTATAAGCAAATAACAATCTTTTTTTTATCTTCTAGCTCTCCATATCCAACCTTCACTCCATCCTGGTGTATACCTTCCTTGTGTTTTTCTATTCTCCTCTATTTGCTGTCAAGTCCTCCCCATTAATAATGCCCTCCCCTTGTGTATCTAGAATTCCTCTGCCCACCACCTCCTCAGTTTGTAAGTATCTCCCTGTCAGTTTTTGTCTCTGTTCTAGTTTGTTCACGAGTCCTTACCTGTGGTCCTTACTCTCCTACCATATATTTACTTTACCTTACAATTTTCTCTAGTTTCATGTCTTAAAAATTATCAACTCTCCCCCCAGAAATATCCTTCTTCCCCTTTTCTCAGTACCATTCTTGTTTTTCTTGTTTCTCTTGAGTTAACTCCTCTGCTTGCTGACCCCTTTTGCCAACTGTCCAATACACCAATTTCTGCCTGTTTTTAATAGTTAAAAGCAGTTGTTAACATTGCAATAGGCCATTTAATGTGTCTTGCTTGTTTGCTCTTATTGTCATAAACTAGCATATGTGCATTCTGTGCTCATCTGTTTTCCTCGCTTCATTTCTAGCTGCAACTGTGAGAGTTCCTCTTTCACAACGGCTCATATTATTTTCAAGAGCAGTTTATTTTTTCTAATTATCAGTGGTCTAGGCTGCAAATTTCTAACTAGTTAATTAATAATTACATTTGGGCCACATTATTCTATAGAACTTAGGTACCTGAGTAGATATACTATAATTGCACTAATCATGGTTCTGAATTCTAGGGTAAAGTCCATTTACAGCATGTTATTGCTTGTACTTACCAGCACTGACCACAAATTCTTTGCTAAGTTTACAACAGTTCCTGTAATATGATCCTTACACATCGTTACCTCCCTGTACCATCTTACTAATGCATGCAACTTTAACCATATCACTGCCCCTATCCCTAACCTGGCACCTTAGCTTAGGAAAATTCCACCTTAACTCTACCATTACAGAAGACATCTTGACTCACTACATACAACAATAACACACATGCACAATAGTACATACAATAATAACACACATGCACAACACTGCATCTGTCTCTTTACTAAGCCCTAACCAAGCTATCATCCACAAATACTCACTCTCCTACCATCTGTCACCTTACCTAATCTGACCCACACACTCATACACACTCTCCTACCTCCTAATCGCAAAACGTGGTACACCCAGAAGTTTCAGCATTAAAGACAAATCCCATATTCCATCCTAAAATCAAACTTCATCCATTCAATAACATTCATCTTCAATAAACTGTGAATTTGATAAAATGCACATTCATTAATTTTTCACACATGGGTGAGTTTAGTCAAAATGGTTTACTGTCATTTTGTCGAGTTCACTGTAGGCGAATTATCGTTTCTATGAAACGTAAAAACGAAATTCACTACAGCAAATGGCAAAAATATCGAACATGGAAGTGGTGAATGATCGAATTCGACATGATTTGAACATTCACAACACTTCTG
The DNA here is from genome assembly GCF_019279795.1 of Protopterus annectens. Classification (NCBI taxonomy): domain Eukaryota; kingdom Metazoa; phylum Chordata; order Ceratodontiformes; family Protopteridae; genus Protopterus; species Protopterus annectens. The sequence continues at coordinate 1,654,008,153 of NC_056726.1, forward strand.
AGAACAGCATTACTGTGCGTTGCACAGTATAGAACGTGTTTGCAGGGGGGCAAGCTCCCCTGCAGTGCGATCTGCATAAAAATGTAGAAATTCACAATAGCGAATGCCGTATTTCATTCACTGTTGTAAATTTCTACATTTTGGCATTCGCTTTTCTGATTCTACCAAAGAGTAGTTTCGCACTAATGTAAATCGCACAAAGTGCGATCAGAAAAACGATAGTAAACCGGTCAAAACAAAAAACATCAAGCAAATTCACTGTCAATTACCATTAATTGCCACTGAAATCATTGCAAAAAGGTTACATTTTTGATTATGAAAAGTTAAAAAAATAAAAATAACAGCTTTTAACATGGAGGGCTTTGCCTCCCTCATCCTCTGACATGGGGGCTCCTCACCCTCACCCCTGGAAATTAAATATACTAACTCCAGAGTCACATAAACTTGAAAAAATGTCAAAGTTTTGACTGTTACATAATTTGACAAACTGTACCAATGACAGAAAACACCATTGTTTAACAACCTGATAAAAATACATGCAGATTATGTCTATATCTATCTATCTATCTATCTATCTATCTATCTATCTATCTATCTATCTATCTATCTATCTATCTATCTAGCTATCATTCTGTCAAGCTATATATCTGTCTATATATGGCTATAAGGCACTGTATCGAATGTACAGTATCCTAACATTCTGCATATTGACAGAGCTGAGTAAAGTAATGGCAAGTATTTCTGCAGTGGGGAAAGCCTCCCCAGTGCCCCCCGTAACCCCTGCTAATTTTATATATATATATATATATATATATATATATATATATATATATATATATATATATATATATATATATATATGGATCCCTATCACAACACCGACACGCCACAAACCCGACACTCAAAACAACGACACCAAAACACCGAAAACGCACAAAACCGACAACTCACAAAACCGAACACCATAACACCGACACTCAAAACACCGACACACAAAACGTAAACTACAGATAACACGCAACTATACATGCACTAACCCTAACCCAAACCCTAACCCTAAAGTCCGACACTACCGCACACTTACCCTACCCGCACCCTAACCCTAACTCACTTAACCCGCCACTAAACCTACATTCCATCACTATCACACACTTACCCTACCCGCACCCTAACCCTAACTCACTTAACCCGACACTACAACTAAAGTCCATCACTACCACACACTCACCTTTCCAGCACCCTAACCCTAAATCCTACACTATCTCACACTTACCTGTCCGCTCCCTAACGCTAAATCCCTCACTATCGCACACTTACCTGTCCACTCTCTAACGCTAAATCCCTCACTAGCACACACTTACCTGTCCGCTCCCTGTCACTAAATCCCTCACTAGCACACACTTACCTGTCCGCTCCCTAATGGTAAATCCCTCACTAGCACACACTTACCTGTCCGCTCGTGCTCACATGTTGCCCATTTCGGTGTTTCGGCTGTCGGGATTTCACATTGTCGATCATCTGTCTCGTCGGTCTTCTCGTGTCGGTCTTCTTAGCATCGGTGTTTCGGCGTGTCGATGAAGTCAAGGAGACCCATATATATATATATATATACTAACTCTAAGATTGCACAATTCCTGGGGAAAGGACATATTCCCCTACTTGTCGATTGTTGATCTCACATATCTGTCTACCCCCTGTCTGTTCTGGCATCAACCTACTGTGTGTCGGGCACTAGGCCTTCACTCCAGTGCCTAGATCAGGGGTCTGCAACCTTCACTATCAAAAGAGCCATTTTGGCCCTACTCTTACGAAATAAAATCCATCTGGAGTCACAAAACATATTTGAACTGTAAAATGAAGATAACACAGCGTATTGTTTTGTATATAGTTATACTGTATATAAAAGAACTAAGTTTATAAGAGCAATATTTAAAGTCTGTCCTTATTTGCTTTCCTTTGTTAAGATTTTTATTGGGATTGCTTGATCAGTGTGTGTGTGTGTGTGTGTGTGTGTGTGTGTGTGTGTGTGTGTGTGTGTGTGTGTGTGTGTGTGTGTGTGTGCATGCATGCTCATGTAAATGTGTGTGTGTGTGTGTGTGTGTGTGTGTGTGTGTGTGTGTGTGTGTGTGTGTGTGTGTGTGTGTGTGCATGTGTGCGTGTGCATGTGTGTCACAAAGCGGTTGTATGCATCAAAAGCTATTTCTTTTCATGATTTCACATATTTGCTTGTATTCGGGACATATCACCAGTCTGGAATTTCACAAGGATTTGGGAAGGATGTGGATTATTTTCATAGAACGCATCACAGTTATGAAACATACTGCTACACAACTGTATGACCCAGCAGGCATTAATCATTGCTAATATAGCCCTGCCTGGCAAGATGACATTGAAGCTTGCATTGTGGAAAATTGAAGAGTGAATCCAAGGGAAATATTTATTTATTTATTGGCATTTGTTATTATTTGACAAATATGCTGAATGCTTACTTTTATGGTGAATTCTTCAAATAGCTACATTTTTATCTTTGACTGCCTTAAACACCTGTGCTGCTGTTTTTCCCTTTTAAGTTGTTATTCTAGCGTTATTATTTTTCTGCAGTAAGCTGTTTTGCTATTTCCTGCATGAATCTTAGCAGTTGTACATCATTTGCAGTTTTATATTTGCTGCAGTAATAATATGAGAATGTGCCTGGCATGTTCTAATTGGTAGCAGTGTTCTTTAATAATAATTTTATACCACGACATTTCTTAGACAATTTTCTTATTGAGCCAAAGCCATACCCCGAATGCTTACTGGATAAGAAGGTAAGTCATAATATCATATTGATTATTAGTTTTAACCAGATAAATGTCTTATTTGAAATCCGTGAAACATTCTTTGTATGCATTTAAAACATTTCAGGTAATGATTGTTTTTTCTCAAGTATGATTCAGTTGAACAAGTCTAATGTTGTCTTTTATAGATGAACAGGAACATTGCTGTGCTTAGAAATGACTGTTGAAAATATTCTGCTTGTTCCCTGTCCAATAATTTCTTTGTCCTTTGGATTTTGATGAATATATCTGATTTTTCTGTAGCTAATTCTTTTTCATTTTCTAAAATGGTTCTCCTTTTTATACTCACTGTGATATCTGTAAATATTGCTAATCTTATTCAGTTCTTTGCTTAGTCTTGTTATATCAGGAGCTATAACATTCACTTTCACACAGTGTGACTTACTCCCCGGGATTCATAGGTTCATAGGTTCATAAGTTCATACTAGGCTATCTGCCCGAGGGCATTTACAAGCCTAGCCCATCGTTTTGTGGCTTACGCCACCCCTTTAGTATGGGGAACTATACCCATTATTTTGCTGTGCCTCTGTCGAGCAGTGACACTGAGGTAATCCCTGGGGTATATCTGCGATCTCCCATCCATTGGTCAAGATTTCTCTTGAACAAGGCCAGCGAGGTGCTCAGCCTCACATATACCGGGATTTTGTTCCACAGCATAGGGAGTCTTTGGGTGATGAATCTATCCCTCCAGCACGTCCTATTAATAGCCGTGTCGAGGTTTAAGTCTCCGCCCTTGTGGCTCTGATGGATCTAGATTTTTGAGGTGAAGCATATTCATCAAATCTGGGTTTGACATGGCCTTGTATGTTAGGCAAAGGTCACCTCTGAGCAAGCGGTAAGCGACTGAATAGAGCTGGAGTTCTTTCAGTCGGGCAGCATAGGACAGATTTTTGAGACCCTTTATCCTTTTGGTGAGGAACTTTTGTGGCCTCTCCAGCTGCTGCAAGTGTCGGGTCAGATACATTCCGAATGGGGCATTGTACTCAATCATTGGTCTGATGAGTGATGAGTAGAGGGAGACAATGACCTCCCTTGATCTAGATGAGAATCCCTTCATGATAAGGTGGGCAATGTAGAAGGTCTTCCTAACTACTTTAGCTACATGGGTGTCGAATGACAGACTACTATCAACCTGGGTCCCCAGGTCCCTGATAACTTCTTCTGTGCTCAGTGGATTGCCACCTATTTGGTAGCTAGGGGTAACCTTGTTTTTCGAAGGGTATGACTATGCATTTTTGGCATTTAACTTTAGGCCATGGCTCTGGCACCAGTTATCCATTTCTGTGAGACCCTTCTGAAGGATATCTGTGTCAGATGTGTTTTCTACTATGGCCAGTTTGCAGTCATCTGCATACTTTGTCAGCCATAACCCTCCTGTGTTTGCTTGTACTTCGGAGAAGTAGATTCCAAACAAGAGTGGGCCCAGGACTGAGCCCTGTGGGACACCACTTGTGACAGGCTTTGAGTCTGACATGGCGCCAGCAACTCTGACCCTGTGGGTTCTGTCACTCAGCCAGTTTGCAACCCATCTTGTGATGTATGGGTTAATATTTAAGCTGATGAGTTTTTCAATGATACCCGAGTGGGGTATTGTATCGAAGGCCTTCGCCAGATCGAGGTAGGCTGTATGGACTGCCTTTCCCTTATCAATGGCTTTGGTGACTGTTTCGAAAAAGTCAACCAAGTTTAAAAGGCATGATCTGCCTTTGACAAAGCCAAACTGGGTTGGATCCAAAGTCAGCAAATTCCTATGTCTTTATTTATGAGGTCCATTATGATCCTCTCCATGGCTTTGCAGATAAGGCTTGTCAAGCTAATGGGCGGTAATTTCCAGGGTCGGTGGAGGCACCGCCTTTGTGAAGTGGGACCACAGTTGCAGTGCGCCACTCCCTGGTACGTATCCAGAGGTAAGACTTTGATTAAACAGCTGTCCTAGCTGTGGGTTTAATTCCTCATTGAGTTTGTGGAGCACACAGCCGGGGACACCATCAGGTCCCATGGATGCTGTGTTTTTTGCTTTGGAGAGAGCAGTTCTCACTTGGGCGTTGGAGATGTTTGGGGGGCTGCAATCATTTGGTATAGATATCTCTCCTTTTGGGGGAGGGGAGAAGTTTGCACTGAACCTGTCAGCCAGTATGTTGGCAATGTCCGTAGGATCAGTAATCTTCACATCATTTTGAACTAGTTCTGAGCATATCTGGGAGTTTCCTCCCAGGTTTCTAACATAGCTAAAGAAGGCCTTATGATTGTCTTTTGAGTCTTTAGCTATTTTTCTCTCAAAATTTGCTTTGGATGATTTTATGAGAGCTCTTAGTTTTTTACTTATAGTGATCAAGGGTGTCTTACCTTTTAAGGATTTTGCTCTATCTTGTAGTAGCTTCCTCCTTTTGTTGTAGAGTTTGTTTATGGCTGGGGTCCACCAGACTGGATGCTTCAGTAAGTTTCCATGCGGGAATAGCTTATTCCTGCATGGAAATGACCGTTTAAGAGCAGCAGGGCATAGTTATGAAGGCGCGCTTCCTCTGCTCCTAAACGGACACGGAGCGTGGACGAGTGCAGGGGGTGTGTCTGAGAGCAGAGCTCTCACTATATACATGCCGCTGCACTCAAGAATTGCCGTTTGGCAATTACAATGAGCAAGAATGCTCATAGGGGGTTGTAGGGTTGTCAGCATTTCAAATGCCCAAATTGGGACATTTGTGGTACAGACGTCAGATTTGGCAGGCCGAAACATACACATGGCCAGTACAAAGGATAGAACCTCACGTTTTTTCCTAAATAAAAGCTTATTCTAATAGTATTTTAGTTGCTTATGTCATTTCTTAAAACATGTAGGTATTTCAAATACAGAATAACTGTTTTATGCAACTATTACATAAAATATAAAAAAATAATTCATGTTGCAGGACAAAAAGCACCCACAGCCATTGCAAAGATCAAAGCCCCACTTCCCAGGAAAACCCTACGCTCATAGCAACTGAAACATTCTACAATGTCTGCCAAATGTGCAGATGCATGCAGAAATTCACAACAATAAGTGAAACCTGTCCCTTCCTAGGGAAAGTAACACTACAAATTTTTTTTTATCAAACAAATTAAATTTACCCATAGATGTGCGGGTTTGCCCATTGCTTAACTATGCATACTGTAGCTTAAATAGCGCAAGAAGATAAATAGCAAGATACATTCAGTAAAAGCAGTGCTGCAATAGTGTAGACGTCAGAGTGTTCGCTTTACAAGCAGGCCTTCCTGGTTCAATTCTCACTGTAGTATTTTCCATGTGAAAGCAATTCATGAACATTTTTTTTGCTGTATAATCTACTAAATAACATATATTTGTGAACTGGAGTACTGCATTAAGTGCATATGTGAGGTGTCATTGTAATAATGTGGTAAAATCCACAGATAAACACAAGTGCCCCCATACAGTATATGTACACATGAAGTACACATGAATCAGGTATACTATACAAATATATAATGTGTAATGAATGATACATCCATGCCATACAGCAAATAGTGTAAAAAATGTATAAAGTGTCCAAACCTACCACTTTCCCAAGATCCATGTTTCATTTATTTCTAAATTAGTGCGAGGGTAAGCTGGAGTAAGCACTTTTAAGCAGCAGTAAGTGGGTTTAAGCCTGTTCGCATGGGGGTAAGCAATGTCTACACAGGATAAACAATTTAAAGGCTGAGTATAAGAAAATGTAACCGGAAGTTAGCATTGCTTACCTTCATGCAAACCCATGCAAACCCGCTTACAACTGCTTAAAAGTGCCTTAATCACTCTGTATCCCACAGCCCCTGTTCTGTCCAGCAACAAAATAAACAGCCCTTGCAGGTCTTGAACCCAGAATCCTATAGTCATAGTAGTTAACCAGTAAGCCATCACAGCTGTGCAAACCAAAGGGTAAAAGACTATGAAGAGGGACTGCTGCAGGGGCAGTACCAGGGTTCCCAATATAAAGCGGAAGCCTGGGACCATCTTGCCCGTGACCTCACCAGGGCCATGCATCCCTCAAACTGGTGACCAGGTCAGGCATCACTACTGAAATGGAGGAAGAAGGAGCTCTTGGATCAGTGGATCCAAGAAGCTAGGCAGGGTGATGTCCCAGCAGTGTGTAAGTACTCATTCTACTCCCTGTTTAATAATTGTCAGCTCATGTATATTATGGATAGGTATGGCTAAATATTCCTCTTATATCTCTGACAGTGGCAGGGGAGCTGACTGTGAATCAAGAAGCCCATGCATATAGGCTGCAGAGGCTGCATCATGAGGCAGGTTAGTAATAATCTTGCAAGTACTGTCATAAGAAATAAATCTAAAAGTAGTAGAAAGTTAATTGCCAGTATAAAACCTGTATTGTGTATGGGATGTATTGAATAAACCAGACAATATGGCAGAAGAGTCTCATATAGGTTGTATGCAAATAAAAGGGTAACAGCCTGGCAATAAAGGTCTAACTCCTGGACTGCTTGTGTTTATTCTGGTATCATATGGTAATGTAGTGCCGCATTCTCTTAATAGTACTGTTGTGATAAGCACTGTTACCCACACTGTGCTACATAAATAAAATGTGTAGGAATGTCTGTATACGACTGTTGTAATCACAAGGTCATATTGTACAAATGAGAGAGACTTACACAGAAAACAGTGAAACCCTACACAGCAAAATCCAAATAGCACACTCAACTGAGATGCAAATTGTTGTATTTTTAGCAGAAACAGCCATGGTTCGAATACTGGGAGTTGTAGTAAGCTGTATGCAGAATCATACCCATCAACTGTACAGATTTTATCAGAAAGTTCAGATAATTGGCTTAAATTTCCTGCCTGTCACTCTGTCCCCCTGGCAAATCAGTGAGATGATCCCAGAAGTTTATGCAGCAAATAATGACATACAACTGATTGTCAGACATCATAACTGTCAGAAATATATCTATAAGAACAAACCTGCCACTCTAGCAACTTAATAAAATGCTATGAGAGTAATATGCAAAGTATGTCCCATCTCTACCCCCATGTTGTGAAGCTATGACCAGAGTGTGTGCAGTAACAGAGTGAGACATATGTGCATAATAATAAAGTGGAATCTGATAATATGTGTAGCAGCATCCAGGTAGTGTTTACAAACATTCCCTTCACAAGTCTGTCAGATAAGAAAACTGCGCCTGGAAATCAAAGATTGAAATCCTGGATTGGTACTGTTTATTCTGGTATTGTATGGCATTGTTAGTGTCGCAGTTTCTCTGAATAATAATGTATTACTCATCACTGTCACGCACACTGTGCTACATAAAACTGTCCAGGAATCCCTGTATAAGACTGTTGTAATTACAAGGTCAGATTGTAAGACCACGGGAGAGTTACAGACAGAAATCAGTGAAGAGATGCACATCATATCTAAATAGCACACTCAACTGTGATGAACACTGTTTTATTTTTAGCAGACACAGCCATGGTTTGAATCCTGGGAGTGGTAGTAAGCTGTATGCAGAATCATACCCCTCAACTGTACAGATTTGTTCAGTATATCCAGATAATTGGCTCATATCCACTGCCTGTTACCCTGTCCCCCTGGCAAATCACTGTGATGATCTCTGAAATTTAGGCAGCTTTTAATGACATACAACTGACTGTCAGAAACCTGGCATTGTAGCACCTCACCAAATGTTTATGAGGGCAATTGTCAAAATATGTCCCAGTTCCACCTGCATGTTGTCAAGCCTTGACCAGAGTGTGTGCAATAAGAGAGGTATGTGCGTAACATCAACCTGGAATCTGGTAATATGCATAGAAACAGTAATGTAGTGTTAACAAACAATACCTCCACTGGTATACTGCAGGTAAAACACAGTTCATGCATATAGTTGTCTGCAAGCATACCATTGTCCAAACTAAGGCCATAGGGTAGTGTAATAATACCTGTAAGGTACAGATTACAGCAGTGACTAAGAATGTGGTGAGAACTACAGGGATATACAAGTTAATTGACATCTCTCTCTCCCCCCACCATATCTGCAGCAATAATCTAAATACACAATTTAATGGGTATGTGTACCATTAAATCTACTGTTTGGACATATGCCCTATTGTTTGATAAATACTGAAATGTGTTTCTATGCATATGCCATGTTGAAATATTCCCACATTGGTGGCATGATGCCATCAATGTAACCTGCATGCTGTTGTAATGGCTACTGTGGTTCCATATATGCATGTGTTCTGTTTGCTATGCAACTGTTCCGTATCTAATTTTTTGGGTTAATGGTAATATCTATGCATGCTTTTATACCAAATCCTGGAATGCGATGACTATTACTAACCCACATATGTTTTAAAATTGAAACACCATAGCATGTTTGGGAAGGCTGGTCCCAGCGGACCTACCTCATCTGACCATGGCACTGGGCATCAGCATGTCTGGGGCCCAGCCCGGGTCCTCCTCATCTGCTGGTCCTGCTCCACCTTCAGGTGGAACTGCCTCAGGAGGTGGGGCTTGCCCCCTTGGGAACGGATGCGGACAGGAAACTGTCACCCTTCATCAGGTCCAGGGTCTGGTGCGTAGAGTGCTCCGCAGGGAGTTCTGAGATCAGCTACACCAGATTGAGGACCTCATGGCACATGTAGAGTGTCAGCCTGCCCCTCCTACCCAGCCCAGAGCACAGCCACCTTTGGGGCTGTGAATGTGCAGTGGTGATTGCCCGTGGATGTGGATCTCAGTCTCACTGTTTCCATTTGGGGGCTTATGGGCTTCCAACTTCCAAACACCCCTCCCCATCCAAGGTGTTTACCCCCCATATGTGTCATATACCACCCCTGTATGCTGTCTTGTCCGTCTTGTCTGTCATCCTACCCAAACTACCTCCCCAAATATAACTACTATCCTTCCCCAACATCTCACGCTCACCTTAAAAAAAAGGGGGGCACTCTGTTCCCCAAAAAAAATCTCACTCCATACATAGCTGTTAATTTTGCACACGTGCCCACTGGACACATGTAATCTGGTCTAATTGGCTTTGCAACATATTATTGTTGTCCTCACCCCTCTCTCAGGGGTTTGAGTGTCCAAATCTACATCCAAATCAGTGTATATGCACAGCTGTTGCTGTAGAAGAAATGGGCTGTGCCCCTTTTTCACCACTTTCCTATCACCCCTTTTTCTTTTCTTTTAAAGAAATTAGCGTGGGGGTAAGTGGGAGTAAGCACTTTTAAGCAGAAGTAAGTGGGTTTAAACCTGTTTGCATGGGGGTAAGCAATGCCTACTCAGGATAAACAATTTTGAAGCTAACTCTGTGTAAGCAAATTTAACCGGAAATTAGAATTGCTTACGGTGGCGCAAAACCACGTAAACCCACTTACAACTGCTTAAAACTGCCTTAATCACTCTGTATCCAACAGCCCTTGTTTTGCCCAGTAACAAAATAAACAGCCTTTGCAAGTCTCGAACCCAGGATCCTGCACACCATATGCAAAGTGATTTACCACTAAGCCATATCAGATGCAAATAGCTGTGATGTTTTCTTAAACATATCATCCAGCACAGTCATTCAACAGTAGAGGAAATGTTTTTATATATGTATATGTATATGTATATATATATATATATATATATATATATATATATATATATATGTATGTCTATGTATATATATATAGCAATATATATATGTAAACATATATTTATTTATATGGTTCATAGGTTCATAGGTAGGTACTAGGCTATCTGCCCGAAGGCATTTATAAGCCTAGTCAAAATGTGTTGGCTTTCGCCGCCCGCTTAGATTAGTTCCCTGTGCCTCTGTCCAGCAGAAACATTGAAGTGATCCCTGGGGTAAACTTGCTGTTTACCATCCACTCGTCAAGGTTTCTCTTGAAGAGGGTTAGTGAGGAACTCTACCTAATGTCGATTGGAACCTTGTTCCAGAGCATGGAAAGTCTCTGGTACAAGAATCTTTCCCTCCTGCATGTCCTATTTATTGTTGTGGTGAGGTTTAGATCCCTGCAGCGTGTGGCTCGAGGGGATATGGTTTTCTTTAGGTGGAGCATGTCCATCACTTCTGGGTTGGACATGCCCTTATATGTCAGGCAGAGATCACCTCTAAGTAGGCAGTATGCAACCGAGTACAGCTGGAATTTCTTCTGTCGAGCTGCATGGGGCATCTGCTTGAAGCCAGTGATCCTCTTGGTGAGGTACTTATGTGGTCTTTCCAGTTGTTGCAGGCATTTTGTAAGGTAAATCCCGAATGGAGCATTGTACTCTATGATGGGTCTGATGAGTGATGCGTAGAGGGGCCCAATGACCTCTTTCGATCTGGATGCAAACCTTTTTGTGATTAGGTAGGCCACATAGAAGGATTTTCTAATCACTTTGGCAATGTGATTATCAAAGGAGAGGTTACTATCTACTTGAGTCCCCAGATCCCTTATTAAGTCTACTGTATTTAGGGGGATATCACCTATGTGGTAGTTTGTGGGTACTTTGTTTTTTTCCAAAGGGGATGACTATGCACTTTTTGACATTTAGCTTGAGGCCATGGTTTTGACACCAGGTATCTGTCTCAGTGAGACCCTTTTGGAGGATGTCTGTGTCAGCCAGAACATCAAATAAAGCCCCTAGTTTGCAGTCATCTGTGAACTTGGTCAGCCATAGTTCTCCTGTCCTTGCTTGTACCTCAGAGAAGTATATGCTAAACAGGAGGGGTCCTAGGACTGAGCCCTGGGGAACACCACCTGTAACCGATTTAGAGTCAGACCTAGCTCACACAACTCTTACCATGTCGGTTCTGTCCGTGAGCCAGTTGGCAACCCATCTCGTGAAGTAGGGGTTTAAGTTCAGGTTGGTGAGCTTGTCAGGCCTTTGCAAGGTCTAGGTAGGCTGTGTGGACCACCTTTCCCTCATCTATAGCCTTGGTAACTGTCTCAAAGAAGTCTATATATATATATATATATATATATATATATATATATATATATATATATATATATATATATATAGATAGATAGATAAGAAAACACAACAAATACATATATGACCAACGGCACCATTAATGGGGGTGAGGGGGCTCAATTTGAGTAACTCTTGTAATTATTGATATCATCCCCTCCTCCACAGCCAAACAGATCTGTACAATACCAGCACTTGCAAGTCTCATACCCAAGACCCTACACAAAATAGCCACAAGAAGTTAACAGTAATCTATCCCACCTGCACGATGTCAGGATGTTATCAATAAGATATCATACAGAACAGTCTGTCTACCATAGGGAATTTACATTGTGGAAGCAATAAACATTCCAGTGATACATACACACACACACACACACACACACACACAGACACACACACACACACACATATATATATATATATATATATATATATATATATATATATATATATATATACACATATATATATATATATATATATATATATATATATATATATATATATATATATATATATATATATATATACATATTTGTATATACACATACACACACATATACATATATTACTACGTATAGATATGTATAGGAAGATGCATATTTAGAGGTTGCATAGCATATTGAACAGCCAGTATTCCTACAGTTGCCACCTTTTAAAATGGACAGTGTTTGATTCTCTTATACAAAAGACAATTATTGCATGAAACATATACCTTTAGAGAAGTCAAAGGATATGACACCACACACAGGTTTGCATACATAAGAAATGTTTATTGGTGTACTACTTCAGGTGTATATGACATGTCATATGGCTGTTAGGTGTTTGAAATACATACTAAATGAGTAATGCAACTCTCAAGCAAAACATTTTATACAGTAATCTGAAAGCATAACATATGTTGCTGTCCAGGCCAAGGCCTTCAAGTAGTATGTGAAGAAACACTGGCCCAGAAGATAAGAATCAATCAACAGTAAGTAATGCAGATGTAGTTCAGCAGCCTCCAATTACACTCTGTACAGCCACCCCTCAACAATACCCATGAATCACATATCTCACAAAATCAGTGTGCCTCACAGTCACAGCCCTTAAGGCCAAACAACATATCAAATACACTTGTTATAGGGGACTCTATTGTCTGGCACACTGACGTCCTGCTCACCAGACTGAACAAGAAGAAGGTCACCGCAAGCTGCCTGTTGGGTGCCAGGATCCGCCACATAATGCAAGCACTCAGGTCTCTCCAAAGCAAGTACAAGTATGACTCCGTCATTGTCCATGCTGGTGTGAATGACTTGAGACGTACCTCCCTGCACTACATGAAAAGAGACATAGAGGAGCTCTCTGATCATGTAGCCCAGGCTGGTATGACCCTGACCTTGAGTAGCATCTTGCCCTCACCAAGAATTATGCCACAGTATAAAGAAAAAAATGATCAGTTTCAACAATTGGCTAAAGTATTGGTGTCATTCAAAGAGGATCCAGTGTCTGTCAGCCTGGGATGACATGCTCGACAAGCCACATTGCTTCGCTTGGGACGGCTTGCACCTGTCACCCTTAGGCTTTCGTATACTGGCCAAGGCTCTTGCCACCCCCATAGTGCCTTTTTTAGGCAAGGCTCAAAGGACAAACCCACCTCCATAGACAACCCAAGGATAAAAAAACTAAAGGTAATGCTACTCAATGCCAGAAGTCTTAACCTCAAGATGCCCGCACTCGAGGCTCTCCTCAGTATGGAGAAAATCAATGTCTGTGCAGTAACAGAAACCTGGTTCAAGTCTCCCGAGAGCACCCCAACACTACCAGGTTATAACTCATACCATGCATTTTGGCCCCAAAACTCTGACCGAAGCACAAAAGGAGGGGGAGTATCTATATTCATCAAAGATACCTGCACCTCCAGGTTAGTGGCACTGCACAAAGCATCAGAAACCATCCATGTGCAACTAACAGTGGGCAAAACTGCCTTTAGTTTGTAGCCTGCTGCAGAACACCCTCCCTATAACAGGAACCCCACCTGGCATTCCTGAGAACACTGGAGAATATGAAGGTCTCTCCAAACACTATGTTATTGGGTGACTTCAACTACCCAAACATTGACTGGGAAAACTACTCAAGCCCAAACGCCCTCGCCCAACGGTTCCTTGAATTTATAAACTCTAACATGATGGAACAACTGGTCACCACTCCCACAACAGGGAACAACATATTGGACATGGTCATCACTAACATGGGGACTCTATATTCCACACCAGAGGTAAACACCTCATTGGTAAGATCAGACCATAAACAAATTTCCCTGGACATCCATATCCCGTCCCCACCCCCAGCCAAGGAAATCACGGTAAAGAATTTCTCAAAAGCCAACTTTGCACTTCTCAAGACTAAGGTGGAATCCTTCAAAGCCCCCGGGCCAGAAGATAATACAGCCCAATCTGCAGAATCCTTTACAAATGCATTCTATGAGCACCTGCAGGAATGCATGGATCGTGCTATCCCAAATAAAACCAAGAATCACTCCTCCAAAAACAGGAGACCTGTCTGGTGGACCCCGGCCATAAATAAGCTATACAACAGAAGGAGGAAGCTACTACATGACAGAGCAAAATCCCAAAAAGGGAAGGCATCTCTGATCAGTATTAGCAAGAAACTTCGATCCCTCATAAAATCATCAAATGCCAGTTTCGAAAGAAAAATTGCCCTAGACACTAAAGATAATCACAAGGCCTTCTTTAGTTATGTCAGGAATATGGGTGGAAACTCCCAGATATGCTCTGAATTGTTGCATAACGGTACAAAATATACCGAACCTGCAGACATAGCCAACATCCTGGCAGACAGATTCAGTGCAAACTTCTCCCCCCCTTCCCCCCAAAGGAGCAAATGCCTATTCCAACTGAATGTAACCTCCCTGACATCACAGATGTACAGGTGAAAGCTGCCCTCTCCAAAGCAAAAAACACAGCATCTATGGGACCGGACGGTGTCCCAGGCTGTGTCTTACACGAGCTCCAAGAAGAACTTAACCCTCACATTATGTCACTGTTCAAATTTAGCCTTACTACAGGTTATGTACCCAAAGAAGGGCGTACAGCTACAATGGTTCCACTCCACAAAAGTGGTGCCACAACGGACCCCGGGAACTATCGCCTCATAAGCCTGATTATTCTGGTCTGTAAAGCTATGGAGCGTATTATCATGGAACTCATAAACAAAGACATTGGGAGCCTCCAGACACTGGACCCTACCCAATTCGGCTTTGTTAAGGGCAGATCTTGCCTCTTAAACCTAGTTGATTTTTTTGAAACAGTTACCAAAGCCATAGATGAGGGCAAAGTAGTCCACACAGCCTACCTGGACCTTTCAAAAGCCTTCGACACAATACCCCACTCAGGCATCATAAATAAGCTTACCAGCTTAAACATCAACCCCTATATTACAAGATGGGTTGCAAACTGGCTCAAGGATAGAACCCACATGGTCAGAATCACAGGTGCCATGTCCGAATCCAAACCAGTTACAAGTGGCGTCCCACACGGCTTAGTTCTGGGACCTCTCTTGTTCAGAATATACTTCTCTGAAGTTCAGGCTAACATGGGGGGATTATGGCTGACAAAGTTCGCAGATGACTGCAAACTGGGGGCCATAATCGAATCTCCAGCCGACACAAGCATCCTCCAAAAGGGTCTCACAGAGACAGATGCTTGGTGCCAGAGCCACGGCCTCAAGCTAAATGCTAAAAAGTGCATAGTCATCCCCTTTGGGAAAAACAAGGTGCCCACAAATTACCACATAGGTGGTAATCCATTAAGTACAGACGAAGTAATTAGAGATTTGGGGATCAACGTAGATAGTAATCTCTCCTTTGATAATCACGTTGCCAAAGTGGTTAGATAGACCTTCTATATAGCCCACCGTATCACGAAAGGGTTCGCATCTAGATCAAGAGAGGTCATTGCGCCCCTCTACTCGTCACTCATCAGGCCCATAATTGAATACAATGCCCCTTTTGGGATGTACCTTACCCGAAACCTGCAGCAACTGGAGAGACCTCAAAAGTACCTCACCAAGAGGATCATGGGCTACAAACAGATGTCTTATGCAGCTCAACTAAAGAAACTCCAGCTCTACTCAGTTGCTTACCTCTTACTCAGAGGTGATCTATGCCTGACGTACAAAGCCATGTCAAACCCAGAATTAATGGACATGCTCCACCTCAAAAAATCCAAGTCCCTTAGAGCTACACGATCCAGGGATTTAAACCTCAGCACAAAAATAAATAGGACATGCTGGAGGGACAGATTCATTTCACAGAGGCTCCCCTCACTCTGGAATAGACTCCCAATTCATGTTAGACATAGCCCCTCGCTGACCCTCTTCAAGCGAAATCTGGACGCGTGGATGGGAAATCACAAATTCACCCCTGGGATCTCTTCTGTGTCCCTGCTAGACAGAGGCACACTAAACTAATCTTAAAGGGTACCTTCTGTGACCTGCTTTACAGAGGCACAGTAGGCTAATCTAATAGGGAGGCGGAAGGCAAATACACTCTGGCTAGGCTTATAAATGCCCTAGGGCAGATAGCCTAGTATCTACCTATGAACCTATGAACCTATGAACCTGTAGAGGGAAAAGAATGAAGTTGTCACAATGAAGATGCATCTGTTACATATCAATGCTTAACTTAAAACATCACTAACACACCGACAAACAGAACAGTCTGTAAGACAGTAACCATTAGCCCACCAATGTTCCAAAGGTGAAATGTATGAAAATGTACAGCCATATACCTTAAGGTGTCTTACTACTGATAGCCTTCACATGTTGTAACAGCCTAGGTTATATATGGTGCATACCCCTCCCTCATAGAATGACTTACAAGGGCATATAACAGTGTTACATACACTGACCGCTGGACTGTACAAGGACATATGTTTTGTCTGGCTGTAGCCCACATATATATGGACCCTATCCCACAATATGTGTGGGGAACACAACATCACAGGAATGATGGCAGGAATGGCAGCACGACATAATCATATGCCACTACTTAACAACCTCTTACTGCATGACATATGGACAAAGCCTGGTATTTAGATGGAGGACAGAGGCTGGAACACAGATCCATATTTGCAATATTGTTGTTATACATTGAGAAAGGTGCTGGTGTTACAGGATTGTTGCAGCATACCCTTATTCAGAAAAATGAAGTCAGAAACACAAATGGATGCAGCTATGTAACAATAGCACTCAACAGACAGAATACCAGTGATATATCTGAGACAGGACCTGTGTGGTGGGCAGACAAAACATAACAGCCAATCCTCTGGCCATCATGTGGATAGGCCCACAGTTGAGAGATATGCAGACAGACTGCATTCCATGCTAAACTGGTATGTACACATAAACCCTGTAACACTAGCAGTATGCAATGTTTATAACAACACTCCTCACACTGTCTGTAGGTCTGGAACCTTATACAAATATGTATTTGGCCTGTGTCTGCAAGTCCTCTTGTAAGAGATGTGGCTACCTGCTGTTTGTAACACTGCTGCCCACACACAGGAAGGATGTACTCCATACAGGAAAGGTAAAGTGACAATGCCCACATGATTTATTAATTTATAGTAGTGGGTTGTCATGACAGTGGTAATTGGAAGTACTACACAGCATGCTGCATGCAGGTAGCAAGTGGTGGACCCTGATTGGTGCAGATGCCATCACCTTATCATGTGCATCACCTATAAAATCTATGCTGCAATCTATTCAAAGCAGCTCAATCCATGTAATAGAGAGAGACAGAGAGAGAGAAACAAACAAAGTTTTAAATTGCTAATTTTGTAGAGTTTTAATTGCATTTACTGTTTAGGGCTACACATTTAAGTGCATTAACCTTTTATGTGTATATTTACTGTATTATTGCATTGTTTAGCCTGTTTAACCAAAACAAAACACAAAAAGCAAAAAAATACTATCTTGTTTGCTCATTTCCTGCCTTTCCTAGCTAGTATAGTCCTGATCCCAGGGTTTGCTGGTTTCAGGACTTTATTTTCTGTGTTCAGAACTATCCAGACCTTCGTGTGGTAGAGGAAAGTCCTACTCCTTACCAGTGGGAGTGGTGAGCATTATACTGCCTATCTAACACTAGAAGAGTGGTTTCCAGCTCTGAAATTGTAATTTTATTAGCCATTTTGGGCTGATTTCTATCCCTTTCAACTTTCTGGCTTAAAAACACGTGTGTTTGCACATTTGTCACATCATGCAGTACTGCTGGGCTACAGTTAAACTATTCCATGTGCCAGAAAGTATGCTCTTCAGATTTTCTCTTATAACTAGCTGCTTTCTCAGTAGCAGCACTAGAATCTGAACCTCTGTATTTAGCATTTGATCTATAACCTGCTGGAAAGCACTAGGAAGCCTTAAACTGATAAAAGCACTCAGCTCTCATTGTTAATAAGGAGAAATTAATTGTAGGCACTAAACAGCCTATAATTGCAAAGTACATTGCAAAGGTAAGGGAAAACAGCTCTTGTACTTTACAAAAAAAAAACACCTAAACAGGCATTTCCAAGGGTCAGCTACCGGTGATTTCTCCTGTCCACCTGGTGAATCTGGGCATACTGGGGCAATGCAGCAACTGTCTCATGTACACAGACAACCCTCTCTTTCTACCAACCAACACTACAACCTGTGAGAGTTGCACTTACATAGCCAAACTGGAAGCAAAGCTCTCTACACCCAAGATTGTGGTGAAAAGTCAAGCGGAATAGGTTAACACCTGCCCTACACCTCAAGCAACAAATAGCCCTTCAAAACCCACACCATCAGCACCCACACATAGCAACACTAACCCCACATATGCGGATGCCCTTAACATTAACCTGCCCAAGCAACAAGGACTTCCGAAGCTGAAATGCAAACAAACACCAGTCACAACTAAAGTGACACATAGCTCACAACATCAGTGTACCACCCGACACCAGCCCCTAAGGCAAGACAACGTACCCAACACTTTAGTCATAGGTGACTCTATAGTCAGGCGCACTAATATCCCACTCACCAGGCTGAGCAAGGAGAAAATTACAGTCAGCTGCCTGTCGGGTGCCAGGATCCACCACATAACGCATGCACTGAAGTCACTCCACAACAAGTACAAATACAACTCTGTCATTGTCCATGTTGGAGTGAATGACTTCAGACATACCTCCCTGGACTACATGAAAAGAGGCATGGAAGAGCTCTTGGATCATGCTGCCCAGGCAGGTATGACCCTAGCCCTGTGGAGCATCCTGCCTTCACCCAGAATTATACCACAGTATGAGGACAAAATTATTGAATTCAACAAATGATTAAGCTTCTGGTGTCATTCAAAGGGGATCCAGTATCTGTCTGCCTGGGATGACATAATCGACAAACCACGATGCTTTGACAGAGATGGTCTGCACCTGTCACCCCTGGGATTCTGGTTACTGGCTAAAGCTCTTGCCACCCCTATAGTGCCTTGTTTAGGCAAGGTTCAAAGGACAAAACCCCCACTGTAACAGATATAAACATGCAAAATCTAAAGGTAATGCTACTAAATGCTAGAAGTCTACACCTCAAAATGCACTCTCTTGAGGCACTCCTAAAAATGGAGAACATCGATATCTGTGCAGTAACTGAGACATGGTTCAAGACTCCAGAGAACACCCCTGCAATACTAGGCTACAACTCTTACCACGTCCATATTCATTTTAATTGCAGTCTTGTTTTTTTAATTCCTGAATAATTTTAAACCTAATTATTAATATTATGTTTAGCATTCAATTAGTTTTTAGAGAAGGACACATTATAAATGTAGGTTCATGATTTTATATGCTATATATATTCAGAGGCGTTCTTAATAGCAACCTTACACTTTAAGTGCTTGATTCACTAGAAGCGTAGTCATTATTATGTGCAATTTCTCTTATTTGGTTGTTAATGATTTTAATTATTTGATTGATTAATTATGTGAGCTGAACACTGTATATAAGGATCTTATCAATTCAAAATGTTAGATCTGAAGAAGCGTGCAGGTGGCACGTGAAAGCGCTCATCTTTGCTCATCATTTTATGGTTTAATAAAAGTTTGTGCAATCCAGTCTTGACTCCTATTTGCTTCGTGGAGGATTCAGCAGTTTATTTTCACCCACGTCCATATTCACCAAGGATATTCACACCTCCAGGCTAGTTGCCCAACACAATGCATCTGAAATTCTCCAGGTGCAACTAACACTAGGTAAGACTGCAATCCAAACTGTAGCTTGCTACAGATCCCCCACCATGCCCCAAGATTCTCACTACATCTTTCTAAATATACTGGAAAATATTAAGATACAACCAAACACCCTAATACTGGGTGATTTCAACTACCCTGCCATTAACTGGGAAAACTACTCTGGTACCAACACCTTTTCCCAACGGTTCTTGGAATTCATAAATTTCAACATCCTGGATCAACTAATCCATTGTCCCACCAGGGGCTTCGATATCCTATACCTGGTCATTACCAACATGGGAGATAGATGCTCCACACAAGTGGTCACCCTCTCATTGGTCAGGTCTGACCATAAGCAAATCACCCTTGAAATCCACATCCCACCCCCACCCCCATTAAGGAAACTCTGTAAAAAACTTCTTCAAAGCCAACTTCATGCTACTTAAGTCAGAAGTGACAAACTTCATGGCACCCATGCAGACAGGAGCTGAAAGTTCGACTGCTGAATCCTACACTAAGGCACTGTACGAGCACATACAGTCATGCATGAATCATGCCATCCCAAATAGAACCAAGATGCTCTCCTCTTAAAAAAGGAAGCCAATCTGGTGGTCCCCTGCCATAAACAAACTATACAACAGAAGGAAGAAACTGTTGCAGAAAAGAGGAACATCCAAGGATGCAAAAAACTCCCTTACCAGCCTCAGTAAGAAGCTGAGATCCCCCATAAAATCCTCCAAAGCTAGTTACAAAATTAAAATTGCCAAAGATTCCAAAGACAAGCACAAGGCATTCTAGTTATGTCAAGAATCTAAATGGCAATGTTCAGATCTGCTCTGAACTACAAAAGAATGGCATTAAATATACTGATCCCAAGGATATTGCAAATATCATGCAGATTGATTTAGTGCCAACTTCACCCCCCCTCTCACCCCCTAAAGGGCCCATCTCAATACCAAAAGATTGCCAAATTCCAGTAATCACGGTCACACAGGTAGAAACCACACTCTCCAAAGCTAAGAATACAGCATCCATGGGACCAGATGACATCCTGGGCCCTGTACTACATGAACTACAAAATGAAATGGCACCTCACCTAAGTGTCAAGTTTAATCATATCCTCACCTCAGGCTTCATGCCCACTGAGTGACGCACAGCTACAGTTATACCACTCCACAAGGAAGGATCCACCTTGGATCCCTGGAATTACCGTCCCATCAGTATGACGAGCCTGATCTGCAAGGACATGGAACGCATTATCATGAAACTTATAAACAAAGACATTGGCAACCTTCAAACACTGGACCCCACCCAGTTTGGGTTCATGAAGGACCAATCTTGTCTCCTGAACCTGATTGACTTCTTCGAATCAGTATTCAGAAATGTGGACAAGGGTTAGGCAGTCCATACAGACTATCTGGACCTTGCCAAGACCTTCAACACCACCCCCCACTCTGGAATCATAGATAAACTTACTAAGCTGGACATTAGCCCCTACGTCACTCGATGGGTATCCAAGTGGCTTACTGACAGAAGCCAGATTGTGAAAGTAGCTGACTCCAAATCCAGCTCCAGACAAGTGACAAGTGGAGTACCTCAGAGTTCAGTCCTGGGGCAACTCTTGTTTGGCATCTACTTCTATGAAGTATAGGCCAACACTAAGGGACTCTGGCTAACAAAGTTCTCAGATGACTGCAAACTGGGAGCCATTATTGAATTCCCAAATGATGTGGATATTCTACAAAAGGGCCTTACAGAAACAGATGCTAGGTGCCAGAGCCATGGGCTCAAGCTTAATGCCAAGAAATGTATAGTTATCCCCTTTGGGAAAAAACATGTACCCATCAATTACCACATAGGTGGCAGTGCACTAAACACCAAACGTGTGATGAGAGACTTAGGGGCACAGGTGGAGAGTGGTCTCACCTTCAATAACCACATCACCACAACAGGCAGGAAATCCTTCTATGTGGCACACCTCATCACTAAGGGCTTTTCATCCAGAAAAAAGGAGTCATTCTTCCACTGTAATCATCCCTCATTAGACCCATTATAGAGTACAATGCCCCGTTTGGTATGCACCTCACAAGACATCTGCAACAGCTGGAAAGGCCAAAGAAATACCTGACTGATAGAATCACAGGTCTAAAGCAGATGCCCTATGCTGACCGTCTAAAAAAAATCCAGCTATACTATGTGGCATATTGTCTACTCAGAGGCAATCTCTGCCTAGCATACAAGGCCATGTCAAACCTGAGCTGTTGGACATGCTCCACTTAAAGAAATCCAAATTCCTCAGAGCCACATGCTTCAGGGATCTAAACCTTGTCATCACAATGAACAAAACATGATGAAGGGATAGGTTCCTGACCCAGAGACTCCCCATACTCTGGAATAGACTGCCCATACATGTCAAGCAGAGTGCCTCCTTGGGCCTCTTCAAATGTTCCCTTGACGATTGGATGGGAGATAGGAAATTCACCCTGGGAATCATGTCAATCACCCTGCTAGACAGGGGCCCAGGGAAGTAAA
Organism: Protopterus annectens; assembly: GCF_019279795.1. Lineage (NCBI taxonomy): Eukaryota > Metazoa > Chordata > Ceratodontiformes > Protopteridae > Protopterus > Protopterus annectens. The sequence goes on from NC_056726.1 coordinate 1,654,030,715, forward strand.
TATTGTGGGAAGAAATATCCGAGGAAATTGTTTGGCTAGGGTTGTATAGGCCCTAGGGCCGATAGCCTAGTACCAACCTATAAACATATGAAACACATCCAGTAAATAAAAAGTTGTTCAACAACTGAACCTACAGACATCTCAAGTTAACCAAGGGGACACAGCAAACTGTATCCAGAAGAGATGACAAACCTACAACAGGTATGTAAAGCATATATGCATGTAATTGAATGTAGTATTTGGTCTATAATAATGGGATAGATGAAGTTGAATGATGTATATGTGCCATCAAGAGTTGTTGTAATGATGTCCTGCTGAACAACTTTTATGGACAATAGTGTCTCTCCCTGTGGGCAGTGGGCCATACCTGTCAACTGTGCAGATCAGCACTGAATGACAAGATGTAAGCCATCATAGTGTGTGTTCTGTACTGCAAAACAAGTATATTAGTGTGGCCAATAGCTGGTGGTGGAAGTAATGCCGTTTTGATAGACACATGAGTTTCAGTGCCCACCACTTGCAAGACAGTCATATTAACATGTAATGTAGCATGCACAAATTCCATAGGTGTGTAATAGGCTTACCTGCAATCTATCCCTATATATAACCCCCTAATGTTAGGCTGTGTCCAAATGTGACACCTGTCTGTGTTGCAGCAAGGCAGAACAGTGTAGCTGTGCAGGAAGGAGAGTTAGAGAGTGTGGACCTGATGTTTGAATGCACCCTATATATATATATATATATATATATATATATATATATATATATATATATATATATATATATATATATATATATATATATATATATATATATATATATATATATATATATATATATATATACATATATATATATATATATATATAAATAAAAATGTAAATGTTCGTTTGTTCAAAATCTTAAATCTCCGAAAGTTCTTCACCGATTGCTTTGAAATTTTCACACAATGTTGCATTCGAATACGCACGTGTTTTTATATACCTGCTATTATATAAATGTCACATGTTGCAGTGGAATAAGCACGTGTTTTTATATACCTACTATGGATTCTATATATTTGTATACAAATATGCAATTTTATATGTTTTTGTTATAACTTTCTTTCTTCTTTTTCAGTGCAATCGATCTGCTTTAGTTCATCCAAATAATGTCTCGCAGAAGATCAAACATAGTTCATCGTACTCGCGGAGCGGAAGCAGTGCGACGAGTAATTGCAAATCAAACTGAGGAAGAACGGGCATCAGCGAATGAGCAAAACAGACAAAGAATGGCTCAAATACATGCCGAGGAAGCAGCAGAGCGACGTGCAGCCAGACTTGAGGATGTACGGTTGCGAGCATGGCGATCGCATTCTGCAGCTTCAGATCTGCTTCGTTCTCCTCGATTGACACCAGCAGACAAAATAAATGCTTGCCTGAAATACTCTACTTTGTGGCGACACATAAAGACATTAAAATTAACTACAAATATGCGTGTCCAGCTGCAAAATGATCGATCAGCTGAAATATCCTCACATCAATTGCTGGAAATTGGGAATGGAAAGGTGCCGGTTGATCTGACCTCAGGACGAATTTCATTGCTTCATAACTACTGCAATTTAGTGACATCAAAAGAAGAATTGGTTGAAAAAGTATTTCCCAATATTCAAACCAATTATAAGAATCACGATTGGCTGACTGAATGAGCTATTCTTGTGGCCAAGAACAAAGACATCTACGAACTTAACAATATTATTCAGTCTAACATTCAAAGTGAGACAGTCACATACAAGTCCATCGACACTGTTGGGGAAGCGGATGAAGCGGTTAATCATCCAACAGAATTTTTGAATTCACTCGATCTGCCAGGCATGCTCCGCACGTACTGCAATTGAAAATCGCCATGCCAATTATCATGTTGCAAAATATCAACCAGCCAAAGGTTTGCAACGGCACACGGCTTGCAGTAAAAAAATAATGAGCAACGTCATAGAAGCAACAATCTTGACAGGACCTTTCAAAGGTGAAGATGTCCTCATTTCTCGTATTCCTATGATTCCAATGGATATGCCATTTCAGTTTAAGAGATTGCAATTCCCAATTCGATTGGCATTTGCAATCACCATCAACAAAGCTCAGGGATAATCTTTAGAATTGTGCAGTTTAGATCTACACACGGATTGCTTCTCACATGGACAATTATATGTTGCGTGTTCTAGAGTCGGCAAACCAGACAATCTCTATATCTGCACAGACAATGGAACAACAAAAAATATTGTATACCCACAAGCATTATGAAATTAAACATATTAGAAACGTGCGCTTTCTCTTTTCTTTCTTTTCCATTTAACCAGACTGAACCACAGCAACGGGTGTGTGTGTGTGTGTGTGTGTGTGTGTGTGTGTGTGTGTGTGTGTGTGTGTGTGTGTGTGTGTGTGTGTGTGTGTGTGTGTGTGTGTGTGTGTGTGTGTGTGTGTGTGTGTGTGTGTGTGTGTGTGTGTAGATATATATATATATATATATATATATATATATATATATATATATATATATATATATATATATATATATATATATATATATATATATATATATATATATATATATATATATATATATATATATATATATATATATATATATATATATATATATATATATATATATATATATATATATATATATATATATATATATATATATATATATATATATATATATATGTATATATATATATATATATATATATGTGTGTGTGTGTGTGTGTGTGGGTGTGTACATATATACAAACACACACACACACACACACACACACACACACACACACATAGGTGCTGTAGCACATCTCCAAAGTCTCTGTGGAGCTCCCTATGCACCAGACCCTGGACCTGACTTTGGGTGACAGGATCTTGTCTGTGTGTGCTCCCTGGGTGCCGAACACCATCCACTGAGGTGGTTTCACCTGAAGGTGTTGAAAGACCAGTAGATGATGAGGTCCCAGGGTGGGTCCCAGATGTGATGTGGCCTGGTAACATGGTCAGATGACATGGGAGAGGTGGTTCTGCTGGCAACTGTCTTCCCAAACATGCTATTGTGTCACTGTTATAGAACATATGTGGGTAGTAATAGTCCACAAATTCCAGGATTATGTCTAACAGCATGCATAGATATCCCCATTAACACAAAACAACAGATGTGCAGCAGTCACATAGCAAACAGAACACATGCATATATGGAACCATAATGGCCCTTGCAATGGCATGCAGGTGACATTGTTCATAACAGGTGACCAATGATAGTGTTTCAACATGGAACATGACTACAAACACATTGCACAAATTGTTGTAGAATACGATATATACCCCAACAGTAGGTCTGCTGTAGACATACCCATTGAGTTGTGTTAGCAGATTGTTGTTGCAGATATGGTCGTGGGGAGACAGAGATGTGTATTAACAACTATTATATCCTTGCAGTATGAGGTCCTCAGACTTATTTCCCTCTTTATGTCTTTCAGGCACAATGCCTCAGGAGATACTTCCGATTTACACACCCCAGCAGAATGAAATCATCATCACATACCTGTTGCAGCACTACCACACCCTATTTGGGTTTACAGCCCATGATCTGCTGAAGAGGATCACCCCGTGGAACAATCTTGTCCACAGGGTAAATGATGTCAGCCTGCATAACCGCAGTTATGAGCAGTCTGACATCGCTGCACTGATCTACTCCACCATGCCCGTCTATGTGCTACTGTGGTTAGGGGGGAACCAGCTTGCAAGGGGGGGGGATGCCATCCCACTCCTTCTGACACATTTTGAGGAGCTTCTCACCAGCCTTGGGGCACCTGGCTGCCTACAAATACAAGACCCGGTGGGGAGCATAGTGGAGGTCGGTGCTACCCATACAATAGCTGAGGAGTGCGCGGGTAAGACCACAGGGCACATCAGTAGATGACTGTTGTGTATCCATCTGCATTTGTAGAGTTTAATCATGCATATGTGAGATGATATATATATATATATATATATATATATATATATATATATATATATTCTGTTGCTGAGTTGTAGTAATAAACAGATGTGCATAATCTGTAGTATTGTGGGTTTGTACTGTTGATGTACTGTAATTCTGCTCCCACCCTGTACCAATGCTACAGGTGTGGCTGCTAACATCACTTCTCTCACACAATTATGTATGTCCCTCTGCTATACCTCTGGAGCAGCAGCCTGTAGCTGGTGAGTATGGTGTTTGTTCAGGTTTGCCAATACACCGGTCATGTTTTGGCCATGGTATATTCCATGCACAAATTTAACACACCTACCCATAATGCATACTGTACATGTTCACTTATTCTTGCCGTTAACTGCACTGCATTACAGTGGTCACCATGGTGGTGTATCTGATGGGTATGTAAGAGTACTGCAATATAACTAACATCCTGTCATTGCAAAATGTGTGCACAGAGATGAGCATATGGCCTACAGTAGGGACATGTCTGAAACATCACCCTGATACAGTGCTACAGCAGTGTATATAACACTATTACAATGGCAACTGTTACAGCTCTACACTACGGCATACCACAATACTGCATTCCACCACTCTTACAACCTAGCAATGTGGTCCTAACATATGCAATGAATGTGTAATATGGAATCCTATGTTAGGACAGCAAATATGGGGAATACATACCTTCACAAACACTGGAAGCATATGTGTGCATACACTCCAGATAACAAATTATGGAAGCAGCTTTTGAGGTACTGACAGCATGCATTCTTCATGAGTATGGACCTTCCAGCAAGTACAGGTCCTCAATGTCACACCAAAAAATGGTCTGCTGTCCAAGACGTTTGGCCATCAAATGTGCCCACTTACCTGCAGCAGAGGCAGCTATGGTTTGCACACATCTTACAAGCCATGGAATGGATCCCATATGCAAAAAGTAGCACCCAGGAGTTGGACATGTAGCCTTACCTCTCCATTGCATATACCATGGCAAATGGGGCTGAGAGTCATGTATGTGGCGAGGATGTATGGGACAGGATTAATGTAGAAAATAAGCAGATGGCCATCAAAGACAGATGATGACACATGTTGCAAACTGGTCATGCAGGCTGCCTAGTAACCTGCCACAACACTGAGATAGATGCAGGAATGTCTAGCAGGTACTGGCTTTGCAGTACCTATGTTGGCAATTGCTGTGACTCTGCATAAGTGTGGCCCATGGGTTAGGGTAATCAGATGGGACAGTTGTACCACAGGAAACATCAGCCAGGCCTCTCTACAGGTAGCATATACATAACAGCAAAAGTCCCCCAAAGGCATGAGTTGCAATGTGTACTGGTGTACCAAGACCACATTGGAAGCCTACAGACAGTATCAGTTAAGATACTTGTGCTGCACAACCAACACCTCACCCCACCTCAGGCCTGCTTTCCCCATCTGTACCTTGCTGGTGCCACTGTACACTTGTATGTTTGACATTCATTAGCAGGGACTAGGCTGGTACACATGATGTTCAGAGTTTTGGACACTGAAAAATGATGCACATGTGTAGGCCATAGTTATCAAGCATCTTCAAAAAGGCTGAGGATGGGGAGGGGGGTGTCATCCTGAAACACAATAGTGCACTGAAGCAGAGAGCCAAAGCTCACTAAGAATGGCTGTATCTGCATACAGTCAAGGTTATGAATTGTGGCAGACATAACCCTGACTCCACAGCAATAGTGACGGCACTGTGTGAAATCCAAGGGCTGTGCACATGAGTTGACCTTGCAATCATGAAGAGTTGGAGGACATTTTTAGGGCAGATTGACCAAATACTGGCAAATGCAGATGGCCCATGTTAGTATACCCTTTCCAGGAATAGTGACTGCTGTAGTGCACATAACAGCTGGTGCAACAAACCATCATGATAAGGGTGTGCACACATATGCTCCCACAGATTGCATGCATCTCAATCAGCATCTGCACAACTAACACATTTGTTTGATACTGCATTTGCTTGCACAGGTCATATGTCACATATCAGGTTCGTGTAATGTTAACATATGTGGTAATGTGGCCCCATGGCATATCAGGGAAGAGGGTGCCATATCAATAAGGGTGTGTACACTCCCCATAGACACAGTAAGGTTTGAAGGTTGTCAGTGTAATTGTATTTTATTGGCCATACATGCACCGCTAATGATGAGATCTGTAAATCAGACATCAGGCATTCACAAATGACATCTGTCTACATATCATCCCAGGTATGTGTCGTACAAACTTATAGGGGCTCTGAGCAGCACAGCAAACATAACTGACACACATATACACATTCAGCAATGGTGTATACACCTGTGAGGTATGGTGCACAGTACATACCAGGGTGCCGTACAGGTGCACAGTAATACTGTATACATGGGTGTACTGTGTTCCAGGGGGAGGAGCATCACCTACTAACACAAGTCATGTATCAGAGAGATGTATAATGTTGATAACAGGGATTGACTATAGCTGCACTGCATGCTGAGTCCCATATGTCATGCATGTTGAGAGATGGGTAATGAGAGGTCTGTGTGTAATATCTTTGTGCAACCTCACCTGTAAGTGTGTGTGTGTTGGGGGGTCATTTGTCTGTAAATGCTATCTGGTGGAGTGGACAGGGATTGATGTATGTAGAATGCATGTGTGTATGTGTGTGTGTGTGTTTGTGTGCGTGTCCATGTATGTACGTGTGAGTGGGGGCTGTTGATATCTCTCAACTTCCCTTAGAAATCGTGCAGTACATGGACATGGACAGACACATTAGACACCAGGAATACTTTTCTGAAATGTAATCTCTGGACAACTGATAGTATAATAAAGTCTGCAGCATGAGTGATGCTTTGGGAGGGAAAACTAGACACCAGGGTTACTTTTTTAATTACAATCAGCAGAAAGGTGAAAGAATACCCACTTATGCACCACTAAAGATGGATTGGGGAATTACTAGACAACACCAGAAAGTGTTTCCAAATATTACTGTAGTCCACATAAAAAGTTAATAGAGCAACAGATCTTGTATCTACTGAACAATAGTTAAGTATGACACTCCAGTGTGTGACATTATTGACTGACTGTAGTAGCACATAACATATGGGGGCCATGCTCAAGACGTCTGGACAAAACCAGGGTCAACACCTGATGACATCAGGGAGTCTTTGAAAAATCTCTCCAATCATGTTAAACAGTTAATGGAGTAACAGGTCATGTTTTGTTATCACTTTTCTGAGCAATTAGAAGAATGATACATTAATGAATGGTATTATTGACTGTAATTATTCAAGAAAAACTAGGGACATTTTGTTACAGATAAACTCAGGGACAGGTAAATAGTATGGCGGAATGCCAAGGTGTGTGTACAGGGCCATGTTCTGACAACTGCAGTGCCAACCACAATGCATCTCAGTGTGTGTGTGTGCATGTGTGTGTGTGTGTGTGTGTGTGTGTGTGTGTGTGTGTGTGTGTGTGTGTGTGTGTGTGTGTGTGTGTGTGTGTTTACGCTGTTAAGCAATGATGTACAGGTCTTAAAGTGCGATTCCTGTTTTCCTCTCATAGGTGGTGAGGTGAGTCAAGGTTCCACCTGCAGGCAGTCTGATGTTGGTGTCCATACAGGCACTGAAAATGATGATAGGTTTGTTGATGCACAGGTGGGTTTATCAGGGAATGAAGCTGACCCATTGTTTGACATCCCACTGTTATCCACCCCATCCCCGCATACAGTCACATTGCCTATACATACCCCATCACCAGTGGCCATAGCTGAGGGACAGTTGACAGTTGGTGGCATAGGACAGGACAGTGTAGTATCTATGGCATGTGTGTCTGGAAACAGCAGCCATAGCTGGATGTCCGGTGGGGTATCACATAGGCAGCTCTACAGGGGTGCTCATTGGAGGCCTGCTGATCATCATGCCCCTGTCAGAAGTGCCACATCTGGTGCCACAAGACACATGTTTCTGGCCATCATGGAGGTGCAGGCACGTATGGAACAGTACACCAGACAGGCTCTGAGGCTGCAGAGGGCTACTCATTCAGTTGTTACTGACAACATCCGTGATCTTGCAGGTGCCCTCCATTATTTTTCAGAGGTCATGGATAGACAGTTGGGTGAGATGGTGGGAATCCTCGACTGTGGAATGTCTGTGCTTGAACACATGGTGGGAGTGGTGCAATGGCCACGTGGAAGTAGTCCAGCAACATCAACAGGTGGAGGTGGACATGGACTAGCCAGGACACAGAGCCACCCTTGTAAAGGCAGTACCAGCCCCAGCACTGGAGGGGGACACTGTCCACACCACACCACAGCAGGCCACATGCATGTGGTCCTGGCCAGTCCCAAGAGGGACCCAGATCCAGCAGACATATGTCATCATCAGGGGAGAGTACCATATCATGGCTTGTACCTGGTGGTGCCTGTGGAACCCCTGGCAGGCACATTTCTCTTGTCCGTGGCCAGAGATGATGAACTGTACACCCTGCCAGGAATGGTCTGCCACTGTCCAACAAACCCATGTATAAGGCAGCCACATGACAGAACTGTGTGCATGCATACACACACACAATACCAACACAGCTAGGGCAACCCCATATCTACACACACCACATCACAACAGCCAGAATAATAATTAAAGCCCCTCACTCACACACATGGTGTCAAACGTATGGCTCAGCCTAGGTCTCTGGCAAACCAACAACACACTCTGTGCATATGATGATAAATGTGCCACATTCCTGTCATCCATAACATTGATGCAGCAACAGACTAATATGGTTCTGATGCACAGGGTGATTGCACTATGGTGTATCAATGTAATGCTGTCTAACATGTTTCCAGTAGTAAAGTTTAATGCTTACATGTCAGGAAGTGTAGCTGTCCAGCCATGATGCATTATAGCTGTTATTAACACTGAGTGATTGTGGTCTCCATTATGTATTCTGTCTATGTTGTATGTGTCCATGTGTAATCAGGATGATGGTCTGCTGTTGTATCCGACAAGGGGTATGGTGCTGTGGTGACACCTTGGCTGTGCCGTATCCTGGGAACAGGTGAACACATGTCACAGGTCTGCATAACAGTTACTGCATATGTCACATGGCCGATAGGTCTGGGGGTGGTGTATACAGGTGAGTGCATGGTGGCTGATGTCAGCAGCCCTTCTACAGTGGACAATGGTAAGTGTACTGGGTGGTACACACCACACATTTGTGTATAACACACATAGAGGCTTTGGTTTTGATGCAATACACAGAGAATACTGTACATATGGATGTATATACCTGTGTAAGGAATGCATTTTAGCCTATGTAATTCCACCAAGACAGAATAGACACAACAACACATTGGGAAATAAGCAGTCTGATAGTTTAATGTCATTGACAATGGTACTGGCAGGGTATATGTCCCCTGCCCCAATGTAGTGCAATCCTCAACTCGGTAAACATAGGTGTGCTGGTGTGGGTGGCACAGCCATAACCTTTGGAGGGTGAGAGGTGCTGCAGAACCGCAGATAGTTTGACAGACAAATACTTAACCTGTTAACATGAACTGTACGGTATTACATCCAGCCAAGGGAGAGGATACACTCAACAGTAACTGCAATAATGGTGGCTGTGTCCACAACAGACACACCCAGCTACATATACCAACCTCAGTAATGCTGTACACCTATACAGTGGGAAAGAGAGCATTTACACATCTACCACTAGTTGTGATTGAATGTATTTCCACAGGATGATACCTGTGAAATGATAGCATTTGCCAGGCAGTTCTCAGACAGGTGACCTACTGGAACATATATATTCTGCAAATGGAAGTAGATTCCTTCACATGCACACACACACACACACACACACACACACACACACACACACACACACACACTCTCTCTTACTTGGAAACACTGAGACTAGAACCCCTACCTAGGTATCCAGTGCTACTGATGTGTGTGGCATTAATTGCACACACCACACAGCTTTTAGGATGAGTTGTGTTCCAGATTACATGTTACGTGAAGAACATCCCCAGGCCTGTACAGTATGGTAATGAGGGATATACTGGTTGTTTATGGACAATACATAGTGTGACATACTGTCATATATACATTGGTAAACACATAACAGTCATGCACACATCTGAGAGACCTGGACTTATCAGTGCTAAATACCTTGTCAGTGTGTCCATTCTGTTACAGATAAGTTGCACACAGCACATACATAACTGGGATGGATAGTGTTATCAGTTACCTGTATGGTTGATGGTGACAGTGGTCCCCATACAGTGGAACATGGGACATGTACTGGGGGGCACCATGGTGTAAAGACAGTATACCCAGCCCCCACACCCCACTGTAGATATTGTATGCACTGAAACCCATGATAACACTCTGACATACCCACCATCACACATTGGCCAGGACTGCAATACAACCCCTTGTCTATCAGAAAAGTGCTACTACAGGGATATGCATCTAATGCACATGCCACAGGGATAGTAGGGTGGTGCATTGTCATGGCTCTCCTATGGTCAGCAACATCACTATCCTTAATACTGTGTGGCAAGGCATATTGTATTGGGAGAATGTGACCTCAGAATGCTGTAACCTATAAATATACACACATGCACATACACACACTTGCCAGAACTCAGAGGGTATTCCATGCCTATTAACCCATTTGTACAACAGTGCTGTGCTGGTACTGCAAGCCCCAGGTAGACCTTAGGGTGAAGTGTGTAAAAAGGTACATGTAATGCCTGGTACATCAGTGGCCACATCTAACTATGGCAATGAGGGTTGTGGTGGGTGTGAAGGGGCTCAGGGTATTATCAACTACAGGACTACAAACACACAGACACTGTTATTCTCAGTAATGCACATTAACATATTTGTCAGTACTGGGGTCCATCAGTGCAGGTGCTCATAGGTGTGTACAAGGCTATTGTCCATGGAGAGATGGGAAGTGTGGGGGATGTGTGTACAGTGGTATCATGCCACCTGTCATGTGCCAGAACACCCTCTATCAACAGATATCACAGGGGTGATCTTCAGGATGAGAGTTACATGCAACATCCAATCATCTGGTTGCCTCTGGCAGAGGGCCAGTGAGGTGCCCCATCAGGTATTACACATAACATGGTAAGTGTCTGTCTTGGAGACCTGTAACCAAGCATGTTCTGCTGACTGTGGTAGTGTAGATGTGGCATCCATGGCATGTGGTGCATACAGGGTGTGGATTCCTAGCTGTGGCATTCATAACACAGCTGGGCAGACATGTCAGTGCCAGACAAGCATATATTGCCTGTAAGTAGCCAAGACGGATACCTGACATCTGCACATCTGTAAAGAGGACAGACAGACATCAGTTAGCCAACTGGCTATGCATTAGGATGAATGTGTTGACAGATGTATGACACCGATAGGTATGCCATTACTACACGACAGCAGCCCTCAATGACATGTCCTATACACACAGTAGCCAACAGTTAATATTCATATGTCAGATCAATTTCCTGTAGGAAATATTTAATGAGACACAGCTCACACACCAAGAACATGACAGTGAGGACTCAGAGTCCATCTTTGCATGCAGGGATGTTTGGTTCCAGTACTACAATCTGCAATCTACTCTTACTTGGGAAAGCTCTGTCAACAGTAGTAATGTAATGATACACTACATGTCAGTGTGACTGCATATAACCTGGGATACTACCCATGTATGTAACACATTAAAATGGAAAAGAGTGTTATACAAGTCATATATACTCAGGTGTCCCAGACAGTAGACTCACACCCCTTGCTACAGTAATGACAGCACATAGATGCATGTAATGTACATGGAATTAAATACACTTATTAAAGATGTCATTACCCTGCTATTTTATCAGACCTGAATGTGAGCACTGGTTACCAGGGCTGAGCCATGCTTAGCAGGTTTCAGCATTGGTCCAATATAAATGCTAAGCACATTTGCGCATTAAGTGAAGCTGTCACAGTGTTAAGTGTCTGCACATTTAACCGTACGTTAGCAGCGCTTACACTCATGCAAACCCGCGCAAACTTGCTTAAAGCTGCTCAAAACTGCCTTAACCACTCTGTATCAAATAGCCCTTGTTCTGATCAGCAACAAAATAAACAGACCTTGCAGACCTTGAACCCAGGATCCTACTATAGTCACAGCAGTTAACCACTAAGTCATCACACCTGTGAAAACAGTTATTGTTTTTTTCCAATATATCTGTCAGTACACATACTGAATAGTATTGAGCAACTGGTATGACTTCTACAATTGTGTACTACTTGTTAGTGATATTACTGTTGAATCACTTATGTTATATCTAAATATACACATATCAGATAAATACAGTGTGATACATCTGGGAAGATTTATACAACAGTCATGTTCACACAAAAGGATATAGGTATACACACACACACACACACACACACACACACATATATATATATATATATATATATATATATATATATATATATATATACATATATATATATATATATATATATATATATATATATATACATATAGATATATATAGATATACACATATGTATATATATGTGTACATGTACATACACATATTTATATACATCTGTATATTGCATTACATATATGGTCATATGTAGATCTATCTGTATATATATATATATATATATATATATATATATATATATATATATATATATATTATTTATTTATGTCTATATAGATGCAGATATCTATAAATATATATGTGTGTGTGTGTGTGTGTGTTATATATATATATATATATATATATATATATATATATATATATATATATATATATATATATATATATATACCTAACACACAGAGCCCTGCATATTGTAGACATGCTACAATCTATCTAGCTACTTTGGCTTGCTCAGGTAATCTGTGCTCCACTGTTTTTATACCTACACATACATGTTACTACATTTCTACATAGGACCGGAGGGGGCAAACCTGACAACTGTAAACATTTGCTATGACTGTACTGGTATTTCAGGTACTCCATTTCATTCTGTATTCTGACCTATCATGCAGACTAGATACATATCAGTGTACTACAGTTCTTAGGTTTTATTGACCTACATTTCAGTTTCAGACTTCTTACCCTTCAGAACTAACATCCCACTGCCTGACCTGTTGTAGTCTGTGTAGGTCTGGAGAGGGGCTGTTGTTCATAGCCATCAATCAGAGGCCTTAGCACAGCCTTTCTTTGTGTTTGTCTACAACTGTCCTGCTGGCTGAGACTGTTGTTGGGTATGTGAGCCTCACTGACATGCATGTGTGTGTCCTATGGACACACATTTTGTCCACCACATGTCCTGCAGTGAGTTTTGTCACCTTGTCTAGTACTGCCTACTATGTTGACACCAGTATTTGTTAAGGATTCCATGCTGCCGATATAGGTGTCTACTATCTGCTGGCATCAAATTCAGCCACCCGATTCCCTAACATGCTCACATCCATACCATAGATACAGGTAGCAGAACATACTACTACATTCAGCAATTGATATTGAGCGTGACTTACCTTGTGGCTGTGCCAGTATTGAGGATGGTACTGGAGGGCTGACAATGTCAGATGCACATAGTGCACTCCCTATACATGGTTAAGCACAGATAGTGTGATGTCTGGCATCCCTTTTACTTTATGTGCGAGTTGGAGAGAGGTGTCATTCCCTGGGTTCCATCCATGTCAGTGTATGTGCTATGCATTGCTTCTTTGCCAAGGCCTGGGCATACTGGGCACTCCTCCTTCTGCCTATGGGGAAAGCTCAGGTTGTTCCTCCTCTGAGTCACTCTGTGGCAGTGCTGGCCTTGGCAATGGTGGGAGGCTGTGTGGCCCTACCCCATGCTGTTCCTGCTGCAGCTATTTTCGCAGGATCATATTGTGTAGAATGGCACATACAATGACAATTTGGGTACATGTAGCAGGTGAGTACTGCAAGGCTCCACCGGATATGTCCAGGCACCGGAACCATGACTTGAGCATCCCAAACACATGCTCTATTATGATTCTGGTCTGTGCGTGTGCCTCAGTAATGAGTTCTTGTTCAGGTGTGTGTCCATTGCTGATGGGTGTCATCAGCCATGGCTCCAGTGCATTATCAGCATCCCCCACTAGGTGGCGATATGGGATGTCACCACTGGCAAATCTCTGGTACAGCTGCGTCATATGCCAGAAGTGGGAGTCATGATAGCTTCCAGGGCTGCCAGCACACACATTCATTATAATGCCCTGGGCATCGCCCATGACCTGGCAGTCGATGGAGGGGAAGCCCTTGTGCTTTATGTAGACTCTACCCCACTTGCCGGATAGTGCTTTGATGTGTATGTGCATGCAGTCCATAGCACTAACTACCTCAGGGTATTCTGCTATTTGGTGGAAGAGACGCATATTGCTGGTCAACGCCTCACGGGTGTTGAGGAAATATATGTGCTCACCGGCATGTGCTAACATGGCGTCCAGGAACTGGTGGAGTATCCTGGATGCTGATGCCTGTGAGATCTCCATGATATCCCTAGTTGGCCTTTGGAAGGTATCTGTGGCTAGTATTCGTAAGCCTACACATACCTTGGTATCCACCGGGATGGGTTCCCCTCTGTTCGTTTTGTGTGTGATGTGTGGCTGCTAAGCAGCTTCAGACACACCTCCTTCCTTTACTCTGCTAAGCTAAGGGCAAACCAGAGCCACAGAGCTCTAATAAGCTTACAGTATGCCTGACACACCCCTCTATGATGTCAGCTAACTCTTAGGCTTGCACCATGGTTTTCCTGCACCTACACGGTTGGGTGCAGGCTAGCCATAAGGGGAAATCTGTGATTCAGTATCATTCCCCTCATTTGCATAGAATTGACTGCTAATGCCTAGTTACAAGTCTGACACTGAGCCTTCCCCCTTAGCAACCACTATTCACTGGCCTTGTTGTCTTCTGCCTGCCATTGACTATAATGGCAAAATTGTGATTTTGCATAAAAAGTGTTTTTCAAGGTTTTAGTTTTATTTTCGGCCCAATCCCATTTGCAAACCACTGCCCTATGCTTTAATGGTCGAAATCGGCCGAAAAAATAAAAGTTATTTTTTGTTATTTTGAAACTATTTTCCATGCCAATGGCCATATATTTGGATACTGACATGCCTTCCACATTATATATACCCTTTATTTAGAGCTGTCATGGCTCCGTTTTGTAGTTTGCAGAAATTTACTCTGTAACTAACCGAGTACATTTCTGCAGGTTACACTAATCCTGCATGGATGGCTGCCAGCTTCCTTGATCACTAATTCACCTCATTTGCATGGTTTTCACCTGCAAATGCGGTAATTAGCATACAGGAGCTGTGTCCATGCAGGAATAGTGCAGGAGCGCTCGTGCACGTCCCGGAAGCTTGTTCCTGGATCTGTCGGTAGCCATATTGCCTCCAGCAACTCTTACACTATTCCTGCACACCATGCAGAGCTTGCTGAATCCCAGGGACTAAGTGACAAAATCACACTCCTGTGCACACCTCTAGAGAATGTAGACATCTGCTAATTAATTGTCTTCTCTCCGTTGTTACAGACTTTAAAGACCCTTAACATCTTCCAAATATACACTCCATAATGAGAAGGTGGCAGAAAAAATGTCTGCTTTCACACACAGAAAAATTCAAGACTGTAATCTCCCAAACTAGCACCATTTACCAAAGGTACATATCACACTTGATCAGTTAATGTAACTAATCTGTACACCCATCAATTATGATTGATATACAAAGGCTATTGGATCCCAGGCTATGGACCCCACAATGGTTTTCCTATATAAGAAAGATACATGGCCTGTAGGTCCCTGGTAACAGATAAGCAACATAAATTTTGGAATTGTGATTATGTGCTCCTGATTTAGTTAAAGGTAACTCAATTGGTCTGTCAAACAGTAATCGACCCCCCCCCCCCATGCCGCTACCCACAGACTCAACATTTTTTATTTTGGCTGATACCTATGACCTACACACAATTATAAGGCTGTACATAGGTTCAGAGCTGAAATCCTCCTACGTGATATAAGCTGCTAATGTATTAGTTCTCCTAATTAGATATGCTTCATCCATAGCCATACCAAGATTAAAACGATGCTCGAGTGAATTGCTAATGGATGTTTATGACACGTATGGCTTAGCTGCTTAGTTTTGAATATAAGCATCAGTTAAAGGAATCCTAAGTACTCCTCCAATATACTCTGGAGCAGTATCAATAGACTGGCTAGCCAAAATTGTGGAAGTATTTAATAGCTATGGCTAGTTCACTGTGGCATTACTATTAGTCAGACTTACTTTTCCTTTTTATGGATATTGTATCACAAATGACTACCTCTTTCTTCTTATTTGCTGACTTTGTGTGTATTACTGGTGTGTTTGCTTTGCAATTAAAAAAAAAAAAAAACAATTAAAAAAAATCACACCAGAGATCATGGCCATCTTTGAAAATACATTTGCTAAAATGACAAAGAATGGTTAAACAAGCAACTACAGGTAAATGTTAGAAGAGGTAGTGTCATTTTTTTTTCAGGTAGGAAACAAGTGGTAAACATCATATGGGAAATGAGCCACAAAAAGTTCTCTGCAGCATTTATTTGCAGAAATAAAAAAATGTACCAAACTGTACTACTGATTTATACTTAAATAATGGGAAAAGACATAGCAGTCATTGTACATTTCCTTAAGATGTTCTTCCTGTCATTATACAGATCTGTGCCAATCTGTCAAAAGTTTCCTGCTGTCCACTCCATGAAGAGATGCAGAAGAAAGGATACTTTATAATCATTTTGCAAATGGGTTTGGGGGATGGGCTATTCAGTTTTTCCTGTTATAAAAATAATCAAGCAATCTGGAATATAGAGTTATGAAAAGTGATCATAATGGGACACTGTTCACACAGATGGCCTCCAAAGTAACTAAATCAGTGCATTGCTAATCTCATGATTTAGTTATGTAGCCGCAAGGCCTATACAACAAATGCTCTGCTAGTACTGATAGCAGCTAGCAGGGGGCCTCATTAATAGTAACAACTGCAGTCCATCATCATTGTTGATTGCTAGGCAAATCTGATTGAATTAATTGAAAATACCTTTTGAACACCACTGTTAACACCATTAACATTGTCATAGCTTTGAATTGATGGGACTTGACAAATGCATGTAATGTGAATATGAAGTGCAAACTGAACACAAAGTAATCCTTAAAGCATTTTTGAATTTTATCTCATATACTGAAGTTTTATGTGAATTTTGAATTTAAAAGGAATGCAAAATGATGTTTGCATTATTAAATGGTAAAGACATTCATGTTTAATTAGACAGTGAGGCAAAATTATTAGGTTACATAGCTGTTTGCAATTCATTCAGCTGGTGCTTTATTTTCATAAAACTTCTGCATTCAATGACAATGCAATGAAATATACTGGGAAAAACATTTTATTTTTGGCATGACAATCTTTTCTAATGCAATCACAGCTACATAATAACACAGAATATGTTAAATAAATTCAGAAGTTATCACAGATTGTAACCATGCCTAATACTGCAGTATAATTTCATATTTTGCAGCCTGATATGAGGAAAGGCTAAAGGGAAAAAAATCTCTTCCTTCCTTTTATAGCATTGCATGATGAAAATGTTAACCTATTTCATTTATGAGTGTTCTAATTAAATCATGCACACCAACCTAGAACATGGGAATAAAAATGAGGATGGTCATTTGCATAAATGAAGCAGTGCTTTCTTTTATGTTGTCTTTTTACTGTTTGTCAGTGAATTATAAAGCATGCTCTTTGAAGTAAAAGTCATACTGCTGTCTTAATACATAGTAAAAGTAAGATTTAACTATGATGGTGACAAAAAGTAACCAGTGTGTTATACAATAGAAATGATTTAGGAAGCAGAATATCAATGTCTCACAGGAAGAAATATGGGAAAATGCAAGAACAAAATCATGTCCTGGCCAGTCTGGACTGTCCTGTCTAAGGAATTAAAAAAAAAACAAAACAAGAGAGGAAATAATGTATTCCTGATCTGCATTAAATGTCAAATCATTTCATAAAAATGTTTTATCTAAAATGATGAAATATAGATGTAAAACTAAATTCTACATATAATCCATGCACATAGTAAACTTTTGTTATATTTCTGATCATAAAAGTGCAACAGAGGTGCTAATTGTTTGCTGTTATACGTTAGCTGCTGCTCAGTCTCTAGTCTTTTGCTAAAACATTTCTAATGTTGCGTCTTTTGGCTTTTCCCGGTTAGGGGTCGCCACAGCGGAACTCCGGTCTGCTAATGATTGGCAGATAGATGTTTATGTGCCGAGTTGCCAGCCCTGACGCACAGCCTTCAACGAAGGTACGCCCATTCATGCATGTCTCTATGCAGAAGACACTCTAGCTGAGAATCAAACCGGACAGCGTCTTACTGTGAGGCGACAACGCTACCGCAGCACCACCACCGCAGCTACTAAAACATTTCTAATACATTACACAAATTAAAAACAATAACCTGAATTATTTCATGCATCTTTCATTAGTTACAGGATGTCACATGCCACAGTTAGTAACGATTTAAAGTAAGCACAATTTGTATATTGTTCTATATATATATATATATATATATATATATATATATATATATATATATATATATATATATATATATATATAAGAATCCCTATCACATTATCAAAAAAAAAGAAAACACAAGACAGAAATGTAAAAGACCAGGATGAAAACATTGAAAGCAGAACAGGACAAACGTTAACCAAACTGAAATTTAGAACATCAAAACAAGCACTTACAGTCTACTACTGCTCTACATGTAAAACCAGTTAGTAGAAATGCACATATATGTCCCTTTAAACTAACCTCTGATTTATGGCAAATACTACAGCAGACACAAAACAAATTACTCCTTACAATCGCTCAAATGAAATATTAAAGGTATGGTTCTGTTAACCTACAATTCAACCTTGTTTTTTACGTTTTTGCAGGAGGCAAGCACCCCTGCACCCCCCACACCACCTGCAACTTATATATACCAACTATGAGATTGCAGTGGGGAAGAGGGTGAATTTCCTGATTCTCACTGTACTGCAATTTCCATTCAACTACTTCCTGGTTCCACAAAATAAAGGGATGTATAACATTCACAGCTGGTGTTTTGACATTCTGCATTTTGGTTTTGCTAACATTCGTCCTTTTCATCTTTTGATGTTTTCATCCCAGTCTATTAAATTTCAGTCTTGTGGTTTTTTGATAATGTGATAGGGATCCATATATTCAGTAAGCCCTGCACAGTGTGCAGGAACAGTGCAGGATCTCCAGGAGGTAATATGTTTGCTGTGCGATCCAGGATTAAGCTGCAGGGGCGTGCACGAGCACTTCTGCACTATTCCTGCACAGACACAGCTCCTGTATGCAAATTAACCTATTTGCAGATGAAAACTATCCAAATGAGGTGAATTTGCGATCCAGGAAACTGTCAGCCGGCCATGTAGGACTAGTGTAGTGTGCAGAAATGTACTTGATTAGTAACCGAGTACATTTCTGCAAACTACAAAACGGTGCCATGACAGCTCCAAATAAAGGGTGTATGTAATGTATAAAGCATGCCAGTGGCCAAATATATGGCCATTGGTATGGAAAACAGTTAAAAAAATAATAACTTTTTTATTTTTTAGCCGATTTTGGCTGTTTAAGCGTAGGGCAGTGGCGTGCAAATGGGATCGAGCGGAAAAAAAAAAACTGAAATAAGCATTCTAACCAAAATTACTATTTTGCCATTATACTCAATGGCAGGCAGAAGACAACATGGCCAGTGAATAGTGGTTGTTAAGGAGGGAGGCTCAGTGTGGTACCTGTAACTATGCATCAGCAGGCAATCCTATGCAAATGAGGGGAATGATACTGAATCCCAGATTTCCCCTCAGTGCTAGTCAGCACCCAACAGTGTAAGTGCAGGAATAGCTTGATGCAAGTCTAGGAATTAGCTGACATCATAGTGGTGTGTGTCAGGCAGACTGTAAGTGGACTGGAGCCCTGTGGCTCGGGTTTGCCCTTAGCTTACCAGAGCTAAGCAAGGGTGTGTGTCTGAGGCTGCCTAGCACTCTTTAAGTAGGTGTGAGGCTTTAAAGGAAAAAAAAAAAGTAAACCAGGAAATAGCAGCTCTGTGCACATCTGAGCACTGTGTTTGTGCGGCACCCGTCTGGACTTAAACAGGAAGGCAATGGGAAGGGAAAACAGCAGTAGGAAGATAATCAGGAAGTACTAGCATAGCTGGCAGGTGAAATGTACCAGAATCAGCCAATTACACAGGCAGCAGACTAGCCCAGCCCAGAACACTACTATAAAATAGGTTAACACCTTTCTCTCTGTTTTTTCCCACATACTGTACACCACTGGTGTATACAAGCAGGGAAGTTTTAACAAACAAAAACAACAAAATGATAGGGGCTGCAGTAACTATCGTACATCAACATGTGGAAGAGGCTGAGGGTGGTGAGGATGAGAATGCTGTCGACCAACCCACAGTGAGGAGACGGAGAAGAGTGTACAGACCCAGGGTAACCTACCAGGGGCTACATGAGCTGGAAATAGTGGAGCACTATAGGGTGGACAGGGACCTCCTACAGCAAATTGTTAAGCTGTGCCAGCCATGGCTGACACACAGAACTAATGACGGGAACCCATCCCAGTGGATACCAAAGTATGCTTAGGCCTAAGAATACTAGCCACAGGTACCTTCCAAAGGCAAACTTGGGATATCATGTGGCTCTCACAGACATCAGCACCCAAGGTACTCCACCAGTTCATGGACGCCATGTCAGCACATGCCGGTGAGCACGTATCCTTCCCCAACACCTGTGAAGTGGTGGCCAGCAATATGCGTCTCTTCCACAAAACAGCAGAATACCCTGAGGTAGTTGGTGTTATAGACTGCATGTACATATGCATCAAAGCACCACCTGGTGAGTGGGGTATGGTCTTCATCAACTGCAAGGGCTTCCCCTCTATCAACTGCCAGGTCATGTGCGATGCCCAGGGCATAATAATGAATGTGTTTGCTGGCTGCCCTAGAAGCTATCATGATTCCCACATCTGGCATCTGATACAGCTGTACCAGAGATTTGCCAATGGGGACATCCCTCATGGTCACCTAGTGGGGGATGCTGGTTATGCACTGGAGCCATGGCTGATGACACCCATCAAAAATGCATACACACCTGAACAAGAACTCCATAATGAGGCACATGCACAGACCAGAATTATAATAGAGCATGTGTTTGGGATGCTCAAGTCATGGTTCCGGTGCCTGGACATATCCGGTGGAGCATCCAGTACTCCCCAGTTATATGTACTCAAATTGTCATCATATGTGCCATGCTACACAATATGATCCTGCAGAAACAGTTGCAACAGAAACAGCACAGGGCAGGGCCACACAGCCCCACACCATTGCCAAGGCCTGCACAGGTGGCAAGACAAATCCAAGGAACAAAATATAATCCACTGAGGCAAGCTATAATCCACTGAGACACGTTTTAATTCCTAAAACAAAATTATTTAGTACAGTTTTTAAACAAAGTTTTTTATATCATTTTCTTAAAATCAGGCCATCCTCAGTGTGCATGTTTAGTCTTGGTCAGTTTTATTCATGCTTGCTTATTTATTCAAGCTTATTTTCTAGTATTTGTATTTATATTTGTATTTATATTGAAATGTTTTTAAATATCTGTACTTTTGCTTTTAGAAACTAATTGATGTTTAGCATGTGACATTTTAGACATTTTAAACAGCTACACTTTAAATAGCTGCATTAAACATTAGTTCTGTTTGTCTGATGAAGTCTTGCTCATAGAAGCAAGTCAAAAGCACTTACACAACTTGTTTTTAGGAATTAAAACTTGTCTCAGTGGATTATAACTTGCCTCAGTGGATTATATTTTGTTCCTTGGATTTGTCTTGCCACCTGTGGTTGTTTTTCAGCATTTGTTGCAGTTATCGTTTACAAGTTTGTTAAGGCCTGCACAAACACAGAGTGACTCGGAGGAGGAACAACCTGAGCCTGCCCCAGGAGGCATGCTCAGTATGCCCTGGCCTTGGTAAAGAGGCAACGCATAGCACATACACTGACACAGTAGGGACTCAGGGAATAACACCTCTCTCTGACTCACACAGACAGTAAAAGGTATGCCAAACATGACACTACCTGTGCTCAGCCTTGTATAGGGAGTGTACTATGTGCATCTGACATAGGCAGCCCTCCAGCACCATCCTCAATACTGGCACAGCTACAAGGTAAGTCACTCTTCTTACCAATTGCTGAATGGAGTAGTATGTGTTGTTACTTTTATCTATGGTATGGATGTGAGCATGCAAGGGAATCGGGAGGGTGAATGGGATGCCAGCAGATAGTAGACACCTATAGTGGCACCATGTGATCTGTAACAAATACTGGTGTCACCATAATAACCAGTACTACACATGGTGGCAAAACCCACTGCAGGAAATGTGTTGGGCTATGACACACACATGCCAGTCAGGGAGGATCACATACCCAACAACAGTCTCAGCCAGCAGGACAGGTGCACACAAACACAAACAAAGGCCATGCTAAGGCCTCTGAATGATGGCTATGGGTAACCCCCCCACCAGGCCTACACAGACAGACTACATCAGATCAGGCAGTGGGATGTTAGTTCTGAAGGGTAAGAAGTCAGAAACTGACATGTAGGTCAATCAAACCTAAACCTGTTGTTGTTGTGTCTTTTTGGCTTTTCCTGGTTAGAGGTCGCCACAGCGGAACTCTGGTCCGCTAATGATTGGCAGTAGATTTTTACGTGCCAAGTTGCTAGCCCTGATGCACAACCTTCAACAAAGGTACACCCATTCACACATGTCTCCACACAGAAGACGCTCTAACTGAAAATCGAACAGGACAACGTCTTACTGTGAGGCGACAATGCTACCACAGCACCACCACCACAGTAATCAAACCTAAACCTGTAGTACACTGATATGCCTCTAGTCAGCATGATAGGTTGCAATACAGAATGAAATGAAGTACCTGACATGCCAGTACAGTCATAGCAAATGTGTACAAATGTCAGGTGTGCCCCCCCATCCTATGTAGAAATGTAGAAACAGTCAGGTGTGCCCCCCCAATCCTGTGTAGAAACGTAGAAACAGTCAGGTGTGCCCCCCAATCCCTTGTAAAAATGAAGAAACAGTCATGTGTGCCCCCTCAATCCTATGTAGAAATGTAGAAACAGTCAGGTGTTCCCCACCCCCAATCCTATGTAGAAATGTAGTAACAGTCTGGTGTGCCCCCCTCAATCTGATGTAGACATGTTGTAGCAGTCAGGTGTGCCCCCCCAATCCTAAATAGAAATGTAGTAATAGTCAGGTGTGACCCACCACAATCCTATGTAGAAATGTAGAAACAGTCATGTGTACCCCCTATCCTATTTAGAAATGTAGTAACAGTTTGGTGTGCCCCCCAATCTTATGTAGACACATTGTAACAATCAGGTGTGCCCCCCCCAATCCTATGTAGAAATATAGTAACAGTCAGGTATTTCCCCCTCCAATCTGATGTAGACATGTAGTAACATGTATGTGTAGGTATAATACCAGTGGAGCACAGATGACCTAAGGTGGCCAAGGTAGCAGGATAGATTGTAGCATTTGTACAATATACAGGTATGTGTGTGTTAGGTTGGTGTGTGTTTCATATTGTGTGAGAGTGGTCAGTATGTATGCATGTTGAGGTTTGACCTGGTGGCCATTGCCCACTACTGCCGATGACAGGGCCAAGTTTTCATAACTGCGGTGCCAAAGACAATGCTCCCCAGTATAACACATTCTAGCAGAAAGCTATTGTAGATGTATGGCAGTAATATGTGTCACCATCTGAAAGATGGACATGGCATGACTGTTGGGCTAGATATACAAGCAGTACACAGGGAAAAGTACCCCAGACATACAGTGTATAATGAGTAACCATGAAATGGACACACCCTTGGTATTGTACATACATGTATGCATCACATTATCTGGACTTGTAGTAGGGAATACCGATGTCGTCTGGCCGAATACTTGCAGATCACAAAAGTGATATGACTGATGTATTGAGAAACAACTGATGTCCCTGCACAAGCTGGCATAACTGGAATGCCCCATGCATATCTGTGAGTCAGATGCAAGTAGTGTCCATAGCACACATGCATCCAGCTCAGCCAACCACCACCCACAAGTACCTCTCCAGTCTTATCCCTGCTGTTGGGAATGGGTACAATATGACCCCCACCTGTGTATGGAAATAGGGAGAAAATGGTGCATACAGTGCAGGTGTCCCATGCAGGTGTGTCCCTAGCTGTAAGCAGCACCCTGCCAGCATCCACACCACCTGATCAATACTGATAGAAAGTATTGGCATGAACACCTAGCACACCTACCCTGTCACCCCAGGGGAATATACTGTATGGCAGTGTGGTACTGTAGGACTGACAGAATGCAAACACCTGCTACAGCTGGCCTGCATTACCAACAAATGGCCTACAGGCCTGTATCAAAGGTCTGTGTCTCACCCATACTGCCAATGTATGTTATGTCATGGACACCCAAATAACAACATACACTCCACATAACCCATATGCAAGGCCATGTGGACAAACCACAGTAACATGTCCACCATGTCCCATTGCATGAACTGTGTACCAACACCAAAACACAGCTGTGATGAGGTGATAACTATAGCGAAAATATCAGAGAATGTTTATATAATGTATGGAAGAGGATAAAATAATAGAGGGGGGGTGGGAGCATGAGCAGCATAGAATGTGGAAAGTCCGAAACACAGCAGTGTGCACATACTATCCCTGGCTGCAAACACACAAATGGGTGGCTACAAACCTGCCCATACACCACAATAGGGGTAATGTCCTGACTTATGACCCCTGCCTCTGGGTAACCTGTGTGAATCTATACAGCTGTGAGGTATTGCCACAGCAAGATAAGGCCATACTGTCACGTCGATGGATGTACAAGTATGGGATCCTCTGCCATTACTGTACCAAGGTGCTGAACTGGTTACACAGACCCAGCAGGAAGTGTCTGTAGCTCCCCCCACAGAATGGCATAACGTTCCAAGAATATGTAGGCATTTGACAACAATACTGGTCACAGCTGCATTCACCCTGTGTTTCCCAGAACATCACTACAAGGAAAAATGTTTGCCTGACAGTACTTGAGGACATAAAACATCACAGTGTATAACAGTACACATGTCTGAATATCTCTGCTAACAACAGTACCCTGTAGCAGAAGCAGCACAGACGCAATAACCTACAGTACCCACTATCCCTTGTACAGTTTGACCCCATATTGCCAACTGATCTACAGATCCCCTGCAGAAATAGTTTGCTAGCTGTAGGTGTAGAACACAAAAGTCTGCACTGGAGTACAATCTACCTGGAATGGATCCACACATTCAATACAGAAGGGCATACTGGGCATGCTCACACACTTAGAGAAATGAAGACAATGTCAGACAACAACATAATGAAATGTCATACTGGGCATGAGCACATACTTAAACAAATGAAACCCATATCTGCCAACAACAGTGGACCATACATATCTGACAGTTGCTGATGTCAGTCACTGTGAAATACACCTTTGGGGAAGGGCAAGCCCAGTAATCCATGTGGCATGTCTTATAACTGCTTAATGCTGTAGTGTGATAAACTAGTTAGGTAGGAGTTTTAATCTCAGACATGACACGTGTGTGTCTCTCTGTCTGTGTAGGAAGCAGTGCTTTTTAGGCTAGTCACACTCACTACAATTCAAATGCCCTACTTTGCCAAGCCTGCTGATGTCATTCACTTTGAAATACACCTTTGGGAAATGAGTAACCCAGTAATCGCTGTGGCGTGTCCTATAACTGTGTAATGCTGTAGTATGATGAACTAGTTAGATCATAGTTCTAATCCCAGACATGGCAAGTGTGTGTGTGTTTCTGTGTAGGAAGGAATGCTTTTTTAGGCTAGTTACACTCATTACAATTCAAATGCCCTAGTTTGGCAAGCCTGCTGATGTCATTCACTTTGAAATACACCTTTGGGAAAATAGCAGTCCAGTAATCTCTGTGGCACATCCTATAACTGTGTAATGCTGTAGTGTGATAAACTAGTTAGGTAGGAGTTCTAATTCCAGACATGGCAACTGTGTGTGTGTGTGTGTGTGTGTGTGTGTGTGTGTGTGTGTGTGTGTGTGTGTGTGTGTGTGTGTGTGTGTGTGTGTGTGTGTGTGTGTGTGTGTGTGTGTGTGTGTGTGTGTGTCTGTGTAGGGAGCAATGCTTTTTAGGCTAGTCACACTCACTACATGTCCTATAACAGCATAATGCTGTAGTGCGATATAGTAGTTTGGTAGGGGTTCTATTCCAATATTTTTAAGGCCATTCACAGTCACTACAACCTCTATTGACCTTCTTTGGCAAGCCTGCTGATGTCATTCCCAGTGAAATGCACCTTTGGGGAAGAAGTAATCAAGTAATCTCTGTGGCGCATCCTATAACTGCGTAATGCTGTAGTGTGATAAACTAGTAAGGTAGGAGTTCTAATCCTAGATATGCCAAGTGTGTTTGTGTGTGTGTGTGTGTGTGTGTGTGTGTGTGTGTGTGTGTGTGTGTGTGTGTGTGTGGGTGTGTGTGTCTGTGTTTGTCATTCATAACCTCTGTGGAGTTGGCTGTGTGTGTGTAACAACTGGACTCACTGTGAAATGGGTTTTGCAAATTTCTTATATGGTGGCCCTATTATATTTGCACCTTACAGGGATAACAGATGTCAAATAGCTGAGAGGCTGGGATGTCAATCCATACCCCTACATGTGACATCAAGGCCTGGAAAACAAAGAAAGCAACTCTTGTATTACCCAGAGAACACTCTCAACCCATGTCACATACATAAACACACTTGCCTAGGCAACAAACTCGATGTTGGTAGTACCCTGCATATTGCCCACAGATAGTAACCATGGTGTGATTGCAGTGGACTACAGAGGGCAAGGCATCCTGTTCTTCAGTACAATAGGCACATAATTGCAGACAGTGCACCTTCACTATGTTCCCCACTGGACGCCTGCAACAACTTTGGTGCCATCAAATGTGACCCACAAAGGACATGCCATGCCTTAAACACATACCCTGTATGGACAGATGCCACTGACACCAGGGAATACCTGTATCATGCTATCAATGTAGGTGCAGGGTCAACCTGGTGTCTATTAGGTTCATAGGTTCATAGGTTCATACTAGGCTATCTGCCCAAGGGCATTTATAAGCCTAGCCCATAGTTATGTGGCTTTCACCACCCCTTTAGTTTGAATAAAACTATGCCTATTATTTTGCTGTGCCTCTGTCAAGCAGTGACACTGAAGTAATCCCTGGGGTATATCTGTGATCTCCCATCCATTGGTCAAGATTCCTCTTGAACAAGGCCAGCGAGGTGCTCTGCCTCACATGTACCGGGATTTTGTTCCACAGCATAGGGAGTCTCTGGGTGATGAATCTGTCCCTCCAGCATGTTCTATTAATAACATTGTCAAGGTTTAAGTCTCCCACCCTTGTGGTTCTGAGGGATCTAGATTTTTTGAGGTGAAGCATATTCATCAAATCTGGGTTTGACATGGCCTTATATGTCAGGCACAGGTCACCTCTGAGCAAGCGGTATGAGACTGAATAGAGCTGGAGTTCTTTCAGTCGGGCAGCATAAGACATATTTTTGAGACCCTTTATCCTTTTGGTGAGGAACTTTTGGGGCCTTTCCAGCTGCTGCAGGTGTCGGGTCAGATACATTCCAAATGGGGCATTGTACTCAATCATAGCTCTAATGAGTGATGAGTACAGGGGGACGATGACCTCCCTTGATCTAGATGTGAATCCCTTCATGATCAGGTGGGCAATGTAGAAGGTTTTCCTAACTACTTTAGCAACATGAGTGTCAAACAAAAGGCTACTGTCAACCTGGGTCCCCAGATCCCTGATGACTTCTTCTGTGCTCAGTGGATTGCCACCTATATGGTAGCTAGGGGTAACCTTGTTTTTCCCGAAGGGTATGACTATGCATTTCTTGGCGTTTAACTTTAGGCCATGGCTCTGGCACCAGTTATCTGTTTCTGTGAGGCCCTTCTGAAGGATATCTGTGTCAGATGCGTTTTCGACTATGGCGCCCAGTTTGCAGTCATCTGCAAACTTTGTCAGCCATAACTCTCCTGTGTTTGCTTGTACTTCAAAAAAGTAGATACCGAACAAGAGTGGACCCAGGACTGAGCCCTGTGGGACACCACTTGTGACAGGCTTTGAGTCTGACATGGCTCCAGCAACTCTGACCCTGTGGGTTCTGTCACTTAGCCAGTTTGCAACCCATCTTGTGATGTATGGGTTTACATTCAAGCTGATGAGTTTTTCGATGATACCTGAGTGGGGTATTGTGTCGAAGGCCTTTGCCAGGTCAAGGTAGGCTGTATGGACTGCCTTTCCCTCATCAATGGCCTTGGTGATTGTCTCAAAAAAGTCAACCAAGTTTAAAAGGCATGATCTGCCTTTGACAAAGCCAAACTGGGTTGGATCCAAAGTCTGCAAGTTCCCTATGTCTTTATTTATGAGTTTCATTATGATCCTCTCCATGGCTTTGCAGATAAGGCTTGTCAAGCTAATGGGATGGTAATTTCCAGGGTCGGTGGAGGCACCGCCCTTGTGAAGTGGGACCACAGTCGCCGCGCCACTCCTTGGAGTGCGTATCCTGAGGTGAGGCTAAGATTAAACAGCTGTCCTAACTGCGGGTTTAATTCCTCATTGAGTTCATGGAGCACACAGCCGGGGACACCATCCGGTCCCATGGATGCTGTGTTTTTTGCCTTGGAGAGAGCAGTTCTCACCTGGGCGTTGAAGATGTTTGGGGGGCTACAATCCTCTGGTATAGATATCTCACCTTTTGGGGAGAAGTTTGCACTGAACCTGTCAGCCAGTATGTTGGCAATGTGTGTAGGTTCAGTAATCTTCACATCATTTTGAACTAATTCTGAGCATATCTGGGAGTTTCCTCCTAGGTTTCTAACATAGCTAAAGAAGGCCTTATGATTGTCTTTTGAGTCCTTGGCGATTATTCTCTCAAAATTTGCCTTGGATGATTTTATGAGAGCTCTTAGTTTTTTACTTATAATGATCAAAGGTGTCTTACCTTTCAAGGATTTTGCTCTATCTTGTAGTAGCTTCCTCCTTTTGTTGTAGAGCTTGTTTATGGCTGGGGTCCACCAGACTGGACGCTTGCCTTTGGTACAAAGAGTCTTAGTTTTGTTTGGGATTGCCTGATCCATGCAGTCCTGTAGGTGCTGGTAGAAGGCATTTGTAAGTGATTCAGCGGTTTGAGTAATGTTTACCACTGGCTCAGGGGCCTTAAAGGAGACCACACTAGTTTTTAGAAGTGTGAAGTCAGCTTTTGAGAAGTTTTTCACTGTGGTCTTTTTTATTTCAGGTGGGGGCGGGATGAGGACCTCCAGCGAGATTAGTTTATGATCTGATCTCACCAGAGAGGGGTATACTTCCCGTGTTGAACATTGTGATCCCATGTTCGTGATGATGAGATCAAGTATGTTTTCTCCTCTTGTGGGGATGGTGACTAGTTGTTCCATGGCATTTGAGTTTATGAACTCCAGGAACCTTTGGGCTAGAGTGTTTGGTCTTGAGTAGTGTTCCCACTCTATATTAGGGTAGTTGAAGTCACCTAGTATGATGGTGTTTGGAGATACATTTATCCCCTCCAATGTTTTCAGGAAGGCCATGTGAGGGTCCTGAGTTTGAGAGGGTGGCCTGTAACATGCTTCAAATTGCAGAGCAGTCTTGCCTATGGTTAATTGCACCTGGATGGTCTCCGATGCATCGTGCGTTGCCACCAACCTTGAGGTGTGGGTGTCCTTTATGAATATGGACACCCCCCCTCCTTTCTTGGTGTTGTCCGGATTTTGGGGCGGAGCATGATATGAGGTGAAACCTGATAGTGCTGGGGTGCTCTCAGGAGCCTTGAACCAGGTTTCTGTCACAGCACAGATATCGATGTTCTCCATACTGAGAAGGGCCTCAAGTGAGTGCATATTGAGATTGAGACTTCTGGCATTGAGCAGCATTACCCTTAGTTTTTTTTTCCTTTTTTGTGTTCTAGGGTGGTAGGTTTAGAATTTGAGCCTTGTCTAAAAAAGGCACTATGGGGGTGGCAAGAGCCTTTGCCAATATCCGGAAGCCTAGGGGTGACAGGTGCAAGCCGTCCCTTGCGAAGCAGCGTGGCTTGTACAGCATGTCATCCCAGGCAGACAGACATTGGATCCCCTTTGAATGACACCAGAATTTAAGCCAATTATTAAAGCTGTTCATCTTATCACTGTATTGTGGCATCATTCTAGGTGAAGTTAGGATACTGCTCAAGGTCAGGGTCATACCTGCCTGCGCTACATAATCAGAGAGCTCCTCAATGTCTCTTTTCATGTAGTCCAAGGAGGTACGTCTCAGGTCGTTGACACCAGCGTGGACAATGACTGAGTCATACTTGTACCTGCTGTTGAGAGACCTGAGTGCTTGCGTTATGTGGCGGATTCTAGCGCCCGACAGGCAGCTTACTGTGACCTTCTCCTTACTCAGTCTGGTGAGCGGGACGTCAGTGTGTCTGACTATGGAGTCACCTATGATAAGTATGTTTGGTGTTGTATTTGGCCTTAAGGGCAGTGACTGCTTTGCACACTGATTTTGTTGTTTATGTGTTGTTTGTGTGGTGTATTGAGTTTGCAGTTGCTTGGGTGTCTGCTTTGGAGGCCTCTGCTGTTTAGGTAAATTTTTACTCAGAGCCTCCGTGTATGTCTTAGTGTGTTTATGTGTTTGATTCAGTGGTGTGGTTGAGTTATGTGAGACTGGAATTGTGGTGTGTGTAGTTGCCTTCTCCTCCTGCCTGGTCTTGCCAGTCCTGAGTTGAGAGAGCTCAGCCTCCAGTCTGGCTGCATCTCTCACAAGTGTTAGTGTTACGTGGGAGGAGGAGAGGGTTGTCCGTGTACATGAGGCAATTGTAACATTGTCTCAGAATTCCCAGATTCACCAACTGGGCAGGAGAGGACGCCAGCATCTGACCCTTCGACATGCTAGAAAGAATTATGAGTTGGTATGAGACAGAAAAGTAGTGGGCTTAGCAGGGAAGTGGGCACTCCTGGGGGGTTTTGCTAGTGAGAGATTTGTATAATATAGGAGTGCTTGACCTGCAAAGAGAATGCTTATAAGACAAGGGATATGCTTATAAGACAAGTGCTGAGCTTTTTGAGAAGAAAAAGCTATTTGGAACAAGTGCTGCACTTTTTAGTGAAGGTGTAAACTGTTTAGGTTCCTAACAGAGCAGTTCTAAGGGAAACATTGAAGAACAGACTTTCTGGAGCCAGAAAGAGTTTAACCTTATTTAACCGGCACTGCCCGTCACATGATGCCAGGACTGGCTCATCTGATGATAACAATCTGTGTAAACAACATGGGCCAGACACCCCAGGTACAGTTCCACATGTCACTGTATATGCATGTGGGACTTATGCACATCCCAGACACCATCCATGTCATGGACTATTCAACACATACAAAGCCATCACTGCACAGCACTGGCCACACACATTAGTAACCCAGGAGACTGGATGGTGAATACAATACCCACCTGTGTGGGCCAATCCAGACACTACACCCTGAGCCACACTGCAGACCATTGTCATGTGGCCTGATGCCAACAAGTACCCTTCACCTAGCCTTGTATAACCTTCTGGCACAGTCAACCACTACACACCCATGGAGCAATGCACCCATGCATGTCAGTACTGCTTCTCTGTGTCTGTTTGTGTGGTGTATGATGCTTTTGACCTCATTCACATTCACTACAACTCCCATTGGCCTACTGAAGCATGCTGTCTGATGTCAGACACCTTCACATACCCTTTGCCCATATAAACTCCGGATAACCCCTGTGATGCATGTGATACCTGCGCATTACTGTATTGTGGCAAATTAACTAGTTAGGAAGTCTATTCCTGACCCTGCCAAGTGTGTCAATGTGTGTGAGTCCCTGAGAGAGTGTGGCTGTGTTGATGTTGACACCTGTTCATATGGACAGGCACATGTACTACACCTACCATATCTCTACTATATCACTGTTGCAGATGTCAGTGACCATCACATATACCGTTAGACAGCTCCCCAACATGTAAGCTATGTGGTGCATGCAATAACTGCATAGACATGTGATAGCAATACAAAGTCAGTCAGTGGTTTGAAACCCCATAATAGTAGGTGTGTGACACAATCATGCTTAGGATTTACTCTCCCACCCCCTCCCTGACTTACTTTGTTTGTGTTTGATGTGGAGAAGTACACCTGCTTTGCTTAGGCAGCAGCTTGTGTTTTGTAAGTGATGCTCATTATCAACTGATGGCCTCTGCATGAATTTCAGGCCTCTTCTAGCCGATTGCATGTGGAACAACTGTGGTAACATTCCCATAGCAAATTGCATGGAAACACACTCAAATAACTAGGCACATCATGTTGGTGTCGGGCCTTTTTATTCACTTTGAGTAGGACCTAGATCTGGTGTTTGGCAAACAGCATCACAGATAGTTTGGAGATTTACCTCTAACAGCTTACACTGTGGAAACAGGCCAACAGACAGAAGGGGGTGTGCCAGACATGACTACAGAATGTAAGTGTTGCTATTCTGCATTTTGAGTAATGTTGGTTTAACAGGGTGTGTGTGGATATGGCTGGTCTACATTTTTTAATACATGTCATTACAGTGCTATGTTTTTGAGGAAACTCCCATCTGTAGGGTCATCTGCAGACTGGGCAGTGGTTGGAGTCTTTTGTTTCTTGTGTTACTCACAAAACACCTATCTGAGAACTGCAGAAGCATAGTGTGAGGATTACAGTCAGTACATGGTGACAGCAATGAGAGTTATTGACTTCATATCCCTCACAGGACATATGTCACAACAAACCCTGGTATGACAGTAAATGTATGAGGTTATCACAGCAACATGCCAATACTGGGCCAGTGTTTGTAGCGCCAGCCACAAATCTGTCAATCTTTGTACATATGTCATGCAGTAAGAGGTGCATATGTTCTGTACACCATTATTTATTGACATCATATCTAATAACAAGCCAGTCAGATATCAGACTGCTAGATGTGTTATGTATAGTAGGGGTTGTTTCTGAAGACATAACTTTGGCATTCTGCAGTTGTGTGTACAGTACTGGGGTCTGTGTACTTAGGGTGATTGTCAATGGTATGTATGTTGTGAATATGTACCTTGGGCTGTGCACAGACTGTGGTAGATGCCATTGTCCTGGGTCCTGTCCTATTTGATGTTACATGCTGCTCCAGTGTATCGTACCCTATTGGCTCACATGTCTGTAGGGCCAGACACACACATGTCCCATACCACAGACAGCCATCAGACCACACTGTGTCATGACCCAGTATATGTAGGGTTAGTGTGTGAGTGGCACATATGATGATGCTGTTTATCAGACAGTCCATATAGTGTCATATTAAGCTTGTGTACCATATGTGGATGTGGCTGTGTTTACATTGGTTATGGGTATGCACTTTCTCACAGGTGTCTGTTACTCTGTGTTGTGACATGTGTGTAGAACCTGCTATAATCACAGGTACATGTGTATTCACCCATACAAAATGTAGTCCAGTGTTGTGGCAGTCTGCCTGTAGTTTGCACTTTGCTTTGTGACATGCCTAGCAGCCTAGTGTAATTACCCAGTGTGTTGCTATGTCCAGTTATTTGCAAGACATACTGCTGCCAGGCCACCATAACTGTTGGGTATTTCTGACAAAGCAGAGGGATTCAGTACAGATGCATGTCACTAATGACTGGGTAGTATGTGGCCATGTGACCTCTGCACCAACAGGTATTATGTGTCAGGACAGACCGGCGTGTGTGCATGCATAAACTGTGTGGGCATATGTAGTCCAATATTTATGTGATATATCTATGTACATGGCTATTAACATCCACATTAGGAGGCGTGGTCCACATGTCTTGCATGAAGGGGATATGTGTACACCTCTGGACCTTTCCAGAAAGTGCAAGACTGTCCACATATATTTGTTCATATCTCTGCTGTAGTCTACAGGATCATTACTGTGCTAGCAGTGGAACTGTACTATGATGTCCTTAGGATGTCTGTCAGTAGCCAATGGCACACATGTCTAAAGCAGATGTGACCTCCGACACACAACAGGTCTTTTAAGACAACCGCTATTACAGAAGCAACAGCCTACATACATACCTGCAATACATACATGACATCCCCTTGCACTAAGAGGTTGGGACTATTGGTGCTGAGGTAGGACTCCCCTCCATATTCTGGACATATGGTAAACATAGGATGTTGCGGTGGTATGGCGGTAGCATTGTTAACTCACAGCAAGAGGTTCTCCTGTTTGATTCTCAGCTGGGCTTGGGAGAGCCTTCTGTGTGGAGTCTGCATGTCCTCCCCGCGGTTGGGTAGCGTTCGAAAAACATACATGCATAAATGGGTGTGCCTTCACTGAAGGTTGGGTGTCGAGCTGGTACCTCAGCGTTTCATAAAAATATACTGCCAATCATTAGCGGACCGGAGTTCTGCTGTGGCGACCCCTTACAGGGAAAAGCCGAAAGGCAAACAACAACATATATATATATATATATATATATATATATATATATATATATATATATATGTATAAACACTCAAATATATACATATACGCAGCAATATATGTCTACACATATACAGATATATAGATAGATACGTATGCACATATATTTATGGATATCTACATATATAGCGACATAAATAGGTATATCTGAATAGATATGCATGCAGATATAGTTATATATATCTACATATATATCAACATAAATAGGTATATCTGTACATATAGCATGTGCATATATATATATATATATATATATATATATATATATATATATATATATGTATATACAAAGAGATCTACAAATGGCCATATATATGATGCACTATACAGATGTGTAGACAGACATATGTATGAATATACATGTGGATTTTCATGTAGACATATATCAACATATGTATATGTATATATCCATATTCCTGTCATGTGTAAACATTAGGATTGTGTATACCTTCCCAGATGTATCTCACCATATGTATCTGATATGTGTACATTTTGATATAACAACATATGTGATGCAACACTCATATCAATAAGTAATACACAATTGTGGAAGTCAATGCAATTGTTCAATACTATTCAAAATGTGTAGTGACAGATATATTGGAAAAATAACAACTGTCTTCACAGTGGTCATGGTGTAGTGGATAAGTGTTGTGACTATAGTGTACAGGGTCCTGGGTTAAAGACATGCAAGGGCTGTGTATTTTTGTTGCTGGGAAGAACAAGCGTTGTTGAATACAGAGTGGTTAAGGCAGTTCTGAGTGGCTTTAAGCAGATTTATGTGGATTTGCGTGAAGCTAAGCGGTGCTAAGCTATGCTTAACCATACGGACGTTTACACGGTGTAGGCTTCCCTTACAACTGCGCAAATCTGCTTAGCTGGTATATTGCAGCAATGCTGACACCTGCTAAGTGTGGCTTAGACCTGTTAACCAGTGCTCACCACCCAGTCTGATAACATAGCAGGGCAATGACATCTGTAATAAGTGTATGTAATGCCATGTACAATACATGCATCTATGTGCTGTCATTACAGTAGCAAGAGGTGTGAGTGTCATGCCTGGGACACACAAGTATATATGACCTGTACAGCACTGTTATCCATGTGAATGTGCTACATAAATGGTTAGTAACCCAGGGTACATGCTGTCACACTGGCATGTAGTGAATCATGGTGGTACTACTGTTGACAGTGGTTTCCCAGTAAGAGTTGAGTGCTAAATGTAGTACTGACAACAAGCACACCTGCAGGCATAGCTGGACTCTGAGGCCTCACTGTCATGTTCCCGGTGTGTGAGCTGTGTCACAGTATATATCCCCTACTGGATAATGATCTGAAATGTTCAATGTAACTGTAGACTACCATCTGTACAGCACATGTCAGTGAGGGCTTCCGACATGTAGTAATGGCATACTTATTGTTGTCAAACATATATCTGTCGACACATTCATCCTACTGCATAGCTACTTGCCAAGTTGCTGACTGTCAGCCCCTGTACAGATGTGTTGATGGCAGGTATCCAGCTTGGATACCTACAGGCAACCTGTGCTTGATTGATACTGACATGTCTGCCCAGCTGTGTAATAACTGGCACATATAGGAGACAACACCCTGTACGCACCACATGCCGCAGGTACCTCCACTACACTACCACAGTCAACAGAATATGCTTGGGTACAGGTCTCCATCACAGACACAAACCATGTGTTGTAATACATGTTGCATACATGTCAACTGGATCACTTCAGTGGCCATTTTTAGGATGTACCCAGAGGATTGGCTGATGCATGTCACTCTCATCCTGAGGGTCACCACAGTGGTGTCTGTCAATAGATTGCCTGCTGGCACATGGCAGGTGGCATGATACCACTGTACACACATCCCCTACACAACGCATCTCTCCATGGACAATAGCCAGGTACACAGCTATGACCACCTGCAGCGATGCACCCCAGTACTGACACAAGTTTACATGTGCATTACTGAGGATAGCAATGTCTTTTACCAAAGATTTACAGTTTGTTCCAACCAAGCCCAGTTACCTCCCCAAGTTATTGATAGAACTTAAAAGTTTCATCAGGAACCTCAATTTATCTTTATTTTTTAAGAAACAGTTGCAAGGTGTCACTCCATTAGTCAGAAGTAGTACTTTTAATCCACCCACACACCCGTCTTTGAAAATATTTGAAGAAATGGTGGAAAGGATGTGGAGGGAAACTTTTAGAAGTCATAAAGGTTATACATCCACTAATTTCCCCCAAATTTTGGAAGACATTATGCAAGATATAAAGAAAAAGCATATAAGAGTGATGAAGCCAGACAAAGGGGGGGGGGGGGTATTGTGCTAATGTTTCAACATGATTATGAAAATTATTTGCAAAATTTGGTACAAAATGACAACATCTATGAACCAGTATCTCAAAATGAGTTAAATATTTCAATTGATAAAATAAAATATGGTTTATATGACCATTTGATGCAGGGTTTCATAGACAAAAAACTATACAACTATTTATTGGTGCCTAAACCAAGAACCCCCACCTTGTTTGGCATACCTAAAGTACACAAAGGTTTAAACCCTTTGAAATTCTGGCCTATAGTTGCAGGAGCCGGGGGTATAACAGAACCACTTAGTATATTTGTGGATCAGCACTTAAAAGAATACACTGCTTCTCTTCCATATGTTTGCAAGGACTCATGGGAATTCCTTAGTACTTTACCCACTGATTTAGATAATTCAAATTTCTTAATGGCAACAGTGGATATAGTGGAGCTTTTCCCAAGTATTCCCCACAATCAAGGTATGGAATGGTTTTCCCATATGGTCGCCACGGAAACTAAATTAAGCAGTAAATTAATTAATTTAATTATTGAATTTATGGATACTGTCTTAAATAACAACTTTCTTTTTTGTAATGGGGAATTCTTTAAGCAAAAAAGTGGGGTGGCAATGGGAGCGCCTTGCGCTACGGTGTATGCAAATATAGTACTGCACAAATGGGAGTTGGACCATATCCATTCAACAATTTGGAAAAGGCACATTAAGCACTACAGGAGGTTTTTAGATGACATCTGTATTTTTTGGGAAGGCTCCGAAACACAATTCATGGAATTCATGCAGCATTTAAATATGTCCACTGATTTCCTTTCCTTTACTCATGAAGTAAGCAATAGTGAGCTACATTATTTAGATGTCAAATTACGCAAGGATCCTGTTGGAATGGGGTTAACATCTTGCATTTTTCGTAAAGACACCTATTCCAACAGTTTCCTGCATTTTGAGAGTGGGCACCCTCCATATCAAAAAAAGGCATAATCAAGGGACAGCTCATTAGAGCATCAAGAATGTGCAGTACAAGCCAATTATTTCTCCAGGAAGTTAATTTTCTTAAGAAGTTATTTTTGGAAAGAGGTTACCCTGAAGGTTTATTTCAGTCTATTTTGGCTGAAATTACATTAAAGAGGGATGAATTTTATCCTCCATTATTAGGTACTCAATTTAAAATTTCTAAAAAGGAAGTGGCATCCAACACCAATTTTAGAAAAAAATTTGTTTATACTTACACGGAAGACTCCCACATCATAGAAAGTACTATAAGGAACCTTTGGCCTATGGTGACTATGCAGGAAGAGATCTCCAGGCTTGTTCCCACAAAAATTGGTTTTGTTAAAAAAAAATAGATATTAATCTTAAAGGGCTATTTGAGAGAAATCTAACTGCGGAGTTGTCATCTTCAGGTAGTAACACTTTTGGGCACAATGGAACTTTTAGATGTGGTAAATGCAATCAATGCCAGTATGTTCTTCAGGGTGCTCAGATACACATCAAGGCAAGAAATATAACTCTACATGCTAAGGGTCATTTTTCATGTAACACCACAGGGGTAGTATATATTGGCCTCTGTCAGGCTTGTCCGGCCTTTTATGTCGGCAAAACTGACAGGGCTTTCAAGCGAAGAGTATATGAGCACCTATATGACATTAGCAAAAGCAAAGACACAAATGCTTTTTACAGGCATTCCTTGACTTGTCCACAAATGTCCATAAAGTGTTTTATCATTGAAAAAATACAGCAAGACCAAAGAGGGGGGGAGGACTGGGAAACCTTATTGGGTATCAGACAGCTCATTTGGCAGCTCCAATTAAATGCAACAAAGCATCCAAGGTTGAACGATAGTATTAGTTTAGCACCAGTATTAAGAAAGAAAAGAAATGTACTTTAATATTTAATGAACAAAAATACATATTAGGGTTTAGTTTTTATTCTCAAACTGTAATGATTAAGTATTTACAACAATGTATTACAGGTCACTTAGTTAGGCACAGGTAGAATATCATAAGCAGATTTACATCATTTTAGTTAATTTTTAGATTTCATTCCCCTCTCTACTGTTTCTTTTAAAAAAAGTTCAACTGTATCTGGGAGATCAAAAAACTAATATCAAGTACATATATTGTTTAAAGCATTGTCAGCCTCAAGAATGTTGATTTTTATCTAAGCATGGTACGTAGTACAAATTAGCTGGGTTAGCATCATTTTTCAGTTGGCTTAAATGGTTTATATTGTTGGTATAAACAACTTTTAATATAAGGAACGAGTTTTCACTGAATGTAAATAGGTTTTATACACATATTTTAATAATGAATTTATTGTGTTGACATTTTTTATATACTCATCTGTATTTTTAATGTTTGTAGAGTTAATCAGATTTAATTCATCATAGGTATGGTGACGTTTTAAGTAATTAGTTAATTAGTGTAATACACTTGCGCTATAAAAGCTAGCGTTGATGGTTTAGCTTTTCACACTTGAAAAAGCCCGGTAAGACCAGGCGAAAGCGCTCGTGATCCACTTGTTTTTTGTTCTGTGTGTTTTGGCAATAAAGCGGTGATTTTTTTTCCTATTTGGATCTTGGATGATTGTTTACAGCAGTTGCAAATCTGCATCCTTGGACATACACCATTTGGGTCTACTTTCAAAAAAACTTGGTTTCCGTAGCACAACAGTGTAGTCAGTTTGTGCTCTCGGTTCAGGACCTGGTGGGTCCTTTTCCTGGCTTGTTCCTGGTAAACTGTTTCTTTTTGCTTATTAATGTCTGTGTGTTAGTACACCTATAGTTGGGAATTCCATGAGGGCCTTCACAACCACCGCAACACCCACTGACATAGTCAGATGTGGCTGCTGCTGTATCGGACATTACATGTACCCTATTATGCTACTCTCCCTAATTGGCTTCATGAGCATTTCAGTACCAGCACAACAGTGTTGTACAAATGGGTTGATAGGCATGTGTTCAGAGGTGTGGCACAATTATGCCCATTGAGTTCTGGCAAGTGGATGTATGTGTGCATGTCTGTATATCTGTAGGGTACAGCATTCCGAGGCCACATACTCCTATTACAATACACATTGCCACCCAGTAGTATGGATAGTGTTGTTGCTGCCCATAGGTGAGGCATGATAATGCAACACCCTACTATCCCTGTGGCATGTGCATTAGATGCATATCCCTGTAGTACCACTGTTGGTATATGCAATGGGTTGTATCGCAGTCATGGGCAATGTGTGATGGAGGGTATGTCAGATTGTCAACATGAGTTCCAGTGAGTACAATTTCCACAGTGGGATATGGGTGCTGTGTACACTGTCATTGCACCATGGTACACCCGGTATATGTCCCATGTACCACTTAATGGTGACCACTGTCACCATGAACCATACAGGCAACTGATATCGCAATCCAGCCCAGTTATGCATGTGCTGTGTGCAGCCTACCTGTAACACATTGGACACATGGACAAGTTAGTTAGCACCAATAGGCCCGGGTCTCATGGATATGTGTCTGCCTATGTGTCTGTTAATGTATATATAATGGTATGTCACACTATGTATTGTCCATATACAACCATTACATCCCCCATTACCATACGGTACAAGTCTAGGGATGTTCTGCATGTAACATGTATCCTGGAATGCACCTCACCCTAAACGCTGTGTGGTGTGTGCAATGAAAGCCACATAGTTCAGTAGCACTACATGCCTATGTAGGGGTCAAGTCCCAGTGTTGCCACGTAAGAGTGTGCATGTATGTGGATGGGTTTATATCAAGTTGCTGATTATACATGTCCCAGCAGTTCACCTGTCCATGTGGCACAGGCAATAACTGTTATACAAACCTGTGACATGTATTAAACTGTACCCCAGATACGTCACAGCCATGATGTCACCACAGTGCCATAAACCCTTGTGGAATATGACTGCAGACCATCCTCCTGCTGACACATGTACACCTACAACACAAATGGATAACATTATGGAGACCACAATCACCCAGTGTTACTAACAGCTATAATGCATCATTGCTGGATGGCTACACTACCTGACATGTATGCATTAAACATTACTCCTGACAACATGTTACACTGCAGTACATTGGTACACTGTATTACAGTCACCATGTGCATCAGAACCATATTAGCCTGTCCCTGCATCGATGTTATGGATGACAGGGATGTGGCACAGGTATCATCATATGCAAAGGGTGTGTTGCTGTTTTTCCAGAGTCCAAGGGTGGTCCATACATTTGACACCATGTGTGTGTGTGAGGGGTGTAATTAGTTGAACTGGGCATGGTGATGTGGTGTGTGTAGGTATGGCGTTGCCCTAGGTGTATTTGTATAGTGTGTGGGTATGCATTCACACAGTTCTGCCATGTGGCTGCCCTATATAGGTGTTTTTGGACAGCTGCAGATCATACCTGGCAGGGTGTACAGTTCACCTCCTCCAGCCACAGACACACGGACTGTGCCTGCCAGGGGTTCCATGGGGACATCCAGGTACAGGCCTTGATGTGCTACTCTCCCCTGATGATGACAATTGTCCGCTGGAACCAGGTCCCTCCTGGGACTGGCCAGGACCATGTGCTCAGGGCCTGCTGTGGTGTGGTGCAGACAGTGCCCCCCTGCAGTGTTGGGGCTGGTACTGCCCCTACTGGAGAACCTTGGTGTCCCAGCACATACACATTTCCGCTAGCTGTTGGTGTTGTTGGCCTACGTCCACATGGCCATTGCCGCACTCCCCCTACATGTTCAAGCACAGGCAAACCATGGTTGATGAGACCCACCATCTCATCAAACCATCTATCCATGACCTCAGTATGAGCTCGGAGGGCACCAGACAGTTCATGGACAGTGTTATTTGCAGATGTGAGATCAGCCCTATGCAGCCTCAGTCCCTGTCTGGTGTACAGTTCCATATGTGCCTGCACCCCCATGACAACCTGAAACATGCACCTGGTCATACCAGTTGTGGCACTTCTGCCAATGCCATGATAATCAGCAGCCCTAAGACAAGCACCCTGGGGCATTTGCCTATGTGGTGCCCTTCTGGACATCCAGCTATGCCTGCTGGGACCAGACACAGTAAGCATGGATACCACACTCTCCTGTGCACTGCCACCAACCGCCAACTGTCCGTCTGCTATGGCAACTGGTGATGGGGTATGTATAGGCACTGAAACTTTGTGCGGGGTTGGGATGGCTAAGAGGGGGATGTCAAAATGATGGTGCAGTTTCAGCCTCTGACAACCCCACCTATGCCTCAACAGTACTATCATCATCTTCGGTGTCTGCATGGACACCAACATCAGATTGCATGCAAGAGGGACTCTGCCCACCTTGCCATCTGTGGGAGAAAACAAGAAATGCACTTTAAGACCTGTACAGCATTGCTTAACAGTACACACATACACACACACACACACACACACACACACACACACACACACACACACACACACACACACACACGCACACACACACACACACACACACAAACACACAATACCTACCTGTCCGTGATTTTACAGACAGTCCCACATTTATTCCCATAAGTTCCCCATCCTGCATCACACTTGGTAACATACACTCATTAATACCACTCATTAATGTATCATTCCTCTAAATGTCTAGACGAGTGATCACAACAAAAGACCTGTTACTCCATTACCTCCTTGACCTGAGGGGAGTAGGTTTTACATGGCCTCACCGCTGTTATTCAGTGTTCACCCTGTGTATGTCTCACAGGGAAGTACTGCCACATGAACAACCCCACAATCACACATGTGCATACATGGACACCCACACAAACACACACACATGCAAACACACACATCCTACATGCATCAACCTCTCTCCACTCCACCAGATTGAACCTACAGACAAAGTAACCACACACACACACACACACACACACACACACACACACACACACACACACACACACACACACACATGCACACATGCACACATGCACACACACACATACACACACACACACACACACACACACACACACACACACACACACACACACACACACACACACACAGGTGAGGTTGCACAAATATAGTACACACAGTCCTCCCATTACCCGTCTGTCAACATGCTGTGCTACTAGGTGATGCCCCTTCCCATGGAAAACAATGCACCCATGTACACAATATTGCTGTGCAGCTGTTCTGCACCCTGCCGTGTACTGTGCACCAAACCTCACAGGTGTACAACCCATTGCTGAATGTGTAGTACTGTGTCAGTTATGTCTGCCCTAATGCTCACAGCCCCTATGTTTTTCAACGACACATACCTGGGGTGATATGTGGACAGATGTCATTTGTGAATGCCTGATGTCTGGTATATAGATCTCAACATCACCAGACTATGTATGACCAATCCAATATTATTACACTGACAACCGTCAGACCATACCATGGCTATGGGGAGTGTACACAACCTTATTCATATGAAGCACCCTTACTTGATCTGCCTTGGGACCACATCACCTCATATATTAACAGTGCATGAG
This sequence comes from Protopterus annectens, assembly GCF_019279795.1. Lineage (NCBI taxonomy): Eukaryota > Metazoa > Chordata > Ceratodontiformes > Protopteridae > Protopterus > Protopterus annectens. Next base: position 1,654,074,432 of record NC_056726.1, read on the forward strand.
CCTGATATGTGACATATGTCCTGTACATTCCCATGCAGAGTCTCCGAAATGTGTTAGGTGTGCGGATGCTGACCGTGATGCATACACTCCGTGTGCGCATATGTGTGCACGCCCTTATCATGATGGTTTGTTGCACCTATTGTTATGTGTACTACAGCTGTCACTATTCCTGGCAGGGGTATACTAGCATGGGATATATGCATTTCCCAGTGCATGGTCAGTCTGCCCTACACATGTCCCCCAACTTTGCATGAATGCAAGGTTTACTCATGTGCACATCCCTTGGTGTTCACACACTGCATCACTATTGCTGTGGCAGTAGGGTTATGTCTGCCACAGTTCCTGAACCTGACTGTGTGCAGATACAGCCATTCCTAGCATCCTTAGGATCCCTGCTGCAGTGCACTGGTGTGTCATGCTAACACACCCTCCCCACATTCAGCCTTTTTGCAGATGCTTGACAAGTATGGCCTACACATGTGTGTCAGTTTGCAGTGTCCCATACACTGAACACCACATGTTACAGCCTAGTCCCAGCTAATAATGTGGACCACAGTAATATGTTATGCCATAGTGTAGCTCTGTAACAGTTGTCATTGTAATACTGGTATATACACTGTTGTTGCACTGTATAAGGGTGATGTTTCACACATGTCCCTACTGTAGGCCACTTTTCCCACCATTATGTTAATCCCTGTGGACACATTTCACAATGGCAGGATGTTAGTTATCTTAGAGGTATCTGACATACCCTTCCAATACTCCATCATGGTCACCACTGTGATGCAGTGCATTTAGCAGCAACAGTATGTGAACATGTACAGCATGCATTATGGGTAGGTGTGTTAGATGTGTGCATGGAATAAACCATAGCCATTACATGCCCGGTGTATTGCAAGCATCAACATAAACCATACTCACCAGCTACAGGCTGTTGCCTTGGTGGTATACCAGAGGGAACTACCTAAGAGTGTGAGAGATGTGATGTCAGTGGCCACAGCTGTGGCATTGCTGCAGGGTGGGTGTACCATTATAGTACATCAACAGTACAAGTCCACAATACTACCACTTATGCACATCTGTTTATTACTACTATGCAGCAACAAACTATATATATATATATATATATATATATATATATATATATATATATATATAAAACATGTCAGATATGCTTGATCTACCTCTACAGATGTGGATGCATACGCAACAGTGGTCTACTGATGTGCCCTGTGGCCATACCTGCATGCTCCTCAGCCAGTGTGGGTAGAACCCACCACCAAAATGATGTCTGCCAGTTGTTGGGTGTGTGGATGGGCAGGTGCCATGAGGCCAGAGGAGCTCCGCAACACGTGTCAGGGGGGATGGATGGCATGACTCCCCTGTTGCAAGGTGATCCCCCTGGACTGCAGCAGCAAACTGATGGGCATTGCGAAGCAGGTCAGAACAATGATGCTGGACCTGCTCATAACTGCAGTTATGCAGGCCGATATCATTGACCCTGTGGACTAGAGAGTTCCACAGAGCAGTCCACTCCTGCTGCTCATGGGCAGCCCTGCCAAACAGGACAGGGTAGTGTTGGATAAGGTAGTTAAGTACAACATCATTTTCTGCTGCTGAATATGCAGGTAGGTGGCAATGGGACATTCTTCCTGAAAGATATAAAGATGGAAACAGGTCTGAGCAACTCATACAGCAAGGTTGCCATAGTTCTTAATACACATCTCTGTCACCACCCCCACCATATCAGCGGCAACAAACTGCTCACACAACTCAATGGGTATGGCTACAGCTTACCTACCGAGGGACATATATTGTATTGTACCACACTTTGTGCTATGTGTTTGTAGCCATGTTCATTGTGTGGACACTATCATTGCTAGCCTGTTACAGACTATTACATCTTCATGCCATTGTCAGGGCCACTACGGTTCCATATATGCATGTGGTATGCTTGCTATGTGATTGCTGCACATCTAACATTCTGTGTTATTGGGGATATCTATGCATGCTGTTGGACATGTTGCGGGATTGTGTAGACTATTACTACCCACATATGTTCTATAACAGTGACACAATGGCATGTTTAGGGAATAGTTGTCAGCAGAACCACTTCTCCAACATCATCTGGCCATGTTACCAGGCCACATCACATGTGGGACCCACCCTCGGGCCTCCTCATCTACTGGTCCAACGCTACCTTCAGGTGGAACCACCTCAGGGGATGTTGTCCCCCCCCCGGAGGCACACATAAACATGATCCTGTCACCCAAGGTCAGGTCCATGGTCTGTTCCATAGGGGGCTCCACAGACACTTGTGGGATGTGCTACATCACCTTGAGGCATCCAGTGCACTTTCACAGGGTCCACATGCTCCTCCTGCTCAGCCACCAGGCCAGTCATCTTCAGGGCCGTAGACTGCTGTTGTGAGTAGCAATAGGTGGGAGGCTTGTTCCCATTGTTTCAATATGGGAGCCCATGGGGCTTCCACATCGCAGACCACACACACCATCCATGGTGTTTACCCACCACGTGTCATATACCACCCCTGTAGGCTGCACTCTATATCTACCAACCCGGACCACCTCCACAAATATACCTGCAATCCTTCCCCATATTCCCATTCCCTACTTCACAGACAAGGACAATGTGGTCCCAACAAGGGGTTCACATGTGACATACCCATCCATGTTGCACACACTTACAGCTGTATATATCTGTGTGTATTGTTATGTGTGCTGTTCCCTCACACATAGCATGCAGCACTGTGGTGGTAATATCGGGGACATGTATTTACATACATATATGTGTGTGTGTGTGTGTGTGTGTGTGTGTGTGTGTGTGTGTGTTTTTGTATAGGTAGACATACACACACCCATATATATATATATATATATATATATATATATATATATATATATATATATATATATATATATATATATATATATATATATATATATATATATATATATATATATATATATATATCTGTATATGTGTTGATATATATTATGTTGTATATATGTGATTATATATATGTCTGCATATGGGTATTTGTATGTCTGTAGACATACATGTAGCTATACATAGATCTATATATATATATATATATATATATATATATATATATATATATATATATATATATATATATATATAATTTATATATATATATATATATATATATATATACATATATATATATATATATATATATATATATATATATATATATATATATATATATATATATATATATATATATATATATATATATATATATATATATATATATATATGTATATATACACACACACACACATACATACCTATATATGGGGTACATTCAGACATCAGGTCCACAATCTCTAACTCTCCTTCCTGCACAGCTGCATTGTTCTGCCTTGCTACAACAGAGATAGGTACCACATATGGACACAGCCTAACATTAGTGGGGTATATATAGGGCCAGATTGCAGGTAAGCCTATTACACACCTATGGCATTTCAGCATGCTACAATACATGTTAACCTGAGTGTCTTTCAAGTGGTGAGCTCTGGAACTTACGTGGCCATCATTATGGCATCACTTCCACCACCAGCTATTGGCCACAGTAATATACATCCTTTCCATTACACAACACACACTATATTGGCTTATATCTTGTCAGTCAGTGCTGTTCTACACAGTTGACGGGTATGGCCCACTACACACAGTGACAGACTCTAATGTCCATAGCAGTTGTTCAGCTGAAGATCATTACAACAGGAACACCTGATAGCACATGTATATCATTCCACATCATCTACCCCAGTATTATAGACCAAGTACTACAGTCAAATGCATGCATATATACTTCACATACCTCTTGTGGGGATGAGGTCTGTTGTGGAAAGTGCCCTTGCAGGAGTTTTTTTTCTCTCCTTAGCTATGACCTTAGCCTGCTTCCTTTTTTCTGTTTTTAGTGTGGTTGTGGTTCTCAATCTGTTTTCTGTTTTCTGTTTTCTCTTTCTCTTTCTCTCTCTGTGTCTCTCTTTCACCCTGTCTCTCCAGTAAATGGATTGAGCTGGTTGGAATAGACTGCTACATGGCTTTTGTGGGTGATGCACATGATCAGGTGATGGCCTGCGCACCAATCAGTGTCCTCCACTTGCTACCTGCATGCACCATGCTGTGTAGTTTTTCCAGTTCCCACTGTTATGGCAACCCACTACTGTAAATCCCTACATCATGTGGGTGTGGTCCCTTTACCTTTCCTGTATGATGGACATCCTTCCTGTGTGTGGGCAGCAGTGTTATAGACAGCAGGTAGCAATACCTCTTACATGAGAACTTGCACACTCAGGCCAGCTACATATTTGTATGAGGTTCCAGAACTACAAACAGAGTGTGAGTACTGTTGTTGTATGCATAGTATATCACCAGTGTTACAGGGTTTGTGTGCACATACTAGTTTATCATGGACTGCAGCCTGTCTGCATAGCTCTCAACTGTGTGCTTATCCACTTGATGGCCAGAGGTGTGCATGTTATGTTTTGGCTGTCCACCACACAGGTCTTGTGTCAGATATATCACTGGTTGTGTGTGTGTTGAGTGCTATCAGTACATGGCTACATCCATTTGTGTTGCTGACTTCATATTCCTGACTAAGGTTATGTTGCAGACTATCCTGTAACACCAGTGACTTTCTTAGTGTATGACAACATTTTTACACATATGGGCCTGCGTTCCAGCCTCTGTCTTACACCTACATACCAGGCTTTGTACATATGACATGCTGTCTGGGGTTGTTATGTAGTGGCCTGTGAGTATGTCATATTGTCATTCCTGCCATCATCCCACTGCTGTTGTGGCCCCCATACATATTGTGGGTTTGGGTCCATATATGTGTAGGCTTCATCTGCACAATACACGTGTACCCTTATGCAGTCCAGAGGCCAGTGTATGTAACAGTGATATATGGCCCTGTTTGTCAGTCTATGGGGGGAGGTGCACCATAACTAATCTAGGCTGTTACAACATGTGAGGGGCATCAGGGGTAAGCTGCCTTAAGTTATCTGGAAGTACATTACCATACAATTCGCCTTTGGTAAATGCAGGTCTACTGCTTCCTGCCATACAGACTGTTCTGTTTGTCAGTGTGATTGTGATGGTTTCAGTTATGCCTTGTTATGTAACAGATGCATCCCATTATGTCATCTGAGGTCTTTACCCCCTAGGGATTGTGTACAGAGTGTAGATAGAGGCTGCTGGACTACAAAACTGCATTATGTACTGTTGATTGATTGTTATCCTGTGGCCCAGTCTGTCTTTACTGTTGTACTACTGTAAGGCCTTTGCCTGGACAGCAACATATGTAATGTTTTCCGGAATACTGTATTAATTTATCTGTTTGAGAGATGCATTAGTCTGTTTATATGTATTTCAGAGTCTAAACAGATATATGACATGGCATATACAACTGTAATAGTACGCAAATAAAGCTTTCTCATGTAAGCAAACCTGTGTGTGGTATTATATCCTCTGACCTCTCTGTGGGTATATGTTTTGGGCAGCAATTGTCTTTTGTTTGGGTGGCTCATACAGTGTCCAGTTGGTAAGGTGGCAACTTTAGGCATACTGGCTGTTCTGTATTGTGTGCACCCTCTAAATATGTATCTTCCTATACATATTTCTGTGTGTGTATGTGTGTAGTTTTTTATATATATGTATATATATATATATATATATATATATATATATATATATATATATATATATATATATATACAATACCAAAACAAGTCCAGCACTGAGTAATAAATCCACAAATAAGTATCAACAGCCGTCTTTGAAGGAGAGCTTTATTAAAGCCGTGCAGTCACCCCACAGACCGGTTTCGCTTTCACCAAAGCGTCTTCAGTGTGTGACGACAGACGCACAGTTGCATATTTAAATACAAAAACAACGTGCATGTCTTAAAGAAACCCTCACCCTGTTAACCATAAATCAATCTATGAAGTTATACATATTATTTATATTATTTTCATTTGTCATAGACAAGTTAATATAAATCCAATAATAAACCCATACAAATAAAATATTTTATTTGTATTTTTGTTGTATAATTAATACCCACTCACATAAAATATACAAATGTGTTTATGTGTGTATAACTGCACTGAAACCATACACTTAATCCCTATTATGTACTTGATATAAAAATTACCAATGGTCATTAAGACCTGGTTTATGCAAGGCACCCAAATTAACTATCCACCTTTTTTCCTTTTGATCTAATATATTATGTTTTGCCCTATCTCCCAAGCTCATGTCAACTACCCTATCAATACCCACAAATATAAAATGTGCCGTTGCATGTTCCAAAATATGTTTGTACAATGCACTCCTCATCCTTTTACACTTTATATCACTGATATGTGTTGCTATTCTTTGTTTAAGCATGCAGGACGTCTGGCCAACATAAAACGCTCCGCATCTACATACCGCCATATATACAACCCAAGGTGTATTGCATGTAATCAAACTTAGTATGTCATAAACTTTACTTGTATTCGTAGAGGTAAATGAAGAGGTCTTAGACATGAGCTTGCAATAAGTACAGTTCCCACAATATGTGCTACCTTTAGAAATAGTACCAATAGTTTTTACTGTGTTGATGTGCCGTTTATAACTAGAAAAATGTTGTCCTATTGTTTTTCCTTTTCTGTAAGAGTATGCACAATGATCACCTATTATATTAGTCAAATAAGGATCATTATGTAATATGGGCCAATATTTGTCTATAATTTGTTTGATCAAATGGGTATTACTAGCATATGTAGTCATAAATCTAATAGTTGATGTCTGAGTGGATTTCCCCACTGATTTATCTTGCAATAAAACATTTCTATCCAAGTCATTAACTTGTTGTTTAGCTGTATTTATAATAGCTGTATTATACCCCCTGGCTTTAAATCTATTTACCATATCATTTTCAAAAAAATTATATGTCTGTTCATCTGAACATGTTGTTCGAACCCTCTGAAATTGTGCCTTAGGTATATTTTTAATGATGTGGGAAGGATGGCAACTATTAGCATGTAAAATGGAATTTTTTGAAAAAGGCTTTCTGTATATTATGGTAACAATTGTCCCATCGATTGCCTTAGTTATATTAACATCCAGAAAGTCTATCGTAAACAAATCCACTTTACCAGTAAATATGATACCATATATATTTGAATTTAAATACTTACAAAATTCTTTCCATTCTATTATAGTGCCATCCCATATGACCCAACAATCATCCAAAAACCTACGCCACATGGTCAGTTTATTCTTATAAGGAAAATTATCAGTATATATGCAAAGCTCCTCCAGGTAGCCCATAAACAGGTCGGCATATAAGGGAGCAAAAGTAGCTCCCATGGCCGTACCTTTAACCTGTAGATACCAATGCTCATTGTATTTAAATGCATTATGTTCTAAAACTAACTTCAACATAGATAGCAAGAATTGTATTTCCCTTTGTGAATATATTCCAGATTTACGCATCCAATAGTCTACTGCCACTATACCTCCTTGGTGAGGGATACTAGTGTACAGCGACTGTACATCTAGCGTACCTAAAAAACTATTATTGGATAATTGTAAATCATTCATTAACTGTAAAAATT
>NC_056726.1:1654387092-1654404317 GCF_019279795.1 Protopterus annectens
GTCTATTTTTTTTTTGTTCTGTGATATATACAGCCCACTGGTCTTATGGATGGATTTTCTGTTCTATAATATCACTATTGGCTGATTATTAGTAGTGATTTTTTGCAACAGCTTCATTTGTTTTATTGCTTTTAAAAATGTACCATGTGCTTAGTTTAAAACAGGACACCTTTGGAACTACAAAGTAGTGCCAGAGGCTCAACAGGCTGCACGCTTGTCTTTGGTGCAAATGGCTTAGGCTCCGCCCATTGGAAGGTACAGTACAGACTTCTTGTGCGCCACTGGAGTGAATGAGTTAAAACAGAACACCTTTGGATCTACAAAACAGTGTCAGAGGCACAACAGGTTGCACACTTGTCTTTGATGCAAAAGGCTGTGGGGTCTTTTCAGACACCAAGAAGTCAGATTAGTGAAACTGTTGTGCAGCATAAGGGGGATGTTGCATGCCTCACTGTGTCATCCTTTGGATGACACATTAAACAGAGGTATTATCTGTTTGAGTTGGTAGTACCTCCAATGGAAATAAAAGATTTTACAGCACCTATAAAAAATAGTAGGGGAGATGCCATGGCCAGATTTCCTCTAGCAGAATAAATACCACCTAGGTTCTCCCCTGAAAAAAAGGCCACTGGCCTAGATGGATTAACTATATAAACATAAGGTAAGCAATATGTTCTTACAGTCTAACAGTCTATATGCTTGAAGTATTTATTATTTGGACTGTTTTGTAAAATTTGAGTTTGTAAAGTACCCCCTAGTCATTGGGGATACATGTTTTAAGTCCTAAGACTCAGAGGTGTAGCTACCTAAAATAATACCTGGTGCAAGTCTTTCATCTGGGGTCTGCCTCAACTGTCAATTGAAGGTTTAAAAAAGGTTGCCTGTTCAGACTGAGGATTAAAAGAATATTATTCTGTAGTGAAATGTCTTTGCTACAATTAGAATATCACACAGGAAGCTCTTGACAGTATCAGCATTCATTACTGCAGTATCAGCCCATCAGCAACTACCTGTTCTGCCCCCTAACACCTTGCATCTGGTGTAGCTGCTCCTGTCACCGGACCATACCTTGGACTTACAAGTGCAAGCCCAGGACAGTGAAACAGAATTTACAAAAATGGGTTTCTGCATCTCAGAGTATTACCTTCTGGAGATTTTTTCCCTCTGGGCCTCCCCTGAAAAAGGGCTTCTACACAGCTGGACTACCCTAGAAATCAAGTGTCAATAAATAAATAAATACATAACATTTCTCTCTCAGAATTGGCAATGTTGGAGTTACTATGTGTAAGCAGTGCAGAATGGGGTTCTGTAAGGGGCTTTATCCCATGCAAAAATAACTTTAAAACAGCAATTGTTAACAGTGTCTGTAGTTCTGTTCTTTTCTTTTTTCTGTGTAATTTCATTGCTTATGATTACACATTTCAGAAATACAGTAATGAACGCCAATTACTACTAACCTTTTAAACTTCAGCCTTAATATATGTAAGGCTATCTTTGTGGCATGCACTATATCTGATTGTGTACTGCATTGTTTACAGTATAACAGACACCTGCACTGGCTACAGGTCATAACTTCACACTGCATTTCAAATAAAACCTTTGAATGAAAAGGAAGCATTTGATAAGAAAAAAAAATTGAGTCAAGCAATCAAGATATCAGACTGAATAAGCAGAAAGAAGGCAATGAAGTGTGCATTGCAATTGTTGAAGCTATTAAGTGTGATAATTAGGTTGAGCAACATGTGAGGTACAATATAATTAACATATTGCCAAAACAATGAAAAGCAACAGTCTATGCAAGTTAAATGAAAATAATCTCCCTTAAACATTTTATATTTAGTTAACATTTAATGCTATGTGTGCATAAAATATAACTGACACATTTTGCATGGAAACTACTGTTGTTTTCTTTTTTTTTAGTTATTTTATGCAGTAACTTATGCCATTTATATAGAAAAAATACATGGGGTAAACCTTACCTGTTACAATCATACCAATTATATTTTTTATAAATGTTCTTCATTCTACTTACATTCCATGTAAAATATTTGCATTGGATTTTGGGCCCTAACCTGCTCAAGAAATGGTTTATTTACACTTTAACTGTTTGAAGCTTAGAATCTGTGTTTATATCCTGATCCTGGTGAGAGTAGGAGCAGAGTGCATTGATTCCTTACTCTTTCGGGTTGGAGAGTGAGTGTCTGTGCTTAACATACCTGATTGGTCTAGTTGCTATTTGAGGCATCTACAGGAAAAAGGCTACAAGCCTGCAGATGCTTGCATCGTCTAGGACAGGACTGTGGATCACTAAACAGACCATGATGTGCTTCTCTTCTTGGGACTGGTGCTAAAACTTGCCAGTTTTTTAGTTTCAGCACTCAAAACTGTTTCCTTGTGCTCAGCACTTGCTCAGAACCATTGTAAGCAATAAATAAACTACAAATTACTACAGCAGTCAACTTTCCTCACTTGTTAAGAGGAAAACAGTTCTTAGTAGTTAAATTAATAAGCACCTGTCAAGTTTAAACCTCAAAATCCATTCACTTGAGGCACTCCTTAAAATGGAGAACATCGACATCTGTGCAGTGACAGAGACCTGGTTCAAGGCTCCAGAGACCACCTTTGCATTACCAGGCTATAATTCATAGCACACCTTTCGGCCACCTAACCTGGACTGAAACACTAAAGGCGGAGACGTGTCCATATTCATTAAGGATATCCACACCTCCAGGCTAGTTGCTCAACATAATGCATCCGAAATTATCCAAGTGCAACTAACACTGGAAAAGACTGCAATCCAGGTTGTAGCTTGTTACAGATCCCCCACCATGCCCCAGGATTACCACTCTTCATTTCTTAAGATTCTGGAAAATATTAAGTTACAACCCAATACCTTAATTATGGGTGATTTCAACTACCCCACCATCAACTGGGATAACTACTCATGTGCAAATTCATTTGCTCAATGTTTTCTGGAATTCATAAATTCCAATGCCTTGGATCAGCTTGTCCACACCCCCACCAGGGGCAGCAATATTCTGGACCTGGTCATTACCAATATGGGTAAGCGGTGTTTCACACTAGAGGTCATCTCCTCTCTGGTCATATCCGACCGTAAGCTAATCACTCTAGACATTCATATCCCACCCCCCCCCCCCCATTAAGGAAACCACCATTAAAAACAACTCCAGAGCCAACTTCATGCTTCTTAAGACAGAAGTGGCAAACTTCATGACACCCGTGCAGACAGAAAATAGAAGTATGACTGCTGAATCTTACACAAATGTACTGTATAAGCAAATACACGAGTGCATGGATCATGCCATCCTCAACAGAACCAAGATGATATCCTCCAAAAAAAAGGAAGCCAGTCTGGTGGTCCCCTGCCATAAACAAACTCTGCAACAGAAGGAAGAAGCTGTTGCAAAAAAGAGTAAAATCCCAAGATTGGAATAACTCCCTGGTCAGCCTCAGCAAGAAGCTGAGATCCCTCATAAAATCCTCCAAAGCCAGTTATGAAAATAAAATTGCCACTGATTCCAAAGACAACCACAAAGCATTCAAAAGCTATGTCAAGAATCTCAGTGGCAACACTCAGATCTGCTCTGAGCTAAAGCACAATGGCACTAAATATACAGAACCAACCGATATTGCCAACATCCTGGCAGATAGGTTCAATGCTAACTTTACCCCCTCTCACCCTCCAAAGGGCCCATCTTAATACAGGAAGAATGCAAAGCCTCCATAATCACGGATGAACAAGTAAAGACCACATTCTCCAAAGCCAAGAGCACAGCATCCATGGGACCAGACAACATCCAAGGCTGTGTACTGCATGAACTACAGAACAAACTGGTACCCTACCTAAATACCATGTTTAATCATTGCTTCACCTCAGGCTATGTGCCTACTGAATAGTGCATAGTGATGGTTATCCCACTCCACAAAGGGGGTGCCGCCACAGACCTCAGAAACTACCTCCCCATTAGCCTGATGAGCCTGGACTGCAAGGTCATAGAACCTATCATCTTAGAGCTTATAAACAAAGACATAGGTAACCTCCAAACCCTGGACCCCACTCAGTTTGGGTTTGTAAAAGGTAGATCATGTCTACTAAACCTGACTGACTTCTTTGAAGCAGTCAGCAGAGCCGTAGATGAGGGCAAAGTAGTGCACACAGCCTATCTTGAACTTGCCAAGGCTTTCGATACCATCCCCTACTCTGGAATTATAGATAAACTCACTAAACTGGGCATAAATCCCTATGTCACAAGATGGGTGGCCAACTGGCTCAATGACAGAACCCACACAGTAAAAGTAGCTGACTGCAAGTCCGACTTCAGACCAGTAATGAGTGGAGTACCACAGGGTTTGGTCCTGGGTCCTCACCTGTTTGGCATCTACTTCTCTGAAGTGCAAGTCAACATAGAAGGTCTTTGGCTAACAAAGTTCACAGATGACTACAAACTGAGAGCCATAATATAATCACCTAATGATGCAGACATTCTACAAAAGGGCCTCACAGAGACAGATGCTTGGTGTCAAAGTCATGGCCTCAAGCTCAATGCCAAGAAATGGATTGTCATCCCCTTTGGGAAAAACTCGGTACCCATGAACTACCACATAGGTGGTAGCTCACTAAACACCAAAAGTGTGATAAGAGACCTCAGGACACAGGTGGACAGTAGTCTCTCCTTTGATAACCACATCACCACAGTAGTCTGGAAATCCCTCTACATGGCACACCTCATTACAAAAGGGTTCTCCTCTAGAAAAAAAGGAGGTAATTTTTCCTCTCTACTCATCCTTCATCAGACTGATTATAGAGTACAATGCCCCATTTGGCATGTATCTCACAAGACACCTACAACAATTGGAAAGGCCACAGAAATACTTCACTAAGAGGATTACTGGCCTCAAACAGATGCCATATGCAGACCGTCTCAAAAAACTCCATCTCTACTCCGTCACATATCGCCTACTCAGAGGCGATCTCTGCCTAACATACAAAGCTATGTCAAACTCAGAGCTGTTGAACATGCTACACTTAAAGAAATCCCAATCTCTCTGATCCACACGCTCCAGGGCCCTAAGCCTTGTCACCACAATAAACAGAATGTGCTGGAGGGATAGATTCCTGTCCCAGAGACTTCCCATTCTCTGGAACAAACTACCCATTCATGTCAAGCAAAGCTCCTCATTGGCCCTCTTTAAGAAAAATCTTGACGACTGTATGGTAAATAGAAAATTCACCCCAGGGATCACTTCTGCAGCACTGCTCAATAGGGACACAGGAAAATTATTTTCTTGGGTGGCGAAAGCTAGGGAACCTTTTTGGCTAGGCTTATATAGCCTCCAGTGCCAATAGCCTAGTACCTACCTATGTACCTATGAACTGAAATTTTCACATCTGATAACTGATAATTACTTAAAAGGATAATCGGTTTGACCATCCACATATCAAAATAAAATAAAATAAAATGAAATAAAATAAAACAAAATAAAATCCAGGCAGTTGGATAAAACTGGATCAAGAAAAGGTCTACATGGATGTTGGGTGAGTAAGACTGAGTTGACATACCTAACTGCAGGGAAGAATGTCTGGAAAATGTTGCAGGACGAAGTTACTTGTTCACCACATGTACTTCACAGAACATGAAGTGGGGCAAGCATGTCTATATTTTTGAATGCTGAACCACTCAGATCATAAGACCTGCAAAGTACAGCCCTCCTTCACCTGTGCCTGGTAATATTCATTTCAGTTCGATACTGGACACAAGTGTTATTCCTGGGGAATCAAGTGTCTGGTGGCAGATACACAGCTCTAAGATGACAGGCTAAAGGAGAAGAAAAATATATAAGGCACCTACTAGATCTATTAGGTGCCTACTAGATCTATTAGGCACCTACTAGATCTGTTTCATTTTGTGTTTTTGTGCTGAAGGAGGGTCTGTGCTATGCTGAATACAATAAGACCAATACAGTGATTCAGAGTTAGTTTCAGTACCTCAAGTCAACAGACTGGTAATTGCAGTGGAGAAGGAAGGCTGTGCCTCTAATTAGCAAGCAGAATTTCATGATGCTCATTTGGAAGAATGAAAGGACCCACAAGTCTGTGGTATGAGTAGACAGAGGTCAGGTACACTGCCATGATGTGATGCTTAGAAATACAACTTACGTTAGTATGACATTCCCTAAAGGGGTAAGAGAAGAAGGAAAATGGAATAGATTTTAATGCAGACCACTGCCAGGATGGGGAAATTGTGTTCATTAAATACCAAAGGCAGCTGTTGATGGTCTCAGTGGGGGAGATGCTGTTAACCTTGTTGTTCCACAGTGTGCTGCTGTGGCTGCAGTAGCTGTATGAGAAGAAGAGTCTTTGTAGTAGCAGAGCAGCTTAAGGATAAATGCAAAATACCTGTAATGATCTGAAAGACTAAAGGAACAATCTAAAAACCCTACAATAATTAGGAAATACACTGTTCTGATGATTGTGTGTAAATCATGGCCAGAAAATAAGGAAGTCTGATGACTGAATGGAAGAACTAGAACTGTTCCGAAATGAACTGATCATTAATAACATGTAAGTGTTTAGCTATGCTTAATATTATCCTGTTTGTGCAGAAGCTCATTCATACCTGGTATGTGGAGAGTACTAAGCATGATTTTGTATATATAATACTGTGCCTTCCAAATGCAAAATAGTACCCCACACACACACACACACACACACACACACACACACACACACACACACACACACACACACACACACACACACACACACACACACACACACACACACGCACACACACACACACACACACACACACACACACACACACACACACACACACACACACACACACACACACACACACACACACACACACACACACACACACACACTTTGTGAGGATGACCCTGGTTATCATACTGAAGAAAGATAGGCTTTGGCACAAGAAACTAGAAGATACCAGCAGGAATGAATGTAGTCCATGGATTTGGTCTGTTTGTCTCAAGTAAGGTGTGTCTGTACCTCATAATGTAGCTCCAAGTATTGACCTAAGTTTTTTCAGTCTGTTAGCATATCTGTTTACTGGAAATAGATTGTGTATTATCTGTAATATTTTAAATGAGCAAAAACTATATATTTAATTATAGACAGTCTTTCCTCCCAGACTACAGAGACAATACTGATTTATCTATTTAGTAATGTTCATTGTACTTTCAACTGGTATACATTAGGAATGCTCTATGCACTGATCACTATCCTCTGTTAAAACTGCCTCATTGTAAATGTGTAAACATGTTAAAACTTAATAGAAAGTGTTGGGAAAAATAATCTCATTTGGAGATTGAAGCTTATTATAGATGTAGAAAATAAGTCTAGTGATTAGATCCTTAAATGTAAAATAAGCAGCGATATACACAGTATGGTACATATATAATCTTACTGTATAGCTAAGCATAGACAATTTTATATACTTGAATAGATAATCCCCGGGATTCATGAACCTTGTGCCAGGCGCACGCATGGCGTAGGCGCAACAACGCCAGACATGGCCGCCGAGCGATTCAGGTACGATCCAAACCCACGTGCATCAGCCGCGTACGCCAGAGTTGCGCTGCCTCCGGTGTAGGTATGTTAAATACCCCATGTGCGGTGTTGCACCATGCAAATGAAGGCAAGTAGCGATTCACGAAATGGCGCAGGCGTAGCATAACAACACGGCAATGTAAACCAAAGAAAACGGTTTACATATATCCAAACATGACATAGGAGTAACGGAAGGCTGCCAACGTCAGGTGTCATACTGGTGCAACATGGCAATGGGGAAAGAAACCGAGAATGTCAAAAGAAAACATGCAGAAAATGTAAATAACGACATAAATGTTATGTACGCAAAAACCACAGCAGAACCCCAGGACATGTCCGCGGAAGGTGAGGAACAATGAAGTAATATGACAATGTCATAAAAGAGCAGTATAAGACACATCAGCATCACAGCCACAATACACCATAGTATGAATGGAAAGCCACAACCACAGCCCAAGGGTTGCCAAGGAGTGGCGGCGGTGTCTGGCGCCGTAACCATGTATTAGTTGTCAATGCCATGCAAATGAGGCAGATAATACTGAATCACAAAAGCCCCGCCGGCGTAAGGCTGCACCAAACGGCGCAGCGGTAATACACCGAGGAGTGGCTTAGAGGGAATACCTGTCAATCGCAGAGGGGTGTGCCACTGTAGGAGGAAGCACATTGGAGGCCAGCAAACCTGGGCTGTACAATGCACATCACAGCATCAGGACCGGCGTGTGAGGAAATAGATGCGCTGAGAGTACACAATGCATGCACAGATGCATGTGCACGAGGATGACTACGTTCCCCAAACCAGTCATGTGATGGCCGCCCCGTCAACAACCATGGATACAGGAAGGTGATGCGGAGAATATGAGGAAATGCGGAAGCAGTGTAATAGGAGTCGTAATGAGCAATTAACACCAATCAACCCATGAAGGGCAATCGGCGGCAGCTGACAACTCTGCATGCAGAAACCTGCAAAACGGGAAAGGGGAGGCATATGAATGCAAAGAAAGTAGGGGATGTTGCAGAAATGCAAAGAGCGAAGAACCGATACAGCACAGCCAAGGAGAGAGTTAGCATAACGGCGGCGGCAGACAAAATGCATGAGATGCCATGTGCCTGCAGGATGAACTCCCGTAAATAGTAGGTGCAACGTGCAGAAACAGTAAAGTAAGGTGTAAAGCTAAACCAATGCAGGCAAGTGTAATGTAACACCAAAGGCAACAGCGTTGCAGTGCCAACGGTAAAACACGGAAGATAACCCACAGATACGGCAGCAGAGACACACCCAATGATATCACCGGGTGTACAGCACAACACTATAAAGTGGGAATGCACACAACACACAGCGTGAATTCCCAAACGCTGCGCCTTACGGTGTAAACACACGGGGAACTTTTAAAATGTATATGTTGGGTGCTGCCGTGGCCGTGATGCATCGGCATGTGTTAGAGACAGACGGAGTTGCGGAGGAGGGTGCCGACAACTACCGGAGGCCTCAGAGGAGAAGGAGAGTGTTCAGACCAAGGGTGACCTACCAGGGGCTGCAAGACCTGGAAATAGTAGAGCGTTACAGGGTGGACAGGGACACGTTACAGCAAATAGTTGAGCTGTGCCGGCCATGCCTGAGAACAAGAGACAACAGAGGGGAGCCCATCCCAGTGGACACAAAGGTATGTGTAAGCTTGCGAATACTGGCAACAGGTACCTTTCAAAGGCCAACCGGGGATATAATGGGCATCTCACAGGCATCAGCATCCAGGGTACTACACCAGTTTCTGGATGCCATGTTACGACATGCCCATGAGTATATATACTTCCCAGATCTCAGGAGGAGTTGGCTAGCAATATGCGCCACTTCCACCTTGTGGCACAATACCGGAGGTACTGGGTGCGATAGACTGTACGCACATAGAAATCAAGTCACCACCCGGTCAGCAGGGTAGACGCTACATAAACCGCAAGGGATTCCCCTCCATCAATTGCCAGGTCGTGTGCAATGCGCAGGGCATTATCATGGATGTGTGTGCTGGCAGCCCTGGAAGCTACCACGACTCCCATATCTGGCATGCCTCACAGCTGTATCAGGTATTCGCCAGGGGGGACATCACACAAGGTCACCTTGTGGGGGATGCTGGCTACGCATTGGAGCCGTGGATGATGACACCCATCAGAAATGCACACACACATGCAAGAACGCCATAATGAGGCACACGCACAAACCAGAATAATCATAGAGCGTGTGTTTGGGATGTTGAAATCACGGTTCCGGTGCTTGGATACATCCGGTGGAGCCTTGCAGTACTCTCCAGGCACATGTGCCCACATACTCATAGTATGTGCTATGCTACATAATATGATCCTGCGGAAACAGCTGCTGCAGGGACATAATGGTGTAGGGCCACCAAGCCCGCCACAACTGCCAAGGCAAGCACAGGCACAGGGCGTTCAGCACCATGAACACACTGTGCCAGCCCCAGTAGGCAGACGGAGGCGTACCCAATATGCCTATGCCTTGGCAAAGAGGGAACGTATAGCACATACTCTGACAGCGTAGGCCCCATGGACTGACACCTCCCTACCTGCACACACAGTGAAATGGACGGCACACAAACATGTCCGCCCGTAATGTGTACCGTATGGGCGGTCCCATGTGTGACTCCAACATAGGTAGCACCCAAACACTGCACAACCAACAGCCAGCGGAGCATGGAACGCCAACACCTCAACCGCACGCGGGTCCGACAGCAGACGGTGTAGCCGTATGCTGCCACGTTTTGCACAAGGTGTCTACATATGTACAGATGTGCATACACAGATATGGAGATAGATATCATTACACAAGTAGAAATATATGTACACATACACAGATATAAAGTACAACAAGTTAAACAGGGAATCACAGGGATGCAAGGTTACAGAGAAGTAAGACGCGAACTCTCAACATACTAAACATACTGAACGACAACCCGACTATCCGGGAGGGTGGACAGAGCAGGGAACGCCACCCATGGAAAGGTCAACCCACCTAAATGCAAATTCGCCATTCGGGATGATCGCCAGGCCACGATACAGTAACAGGACATGTGCGTGTCATATTCTTAGGATATGAGGGCGGAGGTAGACACCGCCGGCGGCGATGTGGTCAACGTAGGTACTGTGTGCAACCATCCCTGCGAAAGCGGCAGTATGTGTATGTGTGAGGTGAGGGTGTCGTGTGTTCCGCTGTGCCAGTGTAATGTGTGTGACACTGTAAAATGTGTATGTAGGTGACATGTGACAGGCGGAGTGGAATAACATGTGTAGGCATACAGTATAGGAACGACAGGCGTATGTATAGCAGTACCCACAAAGTAGTACTGAGAGCTCCTCACTGGCTGGGCGCGTGGCGACGTAAAACGATGCAAAGCGAAAAAGTCCCAGAATGTACCACAGGAGTATAGCCAACATGAGATGCAAAGGACGCATGTACAAACCATCACCGTATGTATGGCGCCGACATGTTAATTCCAATACGATACATCGGCAACTTTACGCAGCAATAGTTATGTACCGCGGAAATACGCATGAGCTACCCCGGCACCGATCGTGGACACATATCGTCCCGTAAACACCACTGTGTGTTCTACGAGTGTGAAACAAGCAATCGCCACCCGAATAGGTGGCAACCGGTAGCATGCAGGCCGTCCCAACTACAGGACCACAATGACCGTAAATATCCGTGACAAAATGCCAAGGGATAGTCGGCACGTCCGAACAGCTGCAGATATACTACCGATGTGACGGAGGAATACATGCAGGAAGCACACAAGCAGGCGGTACCGACAGCAGACGACATCAACAAAACCTACACTCCTCGAACAACAGACAGGTAACTTGCAGCTCCCCAGGCAGGGATGGAGCACACACACAAGCATACCGTGTATGTACAAATGCAAGGCCCACAACCCGTACCCGTCACCCACAGCCGCCGATATACCCCATCGCACATATCAAAGGGATACAAGCCGAAATAGCAGCCAAAACATACAGGCAGTTAATGACGTTGGCATACCCACAACATCACGCGTGGGAAACAGTATCAGCAGCGGATGCATACCTGCATCCATTGTGTACAGGAATACAAGAGCTATGTTACACATCAGAATGCAAAATGCCATCGACAGACGCCGGCAGGACATGGACACCCACATGTGGAACATAATACCATACCCAACACACACAATCCACGGCTAACACCACAGCAAAATGTACCTGACGCCACACATAGCGGTTGCAGTCACACATAATATAACACAATACATACCATCCCCACGAAGGTAGTGCAGATAACCAATGCCCAGACGATGAATGAACCATGCCCTAGTTCCAACGAGTACCGTACGAATGGAGGAGATGCACAGGTGATATGCGCATAAGTACACACCGAGGAACAGCCATTGGTGTGATGAACCCACATGCCGCAGGTGACGACGGATATAAGGAAGACTCCCAGGATAGTCAAACTGTATGTTCATACCGAACAAAGACGTTATTCCTACAAGAGCCGATCACTTGTGAGTAGCGATACTCAAACGGAATACGGAAAGCAATACAGGAAAGGTATGTAGAACCCACGAGATGTACTGGTGTGTAACGCATGATATGTATGACGAATCTGCACTGTATGTGAACGGTGTTTGTCAGTAAAGATACCTGTCCATAAAGCAGAGAGTGGTGAAAGGTGGTTATGTAGTGTTAACCCGCTGAGCATACCAACGACTGTGGACACCGTGTGCACAGCAGTGGGACATCATGTACACAGCTGGGATAACCCAAGGGGTGCCATAGTGATTTAAAACACAGAACAATGCCACCACCCACGCTGATGCTGGCAGTGGATGTCCAACAATGAAGTGCCACAGCAGGGGATAGGACATGTATGTATAGTGTCACAGCACACATGTGTATGGGCAGATATCGTCGATATCATACGTAATGTGTGCACGATGTGCACGTATGCCTCATAGTAGGGGTGACCATGTCAAGTATGTGTAATGTAAAGCTATCATGATGGATACGTTCAGACATTATACACAGTATGACAGGCATAACATGCATGATGGAGGTATGGCCTGGTGTTATGTACATTAACAGGATATGTATGGCCTGCACATATGGGACAGAGTAGTAGCAGAATAGCCACCCGAAATGGAAGGAACATCAAGTAACCATGTCCAAGCTATCTGTAGCAGTTGCAATGTGTGCAACAATGACGTCTGGCAGGTCCATGTGTAAACACATGTGCAATGTACACAGTCGTGTCACCCCCCCCATGGTATTGTCCACTGAACAGCAAAGGTGGATGTCAACTGCATGTCTACACAGTACTGACATTGTGGTGGTCCCATGTGTATGTGTCACCCTATCAGCAAGGGAGCTATCACAAGACCAGTGCCACAGTGTGTCCCTGTGGGATGTGCACAGGACCTATGTTCTACAGCATGGTGTGTGTCTAGTCTGCGTAGGTAAACAGAAGCCCAGGCTAATCAATGTGGCTTGTGTGCACATATGGATGAGTGCTTCATTCACCCTGCCCACTGCAAACTCCATGTAGGAGTACTACATGCATCAGTAATGCGGAGGACATGGCCCATGGCAGAGTAGATGACACCCCTGTGTAAGTGGTATGCAGATGAGTACAGATGTGTTCCCCGTCTGTCATCTGCATATGTAAACTGTCTGAGCCTGGTATACATCATGGCATGACCATACTGTGATATGGAAAGGTGTAGCCATTGTGGAAGGCACACCACGAATGTGTTATAGTAACCCTGCCCATGTGTAGATGTGTGTATGGCACAAGTACAAAGGCTACCAATTTCCCAGCAACACACACAGTCCAGATATGTGTGGCCCTGCAGATGTGTACCCACGCCACAGTGGAATATGGCAACCACAGCACCATGTGGGGCATGTGTGTGTACAGCAACCATGTACAATGTGATATGCATGTATAGGGACAGTATCCATGTGATACCCAGTGGATGACTGTCGCTATGCAAAGGTGATGTGTATGCACCATGTGTGATGTATGTGACTCAATGACATCTACACGATATATCTGCCACACCGACACCTGTATGGTTGTTAGCAGTATGATCTGGTGGAGCTAGAATGCTGCCAGGTATGTAGATGTGGGATATGTAGGCATGGACATTACTCTGTGACAGCATGTTATGTATGTAAGCAAATAGTGAACATGAGGGGCCACATGACTGAGGACTGTGTAATGCCACATGTACCTTACATGTCGTAGGTAGCATGATATGCTTGCACCACTGTGTGACCTGTCCAGGAGTCACATAGCCTAACATCCTGAGACACAGGGTATGATGTGATGGTGGATGTGTACATTGCCAATACCAGAATGTGGAATGGTGCTGAAGGGCAATGTGGGGATAATGTCTGATCCGTTACCCTTTGTACCACACCAACCACCCATGCAATGGTATGACAGGTGGCCATCATGTGGATGTGGTGTGCTGTGGCACACAGAGGCCCAACAAGGGTGCCAGTAAAGGCATGGAGGTCGTCAATGAGTGTGTGAAGCATGGATGTGAGGATGTGCCCCAGTGCCATACCGAATGGTGCATTCATGTCTGTATGAATGCAGTCCCACACGTGCAATGCACTACCACCCATGTGTAGTGTGATAGATGTGGTGGTGTGGTGGTCAAGGTACACAACGTCCATGAATGGGCTAGCAGTTAATTCAGTGGGCTGCTGCAGAGACACATAACAACCAGTTTTGCGGGATATAACATCTAGGGAGATTGGAGGTGACATTGTGACAGTGTCCTAGGACATAATGTGTGCATGGCAGTACCATGTATGTGTCCACAGGGACAATGCGATGTCCATGTATGGATTGGAACCCTGTAGTGAGTGAGAGTGTGTATTATTGGTAGGTATCCCATTGGCTGGCATGTTGCCAACAACATCTCTGTCGGCAATGCCTGGGTGACTGTCGTATGCTACATTGAATGTGGATGTAGCCAAACAACACAGACATACCACCACACTGCGTGAGGGCCCACACTGCAAAGTATGGTGGTCATGTGTAGGTAGCTAGCTGTGGAGTATGTGATGGACCAAGAGGACACACCATGACTGTCAAGTGATGCACCACACACATTTGAACATACCCACCGTGCAACAGCCTGCACATGCGCCCATACAGCACATGTGCATGGAACATGCATACCACCGTGGCGTCTGTGAAAAGGCCAGTACCACCATGTCTCTGTGAGGAATAGCATGGTCCCTACCAGTGTGTACATGTAGCAGACGTGCATTGTGATATGTGTCAGCATAGTCATGTATACTGTCCGGCTGCCGGGGTGCCATGCCATTAACTACCCCCATCAGCAGATGTCGGTAGTACCGGCTGTTGAGCACATGTACCATGTATGCTGCAATGGGTGTGTGTCCAGGGTGTGGCTAGCAGGCCGCAAAGCATATATGTTCATCAACCAGAGAGGGGATGTCTGTAGGTATAGCACACAGACACATGGAGGTATGGTGCATGCCGAGGGTAGTGTAGGTATGGTATGTCTTGTTTAATGTGTCACCTAGCTATGTGTAGTGCATGGCCAAGCATGTGTGGGTGCATGGGAGTCCATACTAGGGAAGTGCGTGTTGCTGTCAGCACATGGCAGTAGCAACTGTCCGAGGTGCAATGTACAGTATGATAACACAGCCAGCATGTAACCTGTGGTGTACAGTGTACTCACCGTCACGTGTCACAATGTGTCTAGCGGTCACAAACATGGGTATCCGAACATGGAGTACCTATGATGCATTTGTCTTAGAAAAACATACAGTATGTGTGTAAATCACTGTGTGATGTGGGATCCACTCACCTGTGTGTGTTGCAGTCCAGGTATGTGCCTGGGAGGTATGATCTGTGCACAATCTGGACTGGCAGGTGTGCTCTGTAGATCATGGAGGCAGGTCCCAGGCACCACAGATTAATGTCAGGCATGCCTTACTGTGTGTGCAGTGCTTGTGTACAGCACAGTGGAGGGTGCAAGCATTGTCACACATCACTGCATGCCGTGCCTGCCTGTAACAGCCCTGCTGGCGACAGACATGTGACACCGCTGCAGAGGCAGCATAGCATCTGAAGATGTACATGTGGGCCCCACACCCTAGGCAGATGTCCGCAGGTCATGAGTGCCACAGTACTGTGGTTGACCATGACTGTCATACAGGATCAATACCACATGCCTGCATAAGTACAGTATGACCATAGTCAACAGTCACAGTGACAGAGTAGGCAAATGTACAGTATCCCCGTGTGCAGACCACTGCCTACTGTACACTTGGCTAGACACACACCCAGAGGGTGAATACACCATTGAGCCATCAGATGTCCCAGTCCACATAGCCTGTACCATGTCATCACAGGGTGGTCACAATAGCATGCGGTAAGACAGACATGTTGTACCAGGTGATGTGTCATGTGTGCATATGTTGACTTGCACAGCCGTTCGCATGTCTGCAACATACCGGTGCATGATGCATACTGTTACATGATGTGTGGAACTGCACTGTGACACACAACAGGGCCATCTGACACAGGTGTGTTGTGAATGGTGTAACCCATGTTCACACAGGATACACACTGCTGCTGTTGGCAGCCATGCTGGTGGCTACCAGTGGTGCATGCAGTGGTCATACAGACATACTGCATACAGTGTTCATGCAGGGATGTCCATCCTTGTGGATGATGTGTTGCTACGTGAAGGTAGGTGTGTATTGTGAATGTTACACATCCAGATGACACCATCTGGTGCAGTCATGGTCGTCGACAGCATCACACACATCCACAGCAGTCAGAACCCTGTCCTGAGAATGTGTGTCAGTCACCCTCGTACTGCGTGACATATGTGCACATGGCAGAACACCTCCCACTGTCATCTAGGATGGCTACGTGATGGCTGGAATGTGCCGTGATAATGTACAATGCTGGTAGCCCAATGAAGTACTTGGAATCACACACAGTACGCCATGGCTGCCATGTAAACCATGCACAACAATGACTGTCTGACAGACACAAACAATGCGTTGACATGTTGAACATGTGCACATGAGAACTCCCAATGAGGTATGTTGCACATATCGATGTACAACTGTCATCTATGGCCATAGCATGGGTGCAGACGCACATGCCCCACAGGCAGTACCACGTAATGCAGGTAGGGGGGCATTGCACATGCACATGTGACAGTTGCTGTACCGCCACATGTCCCTCATAGCCGTCATGTAGGGGTAGTAGTGGCATGTGACCGATGGACATGCCTGGACATTTGACCATGTCCCACAGGAGATGTGTTATGTGTGTAGAACATGTGATGTGCCAACATAGAGCTGTGCAGTGTATGGCCACCAGTGTACCTGTATGACTTGTTCTGCGATGAGTGCAAAGGCACATAGTACTGCATTGCATGCCCACAAGCCCCACACAGGTGCATAGCCTGAACATACAATACAAAGAGGGTGTGGGATGATAGCAACCCACAAGAGGAGATGGGTACGGGTGGCAACCCACTACCACATGCGTGGGGAGGGCACTGCTGCACCCCTTGTACTC
>NC_056726.1:1654425139-1654465139 GCF_019279795.1 Protopterus annectens
CAGGATCACACACGCCTGCTGCAGCACTTGCATTTCCTAATTGTGGGTTACGCGCAGGCGCACATGCATATCCGTATTCTGTCTCCATATGTTTACTGGGCCTGTGTGGTTATGTGGTCTGTGTTAGTTGTGACTATTCCGGTAACATATCTCTGATCCGGTTGACGGACGTGTGCGGAACGCACGTACACCTTTATACATGTAACAGTCTTTGCAGCATGGACGCATTACGTACACGTTCACATTTATATGTTCCATAGTCGTAATTCAAACGGGACTGCATTCACGTTTGCCGGTTACTGTGACCACTACACGTTAGCTGTTCGGTATCATTAATATGCATACCCATGGTACTTAGCTACATTTACATATCCCCCACCCCCACCCCCCCGCACTCACGCACGTCACTGGCATCCATTCTCCTGCTGGGAAAGGTGTGGTACTACATGTTAAACATTCCTTATTCCCTCCCGTTCATGGCCCAGGACGCATATGTTGTGACCGCAGGGATGTTCAGATCACAGGGGCTTATATCCCCAACGCATACAGGCCTTCAATTGTCAGGGTGTTCCTGTGGTGCTTTGGGTTTGGTCTTGTCCGCCCAGTGTACGGAACTGCCCTGACCGTGTACGAATGTTAGATGAGTCACATGGGCACGGTTTGTCCGTGTCTATGATACCATGCCCCCCCCCTAATTCCTAACCGTGTGCGCTGATTGGCCGGCGTACCCATTGTAGATCTTGTTATAGTAATTGCACACGGTCTGGTCGAACGGACCTATTTCCATTACTAACCCTCGGTATTCATGACCTGTCTCGCCATATTACATGGGTTTAACATTGCGTGATGGCTTTCACTGAGCCACGGACATGTCCGTTGCTTAATTGGGCCAGTCCCGCTCTGCTACACACATTTAACATGGCGGAACAGGTTGGACAGCTCAGCAACGGGGACATCGGCCTCTCCGTCGCTGTTTAGTATTGAATCGCTATGTTGACTTTGTTTCACAGAGTGAGACAGTGTCGACATTGGTAACGGACATCTCCCGCAGTACGTCCGCACCGCCGTGGGTGGCGTATGCCTGCGTTTGGGTGGCGGACAGGCATTATGCTGTGCCATTATGTCTGGGGAATATATGGTTTCTTGCCATAGATGATATGTCATACTAGCAATGACCCGCGTCTGGGAGTGGGTACTGCTGTATTTACCCACGGCAAGAGTGTCCTTTGGTCATGTGGTGCCCTAGGCAGAAGTACTCCATGATGCCACCGCCACATCACCCGCTACCCCCGTCCTGGTCTACCTACACAAAATAAAGGCTTGAAAGGTGCCCCGAGTACAGCGGCGCCCTAGGCGGCTGCCTAGTTGGCCTATGCCTACGGCCGCATATGTGTGTGGTTCCTTAGGCGTCGGACTCGGGAACGCACCATGTCTGCCGTGAGTATATGTAGCATTACCCACATCCAGCCGTGGTTTATTGCTATGATGTTCCATGTGTACGGACACCAGTGTTTGGACAACCTACAATAGCTTCTGCTATTGGCATGCAATGCTGTGGGTGGTGCCGGTTACCATACATATGCCTTTCTCAAAAGCCAAATTCACACTTCTGAACACTACTGTGGTCTCCTTTGAGGCCCCTGAGCCAGTGGTAAACATTACTCAAACCGCTGAATCACGTACATATGCCTTCCACCAGCACCTACAGGACTGCATGGATCAGGCAATCCCATACAAAACTGAGACTCTTTGTACCAAGGCCAAGCATCCAGTCTGGTGGACCCCAGCCATGAACAAGCTCTTGAACAACAGGAGGTAGCTACTACAAGATAGAGCAGAATACTTGTAAGGTAAGACACCCTTGCTCATTGTATGTGAAGAACTACAAGCTGTCAGGAAATCATCCAGGGGAAATTCAACAGAGATATCAACAAGGACTCGACAGACAATCATAAGGCCTTCTTTAGCTATGTTGGACACCTGGGAGGACACTCCCAGATATGCTCACACTGGGTTCAGAATGATGTGAGGATGACTGAACCTACACACATTGCCAACATACTGGCTGACAGGTTCGGTGCTAACTTCTCCCCCCCCTCACCCCCACATGGAGAGATATCTCTACCAGAGGATTGTAGATCCTGGAACTTCTGTAACACACAGGTGGGAAATGCTCTCTCCAAGGCAGTAAACACAGCATCCATGGGACCAGATGGTGTCCCAGCTATGTACTCCATGAACTCAATGGGGAATTAAACCCATAGTTAGGACAGCTGTTCAATGTTAGCCTCACCTCAGGATACGTCCCCAAGTAGTGGCACAAGGCGACTGTAGTCCCACTTCACAAGGATGGTGCATCCACTGACCCTGGTAATTACCATCCCATTAACTTGACATGCCTTATCTGCAAAGCCATGAAAAAGGATCATGATGGAAGTCATACATAATGACATAGGGGACTTGCATACTTTGGATCCAACCCAGTTTGGCTTGGTCAAATGGAGATCATGCCTTTTAAATGTGTCTGACGTTTTAGGATCACTCACCAAGGCCATTGATGAGGGCAAAGCAGTCCATACAGCCTACCTCGACCTGGCAAAGGCCTTCAACACAATACCCCCCTCAGGTATCATTGATAAACCCGTCAGCTTGAATGTACAGACATACTTCGCCAGATGGGTTGCAAACTGGCTAAGTGACAGAACCCACACAGTCATAGTTGCTGGCGCCATGTCATACTCACAGCCGGTCACAGGTGTTGTCCCACGGGGCTCAGTCCTGGGTCCACTATTTTTCCTCATCTACATTTACAAAGTACAAGCAAACACAGGGGGGTTATGGCTGACAATGTTTGTAGATGACTGCAAACCGGGTGCCATAGTCGGACACACATCTGACACAGATATCCTTCAGAAGGGCCTCACAGCTATGGATAACTGGTGCCAGAGACATGGCCTACAGCTAAATGCCGGGAAATGCATAGTCATACCCTTCGGGAAGAACAAGGTTACCCCTAGCTACCATATAGGTGGCAATCCACTGAGCACAGAGGGAGTTACCAGGGATCTGGGGACCCGTGTTGTCGGTAACCGTTTGTTCGACACACACGTTGCTAACGTAGTTAGGTAGACCTTCTACATTGCCCACCTGATCATGAAGGGATTCACATCTAGATCAGGGGAGGTCATTGTCCCCTTGTACTCATCACTCATTAGAGCTATGATTGAGTACGATGCCCCGTTCAGAATGTATCTGACCCGACACCTGCAGCAGCTGGAAAGGCCCCGACAGTTCATCCACAAACGGATGCAGGGTCTCAGGAATATGTCTTATGCTGACCGACTGAAAGGGTTCCATCTCTATTCCATCGCATACCACTTGCCCAGAGGTGACCTGTGCCTGGCATCCAAGGCCAGGTCGAACCCGGATTTGATGACTATGCTTCACCTAAAGAATCTAGATCCCTCAGAACCACAAGGGCAGGTGACGTACACCTTGACATTGTAATTAATAGAACACGCTGGTGGGACAGATTCATCACCCAGACACTCACTATGCTGTGGAACAACATCCCACTACATGTGAGGCAGAGCACCTGGCTGGCCTTGTTTTAGTATTTTGACAAGGATGTCTGAATTGCTTTATTCAACTAACCTTCTAAATGAATATTTACTTTACCACATTTTGAATCTTTACATTCCATTGATATATTTTACATTAGTCATAATCATAGTGTTTATCTCTATATATTAGGGTTCATTTATATTACTAGGTGTGTCTAGTTCTTTTAATATATTGGCACAATCCCTAGAACATATATATGTAACTTATACACTCAGACACTTGGAAAACATTATGTTGGTTCTTCTTTCATATTTATACATATATTTTTATTTTCGCTGAAGAATATACATTTTGAAGCAATGTCTGATTTACTCACTGTGTGCAATCTGTAACCCGAGTAGAGTTTTTAGCTTGTTCGCCTTTAAGGCATTTAATTAATACTTAGCACATCTTATTTACTGCCCAATTAAGGGTTTTAAATGTAGTAGGTTGAACTGCATTGTATGTATTCTGAAGAAGTCTGCTTATGAAGCAGACGAAAAGCGCTTCATTAAACTATGGTGACTGCATTCAATTCCTGGTGGGCTCTGAGTGGTCACCGACCGTTTCTACAGTAACTCATGTTTGCTTTGGACTTTCTCATCTGGTTCTCTGTGTTATTTGTATGGGGAATGTCAAGTGTAGTCCCTATGTGTATTACCTGTGTAATGCCTTACTGCGGCAGTGTAATACCACCGGGTTTGCAGTTATGGGTGTCATCTTGTTCATACGCTTGTCCATCCATGTGAATTGCCTACTGGACACTGGTATAGGGCTGTACACATTTCACGCCTGCATTTAGCATTCTCCGGTGGATGCTTTGCATTATTAGTAGGGAGTAAGGCAGGTACTACGCCCACATCCCTCCCACGGGGTGGGACAACGGATTATCTTCCAGACAACACAGAGCCCCATTTCTGCATACCCAAAATCCCATGGCTGCAACCCTCAACAGTACCCATTACACATCCTTCATGCGTGCGGGACTGGGATGTGGGCATGTATGGACACGTCGATCTGGGTATTTCTGTTCATATGTCCTGCATTTCATGGACACTTGTCAGCAACCTTAAACACGCTGGTGGTGCATATGTCTAACTGTGCCGTAGTCACGGCTATATCATCATCTGTTGTTCGGACACGGCTGGAGTGGGTTCTGTGAGAATGTATTTTTGGGTCCTTCAATGGACACCAATGTGCATATGTAAAGTTAGATGTTGCTGGACTGTGTCCAACTGGCCAGTGCTTTTCACTGCTGCTGTATGTTCCCCAATCGCGGATGTCTGTTTGACTACCCATTCTACGTGGTGCTACGTAACCAGGTGATTTAGTACTGTGAACAAATGGTATACATCCAAAGATGCAGGTTAGCAACTGCTTCAAATAAACATCAGACGTCCCAATAGGACATATCCGTCACTGTATTTTCAACATAACACCACCGGAACATGTTGATCCCCTATGTATTCATTGAAGCATGTTGTCTTCATAGGTGGGAACGCCATAGTTTACATATCCTAGTTGACGTTGTGGGTGTGCCATTAGTATGTGTTCCACAGGTCGCCCATCTGTTCCGCTGTATGGTAGCGAGTGCTCCCCATTTTGTTGCTGGCAGATTGAGTGCTGTGTACGCTGGTGTTGGCACGGCGGTCCAACTTTGTATGGGGAATGTCAACTGTAGTCCCTATGTATATTTCCTGTGTTATGCCTTACCGCGGCTGTGTAATTCCCCCGGGTTTGCAGTTGTGGGTGCCATCTTGGTCGTACGCTTGTCCATCCATGAGAATTGCCTACTGGACACTGGTATAGGGCTGTACACATTTCACACCTGCATTTAGCATTCTCCGGTGGATGCTTTGCATTATTAGTGGGGAGTAAGGCAGGTGCTACGCACACATCCCTCCCACGGGGCGGGACAAAGGATTACCTGCAAAACAACACCGAGGCCAGTTTCTACATACCCAGGATCCCTTGAGTGCAACAGTCGACACTACCCATTACACATCCTTCATGTGTGCGGGACTGTGATGTGGACGCACTTCTATGGACTCGGTACCCTGGGTATTTCTGTGCATATGTGCTGCATTTCATGGACAGCTATCATCAACATTGAACACGCTTGCGGTGCATATGTGTAGCTGTGACGTGGTCACGACAATGAGTTCACGTAGGTGATGACGGAAGCTGGCAGGCATTCCATGAATGAAAATTTTTGGGTCCTACAATGGACACCACTGTGCATATGTAAAGTGTAGAGCTTGTCGGACTGTGTCCTTGTGGCCAGTGGGTTTGACTGCTGCTGTGTGTTCACCAATCGCGGATGTCTGCTTGACTACCCATTGTGTGTAGTGCTACGGAAACCATGTTTTCCGAGACCAGAACCCAATGGTGTACATCCAATGTTGC
Source organism: Protopterus annectens (assembly GCF_019279795.1). Classification (NCBI taxonomy): domain Eukaryota; kingdom Metazoa; phylum Chordata; order Ceratodontiformes; family Protopteridae; genus Protopterus; species Protopterus annectens. The sequence goes on from NC_056726.1 coordinate 1,654,431,149, forward strand.
AGGTTAACAACCGCTTTAATTAATCCCCAGAGGTCCCGGTTGGGAAGTATCGCCACTTTATTGTCAGAACAACACCTCCAGACTAGGTAAATCACGGGAACTTTAGCCCGGTCTTACCGGCCATTTGCAAGTGTAATTAGCAGACACGTGTCAATACATGTATGATAATACATATTGTCATGCCGGGTTAATCTATGTTATTTGGACAATGGCTTCTGCTATTGGCATCCGTTGCTGTGAGTGTTGCCGGTTACCATACACATTGCTTGCTCAGAGGCAGAATTCACAATTCTGAACACTACTGTGGTCTCCTTTAAGGACCCTGAGCCAGTGGTCAACAGTACTGCAGCCACTGCATCACTCACATATGCCGTCTACCGGTACCTACAGGACTGCATGGATCAGGCATTCCCTTACCCAACTGTGGTTCATTGTACCAATGCCAAGCATCCAGTGTGGTGTACCCCAGCCATACACAAGCTGTACAACGAGAGGAGGTGGCTACTACAAGGCGGAGCAGACACCTTGGGAGGGATGAGACCCTTGGTCATTATATGTGTACAGCTACACACTGTCATGACATGGTCCAGGGCACGTTCCACAGATATATCTACATGGACCTAGCTGACAATCATACAGCCTTCATTTGCTATGCTCGACACCTGGGAGGTCACTCCCACATATGCTCTGACTGGGTTCACGATGATGTGGAGTTTACTCAGCATACACACATTGCCAAAATACGGGCTGACAAGTTCGGTGAGGACATCTCCACACCCTCCCCCCCACATGAAGAGATGTCTGAACCAGCGGTTTGTGGTCCCCAAATGTTCTGTGACACACGGGTGGGACATGCTCTCTCCAGGGTAGTGAACATGGCATCCATGAGACCAGCTGGTGACCCGACTGTGTACTCCACTATCTTATTGAGGAATTAGACCCACAGTTAGGACAGCTGTTTCTTTGTAGCCTCACCTCAGGTAACGTACCCAGGTTGTGTCGCACGGCGACTGTAGTCCCACGTCACAGGGCCAATGCCTCCACTGACCCTGGTTATTACTGTTCCATTACCATGAGGAGACCTATCTGCAAAGACATGGGGAGGGATCATACTGCGGCTCGTAGATGAAGGCATAGGGGACCTGCATACTTTGCATCCAACACGGTTTGGCTTGTTCAGAGGCGGTTCATGCCTTTAAAGCATGGTTGACGTTTTCGGGACAGTCACCGAGGCCATTGATGGGGTCTTGCAGTCCATACAGCCTACCTCGACCTGGCAAAGGCCTTCAACACATTACCCCCCTCAGGTATCGTTGATAAACCCATTGGCTGGGATGTGAACATGTACATCACAGGATGGGTTGTAAACTGGCTATGTGACACAGCCCACGCGGTCATAGTTGCTGGCAGCATGTCAGACCTACTGCCTGTCGCAGGCGGTGTCCCATGGGGCCCTTCCCTGGGTCCACTCCTCTCATACATCTACATTTCCACAGTACAGGCACACACAGGGGTGTTATGGGCAACATTGTTTGTAGATGACTGCGAAACAGGTGCCATAGTGGGATGGACATCTGACACAGATATCCTTCAAAGGGGCCTCCCAGATATGCATATCTGCTGTCAGGGACATGTCCCACAGCTAAATGCAAAGTAATGCAACATCATACCTGTCGAGGAGTACTAAGTCAGCCCTGTCCAGCATATGGGTGGCAGTCCACTGAGCGCAGGAGTGATTACCAGGGATCAGGGGACAGAGGTTGTCGGTCACCATTCGTTCAACACACACGTTGCTATCGTGGTTTGGTGGGACTTCTACATTGCCCACCTGTTTGTGCAGGGATTCACATCTACATCAGGGTAGGTCATTGTCTCCTTGTACTCATTACGTGTTACACCTATGATTGACTACATTGCCCCATTCGGAGGGTATCTGACCCAACACCTACAGCAGCTGGGAAGGCCTCATAGGTTAATTGTCATACAGATGCAGGGTGTCATGGATTTGTGTAATGCTGCCCCACTTGTAGGACCCCTGCCCCATTTGGTCACATACCTGTTGTTCAGTGTTGACCTGTGCCTGACATACGAGGCCATGTCAACCCATATGTCATGTCTATGCTTCACCTACTGTATCTGCATCCCTCAGAACCACAAGGGCAGGTGACATGAACCTTGTCACGGTCATTAATGGGATGTGTTGGAGTGACACATACGTCACCCGGACACTCACAATGCTGTGGATCTACATCACAGTACATGTGAGACAGAGATCCTTGCTAGCCTTGTTCAGGGGTATGTTGTCCATTGGCTGGGGGATTGCAGATATAGGCCAGGGATTACATCATTATCACTGCTTGACAGAGGTACAGCAATATCATAAGTATTTTATCTCCGGCCCAGAAGGTTGGCAAAGGAATCCTAACTATGGTGTAGGGTTATGGCTGAACTTGGGTCGATGGCCTACCCTGTACCTATGGACCTATGAACCTATATTCATAGTTTGTCCCATTTACACTTGTCTATCCCCTATCCTCTTTCTCATGTGTATATTTCTGTGGCACGTGATTGTCCTCTGTATTACTTGCAGGTATGCTGTCTACAGTGCACATACGTCACAGTTGATTACAGTGTATCTGTATCCCTAACACTGTGATACTGAGGACTACCACACATCCTTCACAACATTACATGCATATGTCCATTCTATTCTTCTTTGGCCTATGGGGGGGTGTTAAGGCAACAATTACACATGTCCCTGTTTGTGCATGCTTCATGGTGGTGTTTGACCAGCCTCTGTTGCAGTCGTGGGTTGGACGGTAGTGTTTCTGTGTGTTTGGCATGTGTTTTTATTGCCGGTACATCTGTGGGAGGTGTGGTTGGCACATGTTCCTCTTTGCAGGGAGCCCCATCCTGGGGTTTTGTGTCATGCATCTGCACTTGGCACGTGCCATATGTCCTGTGCTATTCCCACAGTCGTGTATGCCTTCATGCACTACTACTGCGTGTTACTGGCTGTTTGTATGTGGTACACATGGTGATTGTGGTGGTTGGCTTGACCTATTCCCATGCTAGAACATACACATCTGTCAATTACGTTGTTTAAATCAAACTGTAACACTCATTAGTCTTTTCAAAATGACAGTCAATAACACAGGAAGCTCAAATTCACAACGTTTTAATAGTGTGCACCAGGAGGCAAATAACTATGCAGTACAAGTATAGAGTTTTGTCTGACTCTATACAGGAAACAGCTGTATGAGTATTGTGTTTACAATCATCTTTTGCCCACCTTAATGATGTGGTCAGTCACAGGGCATTTACATCACTATAGTCCACAATATTGTATTCCTACAACAGTGCTAAGGTAATGATTATTAAATGTTTTCCCATGAGAATAGCACAGCCTTGCGAGCCACATAGTCAATTAGAATGTCCTTCTGTAAATTCTGCTCTGTCAAGGTTCCAAGCCTGTTCAGATACGGTCGTCAGTTAATTTCCTACTAGGTTCCTTTGTCTCTCTGGTGAGCAGCTGTACTCTGTCTTAGATAAAGCTCACAAGGCCATCCTCCTCAGTGGAAGTATGAAAGATATACCTGTACATACATTTATTATTCTCTAACCCAGCAGATGACTAATGCTGAATGACATACGCCTGCTGCACTGGTTACTGCCAAGGTCAGGGTTCGATCACACTGCAGCTACACTACAGGCAATTACATGCATGATAAGTTCTACTGCCATATTGTAAAATAGAATAATATGCATTATACACTATTTGCTTCTAAACTAGCACGTCATATATATGTTTAAATATATATTTATCTAACATTCTCCCTCCTTTGATTGCTTCTATTCTATCCAGAAACATATACAACATTATTTCATTCCCTAGCCTCTTCCTCTCTGGAACGTTTAACTAGGCAAGTCATTTGTTGTACATTTCAGAAAGGATTTCATTTGGTATTAACAAATACCAGTACAGGTCTTGATACATAGTCTTGGTTACAGATACGTCGACAGAGTCCCTGACTAATACTGTCATACAAAGTATCCCGCAACAGACACATGCTCCCAATATGAGCAGAACAACACAAATGGCAATCAAGATATTCAGTATGAGTGAACCCCATCCACCAAATGGTTTCTGGAAATAGTTCGTCAGTGGGTTTGGGCCTGGTTCCGCCATGGCTGATACCTGCTGTATTACCTCTAGGTGGGCGTTGATATCGTGCTTATTCTGTGGTACTTACACACAGCGGTCTTCTTTGATAAGCGCGCACGTACCACTTCTCGCCGCCAGGGTGCAGTCGTGAGCCATTACATTTTGTGACACAACAGTTCTCATTGCATTCAGTTCATCAGTCACAAGTTCAAGAGCGAAAAGTCGCATTGCTCATTCCTCCGAGAGGTTTTGACAACTTCCTCTGTTCCCTGATTGATTTCACTACTCCACAAGCTGGGATTGTTCCAGCCCAGGATATAACACTGTCACTCAAGTCCATATGAGTCAATATTCTTTTATCTCTTGCAGAAGAATGATTTTTCAGAACAGCTTCCATTTCACCCACTGGATTAGTAGGTTTCTCGACTGTGTTCCCAGTTCTTCGAGCTATATCTCTTACAGTTCGTTTCGTACCCAGAGGCAATTGTGCAGTATGTCATATGACTGGAGCCAGATAACCCAAAAATCAACTGCCGGACCAATTCTCAGCTAACCATTGATATGCTTTTTTCCCACAAACAAAATAACAATATTCTACTTTACTACTGATGCGGGTTAACTCTGCATGTAACATTTTCCTGTCTATAACAGAGGACTGTTTATACAATTCAGGATGTTTCTGCACATCTTTCCACGTTGTTCTCATGAAGCTTAAATACAAATCATGAATGGTGCTACAACTAGTACTGTGATCTTTGGCTGTTATATGACATTTCTAAGACACAGTTATGTTACAATTACTCCCACCAACTTGGACTGTATCATGTTTATGAAAACAAACTATTCCTTTTTGTGTAACAGGTAAGTACAGTGCCACTTTGTCCTGTGATCTCACAGAACCTGTATCAAAGTGTAAATATTCACAAGTCTCAATCTATCCCCAAGGGGACAACATACATCGGAAGTCCTCCATATGATGTAGGTATGGCAATACAAACACAGCAATTTGAAATGTTCATAGTCTGTACATGCACACGCGTCATGCCTAGGTATGTGTTGAAGTTTGGATGCCACTCTGTGGCCAGTTCATCACGTATCACTATTTGTATCTGTGTAGTTATATGCAGGTAAGGTCCCAGCAAATGTAAAGTCACCACAAACATGATTAATAGGTGTATGATCAGTAGGACAGTAAACCAAATGTCTTTGGGGTTGCTTTGTATTGTTATACACTCTGGCCTGGGTGATTCTGTCTCTATGGTATATCGGCTACAACATGTAAATCAGACTTGATATCCTTTACCGGTTTGAAAAAGGTGAGGTGAACCCAGGACGACCTTTCCGCAAACTTTACTGCAGTAGGCGTTGACAACAGTACCTGGTACGGACCTTCCCACGTTGGACTCGGCAAGTTACTTTTTTGGATAACAGTGAAACACACCCAGGATACTGGAGTCAGCTATGCGTCCGGCTTCGCTTGCTCTTTATCTGTAAAAGAGTTTAACTGCAAAACAGTGTTATTGGTTAACAATCCTCTCATGTAACTTGCTAATGAGCCATCGACCTCCAGCTCTGCAGGCATGACAGCTTTCCACTGTGGCACATAATATGCCATTCCAAATACTACTTCGAAGGGGGTCAAACACTTTACATTTGGAACTGTTGTCATGCTCGGCAATGCTAGAGGTAGACAGCAAATCCAACTCGTCTGGGTGTCACCCATCAACCTCCTCAACTTATTTCTCGGGATCCCATTGTACCTCGCCACCAGTCATGCTGACTGTGGGTTGTACATGCAATAATTATTCATGGAAATCCCAAATAATCCCCCAGGTTGCTGGATTGTCTGGTTCACAACATGTGTTCTATTGTCACTGTAGCTTCTTTACAGTATGCCAGATCTAGGGATACTTTATTTTACTGGGACCTTTGCCACTGTTGCTGCATCCGGATTCCTGTTTGGGAATGCTTCTACCCATTTTGATAATGTATCTATAATCACTAAACAGTATTTCTTCCCTTCACATTTATTCAGCTGTATAAACTCCATACAAATAGTATGGGATGGTTATGGTGGTGTAGGGAAACCCACTCCCTTCAGTTGAAATGCTCCCTGTGCATGATGTTTACTGCAAATATGACACGCTGCTCATGATGTTTGTATGTGGTCCTAATTCCGTATGTTAGGAATATTCTGTTAACCAACTGTACCATCCCCCCTGTTGAGACATGGCTCTACCCATGTCTCAACAAAGCCGCATATCTGAATACATTAGACGTTAATATTGGCTTTCTCACTGTGGATATGTACAGTCCGTCTTCAGGGATTGCTCCTCGTCATACCCACGTATGCTTTTCTGCTTTCGTAGTTGATGTTTGCATTGTTTCTAACATTTCTACATCTAGAATGTCTGAGGATTGTCATTCCTCAGTCAAAAAGACACTTTCCGACTGTGAGGCTGCTTGTTTTGCAGCTGCATCAGCTCGTGCCTTACCTTTCCTAATGTTATCCTGTTGCTTTGTATGAGCTGCACATTTACAATTAGCTACTTTAGTGGGTGACTGAATGGAATCTAATGCATTCAAGATCAATTGCGCATGATTAATCGGTTTACCAGTGGATGTTATCATTCCCCTATTCTTCCACTGCTGCACATAAACATGCACTGTAGAGACAACATACTGACTATCGGTATAAATGTCCACACATCTGTTTTTCGCTAGAGTGCAAGCACGTGTTAAAGCTATCAATTCTGCTGCTTGAGCAGACACGTTATGCTGCAGGGGTTGGGCATCTACAATCTCATTATCAATAACTACTGCATAACCTACTTGATTCTTTCCTGTAGGACTCTTTCTACATGATCCGTACACATAAACTGTCACCTCTGCATCATCTAAGGGTATATCAGTGATATCCTGTCTGTGTACAGTTATTTGCTCCATTTCCTGTAGGCAATTGTGTGGTGTGCCATACACAGGTGTCGGACGTGACGTTGATAGGTTTAATGTTGTACAACGTTCAATCACCATATGAGGTTGACTCAGGGGTATGGTCAAACAAGAAAGATGTCTCGCACGGGTCAGGAATGCTATTTTCTCTTGCAGCAAAATGATCGCAACTGCATGAGACACTCTCACAGTGAGAGGGTGGAATAATAACATTGATGCCGAGGCCTGTACTGCCATGTGTGCTGCAACAACTGCCTGTACACAATGTGGCACTGACCATGCCACTGTGTCCAACTGCGATGAGTAGTAAGCTATGGGGCGTTGCTTACTTCCATGCTGTTGCGTCAAGACTGACGTCATATATCCCTGCTTACAATCTACAGTCTGAAAACATCTGTTATGATTATTAAGGAGACTTAAAACAGATGTTGAAGCTATCAATCATTTTAGTCTGCAGAAAGCTGTTTCTGCTACTGGAATCCAGTGTAGTATATCTTGTGCTGCCATAGGTGTATTAAAGATTAAATCAGACAATAGAGCAGATTCCAAAGCATTGTTTGGTAACCAGCTTCGACAAAAGTTAGTCGGCCCAGGAAGGACATCATTCCCTTCTTGGTAGTTGGCTTGGGTGCTTGTGAAATTGCTGCCTTCCTATCGTCATCTAATGTTCTACCCTCCTTGGATACCACATATCCCAGGTACTTGACCTGTATTCTCCGTAGTTGCAATTTATGCTTGCTTAATTTATGTCCCTGTTCTGCTGAATATTTCAATAATGCTATTGTATCTTCCCTACATTGCTGCTGGGTAGGGGCCGCAAGCAGAATATCATCCACATAAAGTAGAACTTGACTGGCCCCGGGTGGAGTAAACACCGGAATGTTGCTAGCCATCTCCTGTGCGAATATCGTTGGACTTTCACAGTATCCCTGCGATAGCCGGGTATGGCTGTATCTGTTACCCTGAATGTAAATGCAAAACAATACGGACTATCTGGATGTATAGGTATTGAAAAGGAAGCATAGCTTATATGTACCACGGTAAGGTACTTCTGTGGCGGGTTCATAGCATTCAATATAGTGTGTGGGTCTGCACCATCGGTACCCTAGGTATTATTACATGATTTACAGCTTGTAAATCCTGTACCATCCGCCATTCCCCCTTTGCTTTTCTATCAGAAGATACAGGGGTATTGCATGGTGAATAGTGATTACTTTGTAGATGGGGAATTCCCTCTGTGACTTTCCAGATATCTTCTGGTGTCCACGGTCTATACACTAAGGGAGTTGGGTCCTGGCCTTCCTGTCCTGCATGAGGGTTCTGTACTTCAATTAAATGACAGATATCCTCACTCTGTTCTAGTGACTCTTCTTACTTGAGTGTCCCTAGGTATTTTAAGAGTTTGGGATGTGGTTTCAATAGCTTCTCTTACATTTGGTCATTGTGATACCTCTGTTGCCACAGGATAACGTGGGGGGGACTAGCCTGCCCTCCCACTTCATATCCTGGATGTGGTATCGGAGGTGGTAGAGGGGGGGGCTGTCGCTACTACTGTATTATTATCTTCTTTGTCTACGTATGATGCTTTCACATTTTTAGTGTTCTGTTCCCTTCGGTTCACTACCTCAATCCACCTATGTGCTTGAGGGATACCCAATTGTCGCTGTTTTTTAGACTGCACATCTTAGGGTTGCCACCTTTTCAAATGCAGAAAGTGGGACATTAGTGTTAGGAACGTGGGATTTTGCAGGGCAAAACATACCCACGGCCAGTACAAAGGACAGCAATTCACTTTTTGCCAGAATAGCAACCTATTCTTGTAGCATTTGAGTTGCTTATTCTGTTTATTATGATATTTTGGTGTTTCAGATACAAAATAACTGTTTTATGCTACCATTAAAGAAGATATAGGAAATATTTTTGGCCTAAGATATCAGGACATTTGCCATTTGTTCAGTTTGTTTGCAGGACACAACTGGCCAAAGAGGGACTGTCCCTCGCAAAGTGAGACAGGTGGTTACCCTAGAACATCTGCGTCACATTTTAAGTGTTTCCAATGTTTCACTAACGATATTTTGTCTAATATACCATCAATGTCATATTTATTACCCCATTTTGCAGAATATCTCACATTATGTGCTCTCTGCAATTGCATATACTTCACATCAGTCGTCAAACGCGGATCTCACGATCTCTTAGTGCACTAATCTCCCATGTCTTCTACACGACTGTTACGTAACCCTTCTCTCGTACCACGTGGTATCTCCTTCCCTGTATCCACTGTAGTGTCTACAATGACTATTTACTCTACTCTGTGTTCCCCTGATCTATGTCCAGATTTAAAACTACTTGGATTGGTCTTCGACCTGCTATCACAACTGTTAACAGAAACACAATGTAGCCTGGTCCCTGATCTACAATAGAGACGAAGAGGCAAACTCTCCTTACCTGAGCCTCCTGTTTATGACTGCACGTTTTCTTCTTGGGATCCAGTTTTCCGCTTTTCAGCCACAGATCAGACAGTGGACAGCCTCTTTACACACAACAATTCAGTCGGAGGTCTTTTCACTCAAGAAGAACCATTTAGGCAAATTCTCCTGCGCAGATGTCTAACCACCCATGCACTCTGACCTGTAGCTTACCAAGGGAATTCCGGCTAAGAAGGACCACAATGTCAAATAAGTTGTTAAAACCAAACTGTAGAAATCAGTAGGCTTTTCTAAGTGACAGTCAATAACACAGGAAGCTCGGGTTCACTACGATTTAGTAGTGTACACAGGCAGGCACAAAACTATACAGTCCAAGTATGAGAGTTTTGTCTGACTCTATACAGTAAGCAATTTCTTTATATAGTGTTTACAATCAGCTTTTGCCCACCTTACTGACGTGGTCAGTCACAGGGCATTTCCATCACTATGGTCCGCAATATTCTATTCATACGAGGGTGCTGAGGTCATGCTTTTAAAATGGTTTCCCATGAGAATAACACAGCCTTGCAAGGCACCTGGTCAATTACAGTGTCCTTCTGTAATTGTTGCTGTTTCAAGGACCCTGGACTGTTCCGATACAATAGTCAGTTCATTTCTTACTACGTTCCTTTGTCTCTCTGGTAAGGAGTTGTACTCTATCTTCGATAGAGCTCACAAGGCCATCCTCCTCAGTGGAAGGGAGGATGTTATACATGTACATACATTTATTTTTCTGTAACCCAGCAGATAATTAATGCTGAGAGACATAAGCCTGCTGAACTGGTTACTGCCAGGGTCAGAGTTCGATCACACTGCAGCTAAGCTTCACCAATTACATGCATGATCATTTCTACTGCCATATTGTACAGTACAATTCAATGCATTATATAGTATTTTGCTTCTAAACTGGCACTTCATATGTGTTTCTATATATATTTTTCTAACAACATCCATCCGGCCATATGCATGTTGTTCCATCCTTTACCTTGACCGTGGGTGTTTGGCCGTCCAGCAACGCTACTCTCCACATGTGATGTCCCACCTTCCTCTTCTGTGCCTGTGGCACCCTGTTAGGACGTCCTGTTTGGTAGGCACATGTTCCGCTATATGTGTTTGACTTGTCTGCATAGCTAATCATCGGTGCGGTAGTTCAACATCCAGACTTGTCCACATGTGTACAGTTATGTGCACCGTAGCGTGTGCAAACCTATAGGGTTTGGACGGGTAGATACCACATGCGGGATGTACACATTCTGCAGACACATTCACATGCAGCCATTTCCATATCTGTACCTGAGGTGGGTTGGTGACATGTGGGGTACATATTTGCCCGCGTGGCACTGCCTAAAACAATACTTCTTACCACATTTCAGGTATGCCCATTGTGTGTAGGTGTGTAGCTGCACAAGGCTGCTAGCTGGTTTGGGTGCACAGGCATACATGGGTGGGACTTACATGCTACAATGGGGCTATTGTGTATTACATTTGCATGCATGGGTTCTGCTTCTGGATATTACGCTTAGACATACGCCGTCCTGTGTATGCGACAAACACGTTGCTGGGTGTGGGACATGTTGCTATGCACATGTTTGCCTGTGTTTAGGGTATCTTGGTTCCTTCCTGTTGTTATGTCGACACAGCTACCCGGCTGTGTACTCTCACTACTGCTTGTGACCATTATGGTTGCCACCTTTTCCAATGCCCATAGTGGGACATCTTTTGTGGAAACATCTGATTTTGCAGGACAACACATACCCACAGCAAGTGGAGTTGACAGAACTTCACTTTGTTGCCATAATATACGCTTATTCTGGTAGCATTTGGGTTCCTTATTTGGTTTCTTATGCCATGTATGTGTTTCATATACTAAATATATGTTTTATGCTACTATTACAGGTATATTGAGGGAATATTTTTGCCCGGAAATCTCAGGTCATTTGCCATTTTTCGATTTTTGCCAGGACACAACTGTCCAATGAGGGACTGTCCATAGCAAAGTGGGACAGCTGGTAACCCTGGTGACCATGCCCATGTCGCTACTGGGGTTGCCACCTTTTCCAATGGCCAAGGTGGGACATTTTCGGGACTCACATCAGATTTTACAGGCCGACACATACCCACGGTCACTACATAGCATAGAACTTCACTTGTTTGCCTAAATAAAAGATTATTGTTGTTGCGGTTTGGTTGCTTATTCTGTTTCTTGTAACATTTAGGTATTTTAGTTACGGAAATAACCATTTCATGCAACCATTACATTAAATACGGGATATAATTATGTCCTACAATCTTGGCACATTTGCCGTTTTTAATATTTTTTATTGGGACACAACTGCCCATACAGGGACTGCCCCTCGCAAAGTGGGACAGGTGGTAACCTTAGTCGCTACTCCTATGTCAGTGCGGCGCGCTGACATGCTGCGGTACACCTTCTCTGGGTATGCCCACTGACGGTGCATTGCGGAACGAACACGGTGTTACGAGTATCCTTTGTTCCTTGGACTGGTACACTTAGGGCTTCGTGGGTTGTGTTTGCTTCTCCGTTTTGTTGGGACGGGTACTATTTTGCATACTCTACATGCGTTTCATTCTGCACGGGCCCTGGCTGCTGCCATTACTATTATGGGCGGACCGTGGCAGTCAGCACTTTAGGTTGCTCATCGCCTGCCGGCTTAGCCACGCCTCCGGAGGCATCCTACTTGGGCTCGCTCACGTACACTACGCACGTGTCTGTGGTTGCGGCGCGCTCTCATTACTATGCATATGGCGCTACTACGCCGACTATTTACTGCACCGCCAGCGCAGGCCTTACACCGACCTTGTGCTGAGCTTCATGAATCCCGGGGAATACTTTTATTCTAGTCATGTTTGTAACTGCTTCTTCAGATCCTTATGTTCATTCTGTCTCTTTCTCATATCACAGTTTTTGCTTTTGAAAAAAATGTATGCTGATCCTGGTCATAGAAAATGCTAAGCTGGAATTGCAGCTTTGTTTTCATGGTAATCTGTAGAGAATATTGTTAAATTTTAATATTAATGCAGATCTCCAAGAATGTAACCTCACAACTAAACTATGTTATAACCTGCATTATAAACCTTCATACATACCCTCCCCTGGGTTTTCTATAGCCATTCGAACCCCAGCTGCTCGAATTTCGCAAGCACGTGATCACAGATGTGAAGCTCTGTTATCCTGTGCAAGCACCTGCTCATGTTCAAATCTGGACATTCGTTCATTCAAGCAGCTGCCACACCATCTGTTCTTGTCACATGACACAAAATGATAGAAGTGTTCATGAACTAGATAAGTGGGGAAGGGGATTGAGGAGGGGTTCTGCCAGGTTTAAGGAGGGGGGGGTGAAGATTATAGTTTGAAGTTTAGAGTTAGGGAGTGGTACATGGACTTTAGCTTTAACTTTAGGGGTGGGGGAATAGAGATTATAGGTTTTTGAGACAATATCAGTGGAAGTCAGTGGCGGATTTTACATTTAGGTTTCAGTAGCAATCCAGAATTCAGGTATAGAGATGGGGAAGGAGATTTTAGTTTTATGGAGTGATCAGGACTTTAGGCTTAAAGAGGGGGGTGAGGGACTTTAAGTTTTGGGAGTGTTCATCGACGGGACAGGAAATGAGATTTTAGTTAAGTGAGTGATCCATAATGGGATGGGGAAGGTAACTTTAGGTTTAAGGAGACAGTAGGACTTTAGATTTCGATACAGAAAAAGGATCTTGGGTTTAGCGAAGGATGGAGGACTTTAGGGATAGGCACTGGGTGGGAGTTTTTAGGGTTAGGATCAAGGTTCAGGTAGAGATACTAAAGATTACCACAGATGAGTTACTGGATATTAGATCTCTTGCTGAAGCAGGTGAGTAGCAGCAAGGATGTATGTCTCAAGCACATGTAGTAGACCCCTCAACTCCATTAGCAGGTATGGAACTAGCTAAAATGTCTTAATTCCAAAAGGAAATATGTCCTACCCCTTATTGTCTTTTAGTATGCAAAACACACATAGACACACACTCAAAATACACATAGCAGAAAATAAAATATTGAGGTCTGCCTTTCTTGCTGGCATAAGCAACCAGTAGTGCATGGTATATGAAAAGACACACTACCTGCCAGTTACTGACAAAGCTGGTTGTCTAATGAATCAGCTAATATTTAATTATTTTAAACATGACTACTCTGCCTCCCCATCTTAAAAGACTCCCTCAGGATCATCCAAGAAAGCACTATCACTTTGGTCAGTCCCAAATTCAAATTGTAAATTGGGGAAAAAGCCCTCTCAAGAAAGATACCAGCTATCAAAAAAAAAATAATAAAAAAAAATCCCTAGATTTCACTTACAAAATGAATCAAAGTGCAACTGCTTTCAAGACACTGGAGGATTTTTATCAACTTAATTGTGCACACTCAGCTGCCTTGGTAATGTTATCAGTACCTAGTGAACTTGCTTCACCTCATCTTAATTTATAATTGTCACAAAATTATTGTATTTATTTAAAATGATACTTTTATACCAAATTATGTTACTGTAATCTGATCTTCCCAGTACAGGTGTACCAGTGTCATGGCTGATTAGGGTCACTTACACAGTTATCAATTTATAAAATAAAAATAAAAGAAAGAAAGAAACATTTAAGGCAATATCCTTGGCCCCTCCTCACTAACATTTTCACCAACATCCTGTATACATCTGTACAACAAGTCATCCTAACACCATATGCAGATGATTCCACTCTCATTTGCAAATCTGATAACATAGTATGCCTCCAAAACATTACTCAGGAAGCTTTCACAGCCACTGAAACATGGCTTTGTAACTCACAACTCGTGCTGTACCAAAAAAAAAAAAAAAACTACTGCATTTTTTCCACAAATCCCTCTCTTGATAATACAACCATTGAAGTCACTTCTCATAACAAATTATTAGGGGTGATACTGGATGATAAGCTTACATTCAAACTGCATACGCAAAACTGCATAAGAAAAAACTCATCAAAAACTAGGGATGTTTTACAGAGCCAAAAACATTTTCACCAATGCAACTAAAACTACACTTGCCACTAATCTCTTCCCCACACTTCTGATGGTGCTCCCATCCTTATTAATCTTCAGGCTTCACAAAAATTAAAACCTGAACAATGTTACAATATAGTTACTGCATTTGCAGCAAATACCTCTTTCAGAACCCATCATTATATAGCACTAAAAAGCCTTATTTGCTTAGAACTTCCTTATCAACTAACATATATACAGCTTCTTACCAACTATAAAATTATCCAGCATCCATCTGCCTGTTCAGCAATAAAAAACATTCTACACAGCTGTGTTCCCAGTTGGTCATTGCAATCCAGTGACCAAAAACTCCTGTCTGTCTACAAACCTATCAAATCTGTTCGGCATTTTCTGTACTCGTACTAGGTTGCTAAGGCCTGAACCTCCTTACCCGTACCCATCAGGTCAATACCCTCACTCCCCCATCTTTTAAAACCATGCAGAAAAACATCCTAGCTAAAATTTGGCTCTGTTCTTGCTCAAAACCAGATAAACTATATTTCTTCTCTGGAATAGGCTCCCCATCCATGTAAAGCAGAGTTCCTCCCTAACTCAATTAAAGTGTAACTTCGACAATTGGATGGGGAAAAAGAAATACATCCCTGGTTTGGCACCTATGTCTCTAATGGACACCGTTTCCCTGTAAATGGTTTATATCACAGACCACTGCTTGCAAATGTTTCATCTCCAAAGGTCCTGTTTACACTTATCAATGGTACCAGAACTTGTCAGAGATTTGAGATGCATGGCTAGGCTTAAAAAGGCCCTTGTGGCCGTTAGCCTATTAAACACCTATGAACCTATAAAATGATAATTATTTTAGCTAACCAGGAAAGTCCAACTTAGAACAAAGCCAATTTTCAGCAGCATCCCAGAGAGAAAGAGAAACACTCCAAACACATATCTTGGAAACGTGGGAGAAAACCCACACAAACACAGGGAGGACATGCAGACTCCACAAAGAAGGCACCTCAGCTGAGAATCGAATCAGAGATCCTCATGCTCTGAGGTGACAATGCTACCGCTGCATCACTGCGCTATCAATTGGAGTGCAATATTGCAGTATTCACTGATACTATTTCATGACTGTATGCGTAACTGACATTTTATAGCATGTATGCTTATTTCTTTTGTTTTCTCTGATTCTGACACTCTCCCCTACAGTAAACTTTTAATTTTTTTTTTGGGGGGGAGTCACATAAGTATACTTTAATAGTTTTCATTGTCACGTTTTATCACTAAACCACCATAGTGATCTACATTTCTCCCCATAATTAAGAATATTTAAGACTTTACTCCACTTCTTACTGTCCAGCATCAAAATCGCACTATTGTTTTGTCTTCTTCCATTGCCATTATTTTGATGTGTTATTTCTGTATTAGGTTCCCCTGTACAACTTTATTCATAATGTATACTTTTAGGGTATCTCCAGGTATTAGATTGTCTTTAAGGTTATGTCCACCAAAACAAAAATGCAATACTGAATACCTATAAACAGATGCCATTCATAAGACAACCACTATATCCTAAAACAGCTCTTATTTACTCACCATTTGAATTTCTCAAAGGTTTTTACATAAACAAATGCAGACACAAGGCTAGCTGCCCTTCTGAGCCATTTGAAGCCAGGTGAATTTCCCTCAGAGATGAGAATCAAACTCTGCAACACCTTAAACATTATGTCAATCCCACCTGCACTGCCAACCCAACAACCCCACTCTCAAATAATGTGGCCATTTTGCAATACTGTGAGAAATATCAGAAGTTGACTGTAGCTAAAAAATGTATCCACGCTGCTTAGGAAAACAGGCATAAAGTGTTTAACAAGGGTCCACTACAGGTGCTCATATCACACCTGCTTGCTGCCATTTGCTGAAAAAGCAAATACCTGAACTCCCAGTTCCCCGATATCCTATTTCTACATACCACTCCCACATCTAGTCCTATAAACTACATTGTCCTATCAGATCCTAAACCCTAAACCTAGCAGTCCTTACTAGTTTGATTACCATAAACTTCCACTCCCAGTCATATCTCCCAAACCCTAAAGTCCCTGATCATATACTAAACCAAAAACTACACCCCTTCCTTTAACCTAAACTCCATTATTGCTCCCAAATCTCCCATCCCACTCCCTAAGCCTAAAATCCACCTTTCATTCCTTAACCTTAAAATCACCTTCCTCCTCCATGTCCCTAAAATCCCTACCCCCCCCCATTTCATAAGCCTAAAACGGTACTTCTGCTCCCTCTCCATGGTTGCTTGCCTGAACTCATATTCAAGTTCAAGCATGAACAGCAGCACATACGAGCTACACGATACTCGAATACCTGGCTTCAAGACAGAAAGTTTCGAATACTTGGAACTCGAGTGGCTGTAGAACACACATGTAATTATACTGTTCAGTAGGAGTGTTTACCTGCAACCCTAATAACAAGTGATATCCTGCAAGTAGCAAGGTCAGCTGATACTTTGAAATGGTATATGTCTTTAACTGAGATTCTGTTACTGAACAGTAGTAAGCAGCGTTTGCTTTTTCTTGCATGCATGCATACATTTCTTCATAAAATAGCATTATTACAACTGTCTGGATCTGATTCATACATTTATCTCACAAAAATGCAGAAGTAGCTCTAAAGTATAATTATTTAAGCAAAAGCGTCAATATGAAGAATTTTGATGACATAAGGCCATCTTAAAACTGTGTATGATCCAAATAAATCTGCCTTAAAACTGTGCTTGATCTAATTTTTGGAGCTTTTCTATAACCAACTATATAAACCACACAAATCTTCCTACAGGTGACTGGATGATGAATAAATTGCACGTTGTTTAATTTTGTGGGGAGGGGCACAGCTTGTGAAATACCTACAACTAAAGCTTTGCATAAAATATCAGTATCTCCCTCTCAAGGCTATAATGATATTAATGCACTCAAGAATATAAATCCGTAATTAGTTTGAATGTAACCTGAAAAGAGCAGAAGACATATTCTTTCATAAGTGTTAGTGTAATCTGAGCCTCGTATGTAACAGTTATAAATAGTATGTAAACTGTGACACAAATGTTAACTAGAAGTTGACATTTATGTAGCACTTGTTGTATATATTGTATATAGTGTTCTCTGTTTTGTGTATTTTGTTATAACACAAAGTTCTCTTGCAACAAGATGGATCTAAATATAACTGTAACTCTTCTATAATGTAACTGAATTGTGGTTTGTAAAATGACTGGAACTGATATATGCAAATGAAACGAGAAGAAAAATAAAAATATTTGAAAAAATGGTACTTACGTATTATCGCAACCAGATTTTCACGGTTGCGACTTTCGCTTATTTCGGTAGAAACAAGGCCATGAAACAGTGTAAAGTGGCATTTAGAGTGTGTATTGCTGGGGAATAATTTTGGATTACCTTCAGGATAAAAAACAGTGGAAAAAGCCCTCTTGCTGTTTTTTGCATGCTTGCATTGTCGTGCCTGCTGTCGGTGCGATTGACGGATTGCATTCACTGTGTGGAAGGAATCCTTCAGAGAAGGCAAACACTGACATAGTAGTGATGGTTTTAGTCACATTTATTTTTTTAACAATTTGTAAATACAATAATGATTAATAGTAAGCAAGTGTGGGTTAAACAATTTCTCAGTGTCTGTGTTTTACTTCTCTGAAGAATTTCTTCTGCAGGTTCAAAATGAGACAACCGATAGTATAATAGCTGCCATGAAAAGTGTAGCGCGCCTATGTAATGCACGCAAAAAAAACAGGAAGATGGTTTTCTCCACTGTCTCTGTTCCTGAAGGTAATCTGAAGTTATTCCCCAGCAAAACACACTCTGAACACCACTTTACAGTAAATGTAAAGTTTTGGGGCACTACTACACATTTACAAAGACAGTTTCAATTGCTTCATGTACTCTTGTCTGTTGTGGTATGCGCATTTCGCAACCGTGAAAATCTGGTTGCGATAATACATAAGTACCGAAAAAATATATAAATACGTATAAATGTTTGGGCACTGTATCATTTGCAATTATACTGCTCATTGCATGTTGACTTTGAAATAATGAACTTTCCTAAAATCATTAAATGTAATCTACTGTTCCATAATGATATACAACCAACATTTTTTGGATTTGAAACTTATTGCTCGGACTTCTAGAGCAGTTTTAGAAGCTAAGATTCTTGCGATATTTTTACAGTTTTAATTAATGCAAAGGATGACAAAGCAGGGAATAAAAAGCAAAGTAACTGAACCAAATATATAGTGGTAGTCAGGCAGATTTTAATTTTCTGTGCAGCATCACTGCTGAGATTTTACATTGTATGATGAATCCTGAAAGGTCAAACACAGAGAAAAAAAAAAGAAATGTGCAATAATGGTCTTTCCTTTTAAAGCAGTTGTAGTCATTCACTCAGCAGTATGAATGCCTGCAGGTTTATAGATTTTTACAGATGTGCAGCTTTGATCACCTGATTATTCAGCTTATTATTTAGTTTGTTTTACAGCAGGACACATACTGAAATGTTCGTCTCTCTTTGATTTTTTTTTTTTTAGATGAAGTACCCAGGTAATGTTTATGTGGTCTGGAGTGCAAAACTAGTTTGTGGTCTTCACCAATGACTGACATGGTTATGTAGCAGGCTCATTTTCTTTGAACCATCTCTGGCCATCCACTTTGATAATTATTTATATCTAAACTG
This sequence comes from Protopterus annectens, assembly GCF_019279795.1. NCBI lineage: Eukaryota > Metazoa > Chordata > Ceratodontiformes > Protopteridae > Protopterus > Protopterus annectens. The sequence continues at coordinate 1,654,450,494 of NC_056726.1, forward strand.
TGGTAACTAGTGGAATTTTACATATGAGAAGTGATAATGTCATAAGTGAAGTATAAATGGCTGCATGAGAAAGCAAATTCCATTTTTACAGTATTTTTGATTGAAAAGACATGGATATCACAAACACACACACACAGACACACACACATATAGATGCACACATGACGTGTGTGTATCTAAATATATGCTATATATATATATATATATATATATATATATATATATATATATGGTTCCACTACATATCATCGAATTATCATTTCATCGAATCTCAAATCATCGAGACCAAATCGTCGAAAACTCATTTCATCGAAAACTCATATCATCGAATCTCAAATCCCTACACTACAATCAGAAGGATGCACCACTACACCATCTGCACCATAGGAAAAAATGTTGTCTTTTCAAACATATCATGCAATAGAGGCATACAACATTAGGGGAAAACTTTATGGAACCAGTCATGTGTTGCATATAGACACACACACACACACACACACACACACACACACACACACACACACACACACACATACACACACACACACACACACATATCTATATATATATATATATATATATATATATATATATATATATATATATATATGTTTGATGAAACATATATATGAAAAAGAAGAGTCATAATATAGATATACATATATAAAAATATAAAGAAAGACATTTTATATATACATATATATATATATATATATATATATATATATATATATATATATATATATATATATATATATATAAAACATGCAGTACAGTTATACCTCAGAACCATCCCTCTCTACCTGTTAGTGCAAGAAACTTGTACAAAGGCTGTAAAAAGGGGGGTGTGCCACATATAGGGACATATTTCAAATATTGCTGTTACAAATGAAGACATTTGCTGCAGCAACAGGGTGCATTTCAGCAGACAATTACTGTAGGATATGAGGATGGAAACTTAAATGTTATGTCATTATTTTATGACATAAATCCTTAGATCATCACCATGATTTACCAGACAAATACAAATACATTCTGAAACTAAACAAGAGTATGGGCCAAGCATCAGGACATTTTCTGAAAATCCTGGCAGTGGAGAGGTATCATCAGAACCCCTTTGTGCATTGAATCTGGACCAAGCCTGACAAAGTGGGGGGACAAAGCATAAAAAAGGGACATATCCAAAATATGTCAGTAGATAAGCTGAGAAAGTTGATGTAGTAACACTGCATTTCCTAACATATATTGACTGAAAAAAATCACAATTCCAGGACTCAGTTGCTTCCCATTAGTTAGTGACCTCAATCCGCACATTATCCCACTGATGTGTCAGGAATATACAACAGTTATGGGGACCAGACCAAAGATATTGGCCAGACACCTGGACATCCTGCAAATATGTGGACATAACACAACAGTAGGGAAACTACACTGACCTACCGAGCAATGTCCAAACTACAATCAGACTGACATAACACTACCCAGCTCCAGCTCTGGGGCTGTAAACATGCATTAGCAAATATAATAGGCACTACAGGGATGTAGCACTAGTGGAAAACAGACACTTGTGTGAAAGTGCATTCCCCCAAAAAGTGCACCGTAGTCACAGTGACATACCAGTAAGTAAACTGAACACTACAGTATAATGACTGTGTGAGCAACAAAATCCCATTTTTCACTCACTCATTACCCTTACATATACTGCCCCAAGTCACAGTGTAGTGGGAATCCTTTGGTGTTATGGGATATGTCAAGGTCTGCATGTACAAACATAAACAGGTGATAGGGAACCAGAAACTGGAGCAGCATGCACAGTCAGACAGAAAGGGTCCATGACACTCAAATGTACCCCCTCCCTACACAGCCCAAAAACATGTACATACTACACTGCTACTCAATCCTGACAGTCTTTTAACAATGGGCAGACATACACAGACCTCACAAATGTACAGTTTCCCACAGAATGTATAGGCACAGGACTCACATCTATGGCCACTTCCTTGTTACATGCCTGGGGGGGGGGTCTATGACATCACTGGGATGGTAACAGGAATGAATGCAATAAATAATGATACTACATACCTCTGAACCTGTTAATGCTTGACATCTGGACAACGCCTGACATAATTGGGGAACAGATGCCCAAACACAGGGGTATATTGGACATAGGGTTGTGATAAATATAGACAGTTGCTGGTGTTACCGGCTATGTTGTAACATATCTTTTCTGAGGGATATGAAGTCAGTAACACCAATGGATGTTACCATTTACTGACTGCATTTCCCAGAGTATCCTGCCAATACCCAAGGACAACTGTCTGAAGAACACACCAAACATATGAGCCACACATCTGGATAGGGCCTGGGCCTCTGGACAGTGTAGAGGTATGACCGCAGTGATGTAACAGATTTACAGCTGCCAAACATGTCATCCAGCACCTTAGTAAGACCAACATGACACTCCCCCACATCACCTCTGGGCAATTACCCATGTATATTCAAATATAGCATGCACTACAGGGATGGAACTGTAGTGAAAAGCAGAGAGTAGTACAAAAATGTCCACCCAAAAACATTTGCACCACAGTCAGAGCAACATACCAGTACCCAAAATGAACTCTAGACTAGAATGAATGTCTGAACAAAAATATCCTGATTGCCAGTCACACACTACACCAACACATACTGGCCCAATTCACAGTGTACAGGGAATCCTGAGGTGTTACAGGACATTTCACAGTCAGCCCCTACAAGCATACAGACATGATAGACCGCCAGCAGCTGTAGCAGCATACAGAGTCAGATAGGTAAAGGATGTATGGCACGCACATCTTCTACTCTCCCTACCCAGCCCAACAAACATCTACACACAACACTGCTACACAATCTTGGCAGTCTGTTCACAATGGCCAGACAGACATAGCTATCATATGTACATATTTCCAAAGATTTACCAGGGTGTGGAACCATAATCCTGGCCACCACTCCATACCATGGCCAGGAGTCTGCCAGGTCATTGGCATGATAACTGGTGTGCAGTTGATAATTAATAATATACCATACCTCTGCACCTCATAGTGCTGGACATCTGGACAATGTATGCTGTAGTTGTGGGACAGGGGGCTGGAAGGAGGGACATATCACACATAATGGTGTTACAAACTGAAATAGTAGCTGGTGTTACATGTGTTGTTGTAACATAACATCCCTGAAGGTTATGATGTTTGGAACACCAATGGATGTCAGCAGTAACTGACTACAATCCTCACATTATCCTACCAACCCCACAAAAACAGACATTGTTCAAGGAACAGACCAAGCATAACAGGCAAACATCTGGCCAGTCTGTGGACAACATGCCAGTCGAGAGATATGCCAAAGGTATATCACTGTCAGATTTCAAGTCACCCAGTAAATGCATGTCCAGACTAACCCTGTCAATCTAGCAACCCCCCCATGTATATAACAGCACTAATGACATACAATCTGTACCCAATTCTGGAGCTTTGTCCCCCATGTTGTTGGCCTGTCTCCACATGTCCTGTCCTGTGAGGTATTTCCACCTCTTGTCTGTGAAGCTGTAGCCACCACACCTCCAAAATGTCCCCCGCACAGGCAAGGAAAATTGGCAAGGCCCTCATGAAGGGCATCCCATATGTTGGAACTAGCAGCAGTGTCCAGGCCCACACCACAATACTATGTGGGCACCTACATAGCTTTATGGCCTCAGCAATACTCGACAGGACAACATCAACCTCTTCAAGGTATGCTGAATACCTGTGGTGGACAGCAGGAATACACAACTACCATCATCAGTGGAAATAATCGCAGGAAGGGCCAAGAAGAAACAGGTGCCACATTGGAAGCCATATCCCCTTGTTCTGCACAAGCAAATAAGGTCACAGGTGATGTACCCTAAGGCTGTCTTTGACTGCAAACTGGAGATATCCACCAAAGCCAATCACTAGGCCTTCCAAACGTGTGTCTGCAATTCTAGGGCAACACACATATCTTCTCTGTGGTGGTGGTCAATAACACCACAAGCACATATGCCATGGATATAGGCAACCGGCTGCAGACAGGTGAAGTGTAAACATCACCCCCCGTCCCCCCATAGGTACACATGTGCATGTATAGCAACTGCCCTCCTCCCCTCATGATCAGGAAGCAGGTCTTTAATGCCCTCTCAAAGGCAACACATAGAGGTCTCCATAGGCCTGTTACCATTCCTGTCTGCATCCAACATGAACACAGGGATGGGCTCTCAGACCCATTCTGCAGTGTAACAGCCTGAGCACTGGTGTCATAACATCTGCAAAGAGCGCAGACAGAAAGTTGATAGAAAACAGGTTATACATTAGCATTAATGTTCAGAAAGATACAAGTCTGAAACTGAAATGTATGCCATAATGTCATGACAGCAGTCCTCAATGACATGGCCAAAATCCACAATACTCTCCATTTAATATAGTAATATAATATTAATATCCAATAGGTGATAAATAAAAATATACAGCTCAAATCACCAAACCAATATAGTGTAGTGGTCAGAGTCCCAGCTTTGCATGCAGATGAACATGGCTCGAGTAATACAACAGGCAATCCAAATTTATATGGAAAAGCAGTGTTAAAAGTGCTATGTTCATATTAAAATATGTGGTAAGTTATTTTTGTCACCCAGGGTAGTGTAGCTGGTGCAAAATGGATGTGTGAGTGCATATGACATGTGAAAATACCCATGTATACACGTGCCCCATACAGTATAGTTACACCCCTTGCTACTGTAATGAAAGCACATACAGCCATGTCATGTAAAGGAAGTCATATACACTTACTAAATGAAGTCATTAATGTGGTATATTATGAGAATGAACTGTGAGCAATGGTTGGCAATATTCATCTATGGTTGGCAGGTTTAACAACACATTTCTGTTGTCCTCACCCCTCTCTCTGGGTTTGAGTGTCCAAATTCACCTTCATAGTCTTTACAAATGCACAGCTGTTGCAGTATAAGAAATGGACAGCTATGGACCTTCTGCACACCCATCTGTCACATCCATAGCTATCTTCCATATTGTTCTTCCCTCTGCGTGCCCCTTTTCCACCACTTTTCTATCTCCCCTTTCTCTTTTTTTTTAAAAAATTAGTGTGGGTATAAGCGTAAGAGCAACAAAATTACCATCTCTGCCAGTGTACAGAGCAATGTGCCAGTACACTATTTCAGCTGTAGGATTTGCTGATGCTTTTTCTAACATGTGCTCATGCAACAGTAGGGAGAAGATTCCGTAGAATCAATCAGGCCTTGTATTTATACATATGCACATGTATATATATATATATATATATATATATATATATATATATATATATGTATGTATGGAGATGCATATATATGGACAAATATATACATAATATAAATAGTGATATAGATATAAAATATACACACACACACAAATATATATATATATATATATATATATATATATATATATATAAATAAACTATACATATATATATAAATATATATATATATATATATATATATATATATATATATATATATATATATATATATATATATCTCCATATATGTATATATGTATGTATGTATATATACATATATACATATATATATATATATATATATATATATATATATATATATATATATATATATGTGTGTGTGTGTTCATAGCATGTATTGGAGTCATACCTCAGAACCATACCTACCAACCCCTTACTGCAAGAAATCTGGCCAAAATCTGGCCAAATGAAGGGCAAGGTGAAAAAACTAGGGACATATTTCAAATATTGCTCATAAATTTAGAATGTTGCCAGTACCAGGGTTTGTTTCAGCATACATGTTCTGAAGGATGTGAGTTTTGAAACTGAAATGTATGTCATCATGTACTGTCAGAAATCCTCAAATTCTCACAGTGATTTGCCAGGGATATGGAAATAATGCATCTGTGGAACAGACCAGAAATATGAGCAATAAACTTGGGGATACTGCAACAATCCAGACATTCATGAGGTAGGCTCAGAATCCCTTAGTTCAATGAACCTGGGCCAGGCCTGACAAAGTGGGGGGAGAAAGCCATGGAAATAGGGACATATCTGAAATACTGGAGTAGATAAGCTGACACAGGTGCTGCAGTAACAACCTCATGTCTGTCCTAACATATATTGACTGAAAAAGCAAAAGTCCAACACTCAATTTCTTCCCACTAGTTAGTGACTGAAATCCTCACATCAGTGTCAGAAATACACAGCATGTATGGGGGCCCAGCAACACTATGTCCTACAAATATCTGGACATAACTTCACATTAGAGAAACTACATTCAGCTGGTAAGCATGTCACCAAGCACTGTCCAAACTACAGTCAGACTGGCACAACACTAACCCAAATCTGCTAGGGGGAATTACACATATATTGCCAAATACATCAGGCACTACAGGGATGTCACAGCACTGAAAAACAGACATCAGTGTGAAAGTGCATACCCACAACCAATTCAACCACAGTCACAGTGACATACCAGTAAGCCAAAGGAACAGTACAGTATAAGGACTGTGTGAACAGTTTGTTTGCCACTCACACACTACCCCCACATATACTGGCCTAATTCACAGTGTACTACAATGCCTGACTGTGGTTTGGGACATGTCTCGGTCTGCCCCTACAAACATATACAGCTGATAGCCCACCAGAAACAGGAGCAGCATGCACAAGCAGATAGAAAAGGAGCCATAACACATATATCCATGCCTCTCCCTACACAGGTCAAATAGCACTGACACAATACACTGCTACACAATCCTGAAAGTCTGCCAACAATTGCCAGAAATACACAGACCTCTCAACTGTACAGAGTCCCACATAATGTCTAGGCTCTCCCCTCATATATAAGGCCTCTTCCACATAACATGTCTGGCAGTCTGATACATCACTAGGATAATTTCAGGAATGTAGGCATTATGTAAGCATATACCATACCTATCAACCTCTTACTGCATGACATCTGGTCAAAGCCTGACATAATTGTGGGACAGAGGCCCAAAAACAGGGGTATATTTGAAATATTGCTGTTATAAACTGAGAATGTTGCTGTTGCAACAGGGTTAGTTGTAATATATATTTTCTGATGGATATGAGGTAAGAAACACAAATGAATTTTAGCAGTTACTGACTGCAATCACCAGAGTATGCTACTGATTTTCCAAAGACAAAAAAATGTCTGAGGAAAACACCAAATATAGGAGTCCAAATTCTAGCCATTCTGCAGATAGCCCTACAGGTGAGTGTTACGTCAAACACATAACACTGGCAGAGTTAAAATCAACAAGGAACTCCATATCCACACAAACTCTGTTAGACTAGCATTAATCCAAATGTATAACAGCAATACTTTCATTCTGTCCCTATATCTGGAACATTCTCCCCCATTCTGTTGGCCTGTCTCCACAGTTTTGGTTGTAAGAGGTATTTCCAAATACCCTCTGTAATGCTGTTGTTCACACACCTCCATGATGTTCTCCTCACTGACAAGGAAAAGGGCCAATGCTCATATGACGTACTCAATGATAGGAGTGTGTTGCCATGCCATTGGCTATATGAATAACAACACAGCTGTTCTGCATGCAATTATCAAGTGGGGACACCAGTTGGTGCATAGGCCATCAGCTGCTCATGAACATTACCTACAAAAGGCAAGCTGCTTCCTACGCAAAACAGATGTACACCCTACAACCTTGAGAGAGAAAGAGAGACAGACAGACAGAGAGAGAAAAACAGTGAAAAGAAGAATAAAAGCCAAACAGGACATAATCACTTACCCTTGAATAAAACAAACAGGTATATTAAACAAGTAAGCATGTAATGGACTGTAGCAGGTGGTATGTAAAAATGGTAAATAGGAACTGTAGCATATATGTCTCAACAAGACTTTCTGTGCTGATATATTGCTGATCAGAACCGATGGCCATAGCATCTGGGTCTGTCTGCAGTGACATAGATCATAGGCCAGGCCCCTGAGTCACCCCAGGAAAGGATGGCTCACATATGACTACTACAGCAGTGTGTGTGTTGAACAATACTGATTGTGACAATGCTAGGCCAGCTACTGGGAGTTCGTACATATCCATATCCTACTTGTGGATACAACTATGATATACTTGGTTGTCTCAGAAATGTGAGAGACCTATACATGGTATTTGCATAGTAAAGTACTGTTGCTCACGTGTGTGTTGAACTGCATCTGATATACTGAGCTCATACCATTAAACTGTCTAGTGTTATGCACACTGACAATATGTGTGCCTCATATTTGTAGTCATTTACTTATACAGTTGCGTTATGTCTGGCAAATCATTGGCAAATCTGTGAAGACTGACATCACAACATCTCCTTAATTTTTCTTATGGCTGTTCCTATTAGGGGTTGCCACAGCAGATCATCTATTGCCATTTCTGCCTGTCCTTTGCATCCTTCTCTGTCACACCAACCACCTGCATGTCCTCTCTCACCACATCCAGGAACCTTATCTAAGGCCTTCCTCTTTTCCTCTTACTTGGCAGCTTCATCCTTACCATCCTTTTCCCAATATACTCAGCATCCCTCTGCAGCACATGTCCAAACTAATGTAATCTTGCCTCTCTAGCTTAGTCTCAAAACCGTCCAACATGGGCTGACCCTGTCATATACACATTGCTAATCCTGTCCACCCTCGTCACAACCAGTGCAAATCATAACATCTGTAACTCTGCCACATCCAACTGTGACTACTGCCATTTTGTCAGTGACACTGTCCCCAACCCATATAAAATAGCTGGTCTCATTGCCCTGTTGTAGACCTTCCCTTTCATTGTTGCTAGTACTCATCTGTCACAAATCAGTACTGTCATTCATCTCCACCCTCTCCATCTTGCCTGTACTCTCTTGTTCACCTGTCCTACACAGTCATCATTACTCTGAAATATTGATTCCAATCATTTATACTCATCCCCCATTACCAACTCTACTCCCTGCATACTCAACATTCCACTGGCCTCCCTGTCATTCATACACAGATATTCTTAGTCCTGCTGACCTTCATTCCTCTCCTCTCTAGATCATATCTCCACCTCTACAGGGTCTCCTAAATCTGAACTCCCAACTTTCTTTACAGATCACAGTGTCATCTGCAAACATCATAGTCAACAGGGACTCCTGTGTGATCTTGTCTGTCAACCTGTCCATCACCATTGCAAATAATAAAGGGCTCATAGCCGATTCCTGATGTCATTCCACCTCCACCTTAAACGCATCTGTCACTCCTGCTGCAGACCTCACCACTGTCACACCACGTTTGTACATATCCTGTACCAATCTTACTTATATCTCTGCCACTCATGACTTCCTCATACAATACCAAAACTCCACTCTAGGCACCCTGTCATATGCTTTCTCTGCATCCAGATAGACACAAAGCAACACCTGACCTTCTCCGTACTACCTCATCAACACTCACAGAGCAAACATTGCATCTGTATTGCCTGTACCTGGCATGAAAACATACTGCTGACCAGTACTCATCACCGCCCTGCTTAACCTAGCTTCCACTACTTTTTCCCATGACTTCATGCTATGACTAATTAATATTATCCCTCTGTAGTTACTACAGCTCTGCACATCGACCTTATTCTTAAAATGGTGCACAGACACTTTCCACTCCACATGCAACCTCTCACTTTCCAATATATCATTAAACAATCTGTTGAGAAACACCACTGCCACTTCCCCTAAACACTTCCATGCAACCACAGGTATGTCCTGTGGACCAACCTGCTTTCTAGTATTCATCCTCTTCATAGCTACCCTTACTTCATCCTTGATAAGCTGTTGCACTTAGTGATTCACCATACGCACATCATCCAACCTTTGCTCTCTCATTCTTTTCATTCATCAGCCTCTCAAAGTACTCTGTCCATCAGCTCAACACACACTCCTCGCTTGTGAGTACATTTTCCTCATTATCCTTTATCGCCCATATCTGCTGCACATCTTTCCTAGCTCAGTCCCTCTGTCTAGCTAACCAGTAAAAGTCCTGTCATCCTTCCTTAGTGTCCAACCTGTAATACAAGTCATCATATGCCTCATCCTTAGCCTTTGCCTCTTCTCTCATTGCCATGCACCTCACCTCCTCATACTCCTGTCTACTTTCCTCATCTCTCCGACAATCCCACTCCTTCATCCCCAACCTCTTTCTCTGTATACTGTCCTGTACTTCCTCAGTCCACCACCAGGATTCCTTGTACCCCTTCTTCCATCCACATGTCACACCAAGCAGCTTTCTAGCCATCTCCCTTACTAGCTCTGCTGTACTTACCCAGATATTTGGTAAATCGTCACTCCCACCCAGTGCCTGTCTTAACTCTTCCATGAACTCCAACTCACAATCACCCTTTTTCAGTTACTACCATCTGATCTTTGGTGCTGCCCTTACACTCCTCCTCTTATTAATCATCAACGTCATCTTACAGACCAACAGTCTCTGCTGCCTAACTACACTGTCCCCTGTCACCACTTTACAGTCTCCAATCTCCTTCAAACTGGCCCTCCTACATTGGATATATTCCACATGTGTGCATCTCCCTCCACTCTTGCATGTTATCGTATGCTCCTCCCTCTTTTTATAATATGTATTCACCACAGCCATGTCCATCCTTTTTGCAAAATTCACTACCATCTCACTGTCTGCATTCCTTTGCTTAACACCATACATACCCATCCCTTTCTCATCCTCTCCATTCCCTTCACCAACATGGCCTTTGAAATCTTCTGCAATCACCACTCTGTCACCCTCAGGTACAGTTATCACCACGTCATCCACCTGACTTCACATTTCTCTTTCTCATCTACCGCACAAGCAACTTGCATAGCATGTGCACTAACAACATTCATCATTACACCATCCATTTCCAGATTCATAAACATCACTCTATCAGACACTCATGTCATCCTCCAAAAACACCCTTGGCATACTGTTCCGTCAGGATAACCCCTGCCTCCTTTCCCCTCCCATCCTCACCCTGATAGCACAATTGTGTCCTGGCTCCGACACACCTAGCTGTACTCCCCTTCAATCTGGTCTCTTGCACACACACAATATATCCACCTTTCTATGGCTATCATATCAGCTAGCTCTGTCCCTATACCAGTCATGCTGCCAACATTAAAAGGTACAAATGACTCAGGCCGCTGCAGTGGCCAGGGACCGCACAGCCACAGGTGGGGGCCCAGCCATGCAGCCCCCACTGACACCCACCAAGGAGCTCCTTGACAACCTTGGGGTACCTATCATAGTACAACATCAGGGTACAGACCCCCCCACATGCTGGTGATGGGTGGCACCCAGACAATGGACAAGGAGTGTGCAGGTAAGGCCCCAGTGGAGATTACTAGACTAGTCTAGCAGACATGCTTGCATTTGTAGAGTATCTACGTGCATGTGTCAGGTCAGATTGCAGTTGTGGATGGGGTTTGCTAATACACAGAAGTGCACATCTATGGTAAAGGACAGCAAATTGTGTAGTATTGGGGGTTGTACTGTAAATGTGCAGACATGCTGCATCCATCCTGTACCAATGCCACATGTCAGTCTGCTGACAATACTTCTTTCCCACAACTACCTAGGTCCATCCAGTCTGCATGTGGAACAGCAGCCTAAAGCTGGTGAGTATGGAATTGTTCTGTTGTGATTTGCCAATACCCCAGGCATATGAAGGCCATGCAATGTACGATGCACAAAACTGTCACTCATAGCCATATTGCTTTATGTGCAAGTTCACTTGTGGTGAGGTTAACTGCATTGCATCACAGTGGTCACCACAGGGGCCTATCTGAAGAGAATGTAACATCCCTGTAGCATACCTCACAACCTGGCAGTGCAAGACTTCTGGACAGAGACCAACAAAATGGGGGAAAAATGGCCTAAGGTAGGGTCAGTTGTGAAACATTACTCTCATGCAGTTGACATAAACTGTGTCCACACCCCTGTTAAGATGACAGGTATTTGTGATATATATACAAATTGAGACCACAGTATGTCACTCCACACCTTTTCCAATCTGTAATATGACCTATAATATGTACAATTCAGTTGTAAAACCAATCAATCTGTTGGTCACCAAATATGGAGTATACAAACCTTACAATAAGCTGAATGCATATGTGTGCACACCTTTCAAATATTATTTTATTGCAGCAGCTTGTGATTTACTGATAACATTCAGTCTGCTTGGGTACACACCTGCCATCAAGTAGAGGCACTCTGAGTAACACCAAATAACAGTCTGCTCTCCAAGTAGGATATTCATGACATTTACTCAGTTACCTGCAACAGCAACAGCCATGGCTTGCAGACAGCATACAAAGCAGCAAAGGGATCTCATATTTGAAAGTCAAGAGTTGGGTACAACAACATTACCACAACATTGTATACACCATGGAAGACGGTGGAGAATGTTGTCAAAAAGTGGATTGAAGGACTTTGACTCAAGTATCTGTGTCTTGTCATCATGGTAACAAAAGGATCGCTTGTCTGTCATGAATAAAGGCTTGTTGCTATGGAACACTACTTGGTTTTCATGATTCTTTTGGGAATTATTGTGACTGAGCTTATCAAAAAAGTTTTAAGACGGAGGGTGGCCAAGGATGAACACAGGATAGCAGCAGATTTCTTCAGCTCCACCAATTTCATTACATTGACAGGAATTAATTACTTAAAAAATTAATTCTTGAAGTAATTTTCTTTCTAAATATGTTTGTTTTATATAGTTCTTGAACTATATCTAAAAAAGAAAGGAAATCTTAATAATATTCCTGTCAGAAATTACTTTGGAAATTTTCCTGTCAGTTTATCAGTCTGAAATGAGTTCCAGTAAGACAAATTCTCAAGACTCCAGCATCAAGAAAGAACTTCAGTCTCTGATAATTATAGTCCAGCAACTTACTGCTAAGATGGATAAAATGGATACTAAAATAGACACTTTCATAGAAAAACTACAAAACAAATAGACTTGTTACATATGGACCTGCAACAACAGAAGATCCAGATGACAGGCATAGAAGAAGCTGTGAATGACATGGAAAATAGAATACAAGAAGAGGAAATCAACATTGAGTTTCTGCTGAAACAAAATACACATTTACAAACAAAGCTGGATGACCTGGAAAATAGATCTAGGCGCAATAACATTAGGATTTTTGGACTGCCAGAAAATATTGAAGGTAACAATATTACTTCTTTTTTAACAACATGGCTCCCTAAAACTTTAGATTTACCAGAAGCATTCTCTTTTGGTATCGAAAGAGCACATAGATCTATAGCTAATACTAACTCTAACAAAAACTATCCTAGATCAGTTATAGTTAGATTTCTATCATCTTTTGATAAAGAGATGGTTCTTAAATCTGCTTGGGCTAAAGCTCCTGTTAAGATTAATGAAACAACTGTGCTTTGACAATGACTATTCTTCCATGGTATTAGCTAAAAGAAAAGTTTTTCTGCCACTAATAAGGGAGCTTAAAAAGCACAGTTTAAAACATACCTTCTGTTTCCTGCCAAGCTTAAAATCTTCCTTCCTGATGGTCCTAAAATTTTCGATGACTTAGACTCTGCTTTACTGTTTATCAAAAAATAAGATTTTGGAAAAAATAGAAGAAATGGAATGGGCTAGTCCTTTGTTAAAGAGACTGGCAACTGAAACTTCGTGGAAGACTTCAGAGAAAAAGAAGAGACTAAAAACAAATGATTTGTACTATGTTTTTTTCTCTCTCATCATTTTATTTTATTATTAATCTTTTAAATATAGTTCCTGCATTTCCAAGAAGCAACAAATATTTTGAAAAGATTTAATCAAAGTTATTCTCTGTGTGCAAAGAAATGTTTTGTTTCATAACTAGTCAAAATATCTGGAGATTTAATGGCAAGCTGTGATTTAACTTGTTTCTCTTTCTGAAGAGGAAAAATAAGGTCAGTAATTTGATACATTTTTTTCCTTTAAAAGTTTATATGTTCTTCAAATGCTATTCCTAATTATACTTTCTTGATTACACTGCTTATGCTTGTTTGTAAATAATCTGTCATGCTTTAACTAATAATAATTAGAACTAAATAATAGTAAATAATATGTTTTATTTTTAACTCTATTAATATAAACAGTAAGTAACATTCTATTGTATATACTTCTTATAGCTTTCTCTTACATTTTTTTTTATTTCAGCCTTACACCCTTTTACTTTCTACTCTCTTTTCTTTTCTTTATTAATATATAGAAATGCTTTTGATCATATAGACACAGTAAATAATAAGATTTGCATTGGAGTTGAGTTGGGACAAAAATGTTGAGTTTTGTTACTTATTAATAATTTTGGGCTTGATTTCACTTACATAGAGTCTGTAATAACCTGTAGAGTGCATTGTGAAGGTTTTGTCATGTTTAGATGCATTTACACTGCTAAATGAATGTTTGTCACTAGTTTTTAATAAGTTTCCCGCCAAAATGTTAAGAGAGACAATCTGGGATGTGGGCTGTCTCATGCACAGTGTCCATGAGCTACTTCAAAAGCTTCAACTCTCAGAATTCTCACAGAGAAGCTGAA
>NC_056726.1:1654467639-1654652639 GCF_019279795.1 Protopterus annectens
ATGGGAAGACTTACACTTTAATTAATGTATATTGGATACCTGGAATTGGTATTAATACAGTGAAATATCATCTTGATAAGATCATATCATTCTCTATAGGAGATATTATTTTAGCTGGTGACTTTAATTGTATACTACATGAAAGTGATACTACCACTATAGGAAAGAGAAGAATTACATCTAATGCAAAACATTTAAAGGATTTTGCTAATTCTTATCATTTGAATGATATTAATAATCAGATAGATTCAAAATCATTACCATACACCTTTTTTCTAACAGATACAAAACTTATTCAAAAATAGATAGGGTCTTTATTTCTAACCAGATGGTAACAGATTTAATTAATTCCAAAATCATTTCATGTCCTATATCTGATCATAATTCAATTGTTTTTGAATTCATGATAAAAAATACTCATAATGTTCAGATCAAAAGGATACCAGCATACTTAACTCAACTAAAAGACTATAAAGAATATATACTTTCAGAAGTAAAACATTTTTAGACATAAATAACACTCCTGAAGTCTCCATTGTTTATGTTTGGGATGCCTTAAAATCATATCTATATGGACAAAGTATCAGATGGTATAATAATAAAAGCAAATCTTGGGATAAGGAATTGTTAGATATTCAAAGTAAATTAGACTCTTATAAACAAAATAATAAAGAAAATATTATGGACAAGAAAGTTATTGAAGAAATAAACAAACTAAATGAGAAATACAAAGAAATTTTAACTCATAAAGTTAAAATAACTTTAGAGAAATACAAGTTTTGTCTTATTCAATAAGCCCCAAATACTTACATAGACTTAAAAATAAAACAAAAAGGTTGAATAAACAAAACCATATCAAAGAAATCTTTTCTCTAAGGAAAAAGAAGAATGTTTCTAGTATACAAGAAATACTAGATGAATTTAGAAATCACTTTCACAAAATTAACCATAATAATATTAACATGGAACCTAAAGATAAAATAAAGGAGTTTATAACCACAAATATGAATTAAAAGCTTAATAAAAAACAGATTAAACTATTGGACAATGGTATTTCATATACAGAAGTTATTACACAAATAAATAAGCTTAAATCAAACAAAGCACCGGGTAATGATGGTATTATACCAGAGATATATAAAATCCTTTCTAAAAATACATATTCATTAATACATAAGGTTTTTATTTTGGCCCAAACTGAGTTAATAACCCCCTCATCTTGGCAATATACATTTATTTCGCCAATTTTAAAACCTAATAAAGATCCAACTAGATGTTCTTCATATCGGCCCATCTCATTACTTAATGTTGATTATAAAATGTTTATGAATATCTTTGCTGATAGATTGAAGACAATCATTCCCGGCATTATAGATATAGATCAGACAGGCTTCATTGTAAATAGAAATACTTTTGATAATATAAGAAGAACTTTAACATTAATAGATTTTGCAAATAGGAAAAAGAAAGATTTAACACTTATTAGTCTTGATATAAGTTCAGCATTTGATTCAGTAAGTTGGGACTATCTGTTTACCTTAATGAAGTGCACAAACTTCTCGGATGCATTTGTAAATCTAATTGAGCATTTATACAAAGGAACGTTGGCTTATATTAAGGTAGGAACATATGTTTCACAAAAAATACCCATTCTTAAAGGTACAAAACAAGGATGTCCACTTTCTCCACTATTATTCACTTTAGTAATGGAGCCTTGGGCTAATTTGATCAGAAACAGTACTGACATAGAAGGTTTTGAAATAGATGAAAATACAACATCCAAAATTCAACTTTTTGCAGATGATGTTCTAATTACATCAGTAGGATCTAATTCTTCTATACAGTCTCTATTTGATAACATGATGAATTTTAAAAGTATTTCTGGTTTAATATTCAATGAAGAAAAAACTAAAATACTACCTATATATACACGAAAAATATTCTCATTAGTGATTTTACTAAATATGTACCCAATTCAGGTCAGATAACTTATTTAGGTATAATACTATCTAAAGATATTAAATCTATTATATATAATAATTATAATACCTGTTTTCTTAATATACAAAATCTTTTTAATACCTGGGATAATATGTTTTTTACTATGGAGGAGAGACTTACAATTATTAAAATGATAATATTCCCCAAGATTTTATACTTAATACAATCAATAATACTTCCACCTACAAAAATAATTATCAAGAAACTGAACACACTAATGTTAAATTTCTTATGGGTACCTAATAGACCTAGGATTGCATTAAAGAAACATACTAATAGCTGGTCTCAAGGAGGTATTTCTTTTCCAGACTTTAATTTATATACTATCTCTTTTATTGTAAAAGTTATTACTTTATTAATAGATCAGTCATATGTCACAAAATGGAAATATTATTGGGAGCTAATTAGTATACACTTCATGAAAATCTCCTTAACACATAAAAATATGATTGTAAATAACTCCATGTTATGGTTACTAAAGGAATTTTGTACTTCACCTATTACACCTAAACATATGGTTTGTTACCCATTAAATATTATTATTAGTTATCGTAACTTTATATTCATGCACCCTAAGTATAGGGAATGGAATTTTATTGTATTTCCTATAATGTATACTCAGGGTATGCTTTTGTCATCTACATCTGAAGGAACTCATTTAGCTATAGATAATGATCTAAAGTACTGGTATCAGTTGATATCTGATAATAAAGTTAAAAATCTAGATTTCTTAAAACAAGAATTTGATCTAAGAGAAACTTGCTGGTTAGAGGTTCAGACCTTTAGACAACATCTCATTAATAAAATAGATTTAATGTCTATAACTGTTAAAGAATCTATTCCAACACTGATTGATTACTTGATATTAAATTTACAACATAAAGTTTCTGATAAAGGTAAACTTTCATACATACATAAAGTTATCAGACAAGAAACTTTTACAGTGTAGATTCATACTGGAATTATTTCACTTCTATTAATGGGGACCCACCAAATCAACAAGATAAACAATATATATTGGAATCTGCTTATAGAACTACGTCTTCCATTGTCTGGAGACTTTATACATGGAAATTTTTACATAGATCTTTTTATACACCTTTGATGATGAATAAAATAAATAATAAAGATAATCTATGTAAGAGATGTAATGTAGAAATTAATGCTGACTGGGCTCATATGTTTTATGACTGTATAAAATTGAAACAATACTGGAAGTCAATTAATGAATTTTTGCAGGCTCTTTTTACAGATAATTTCATTATTTCTAAATCTCTTATATTATTCAACACACCTGTACCTCAAAGTGTTAAAAAGTTTAAGCTTCCCTTGTTATGGTCTATTCTAGCAGTGGCTAGGAAAATAATAACTAGAAATTGGATTTCAGATACACCTCCTTCGTTCAATGAATTTAAAAATGTTATGAATATAGTATGCCATATGGAAATAAACACAATTAGGACTAGAACAAATAGAAAAACATCTTATTTTATTGTATGGGATAATTTACAAAATTTGTTAAAAAAATTTTAATTTCAATAGCATGGTATTTTAGTTTAATTAATTGATCTGATTGTAGTGGATGTCTTTGTAAATACTTTAGTTGTTTTGTTGAATATTATAATAATATCTATTTTTAATTACTTGTATAAAATTGTTATGATATTTCTCTTATATGTTAAAACAATAAACCTGTTTTGAAAAAAAAAAAGTGGATTGAATATGGGACAACAGTGCTGTTGAAAGAACCTGACATCACTCCAAAATGATGACAAGACATCCCAAAACCTGGTCAGGGAGGCTGCCAGGAGACATACAGCAACACTGAGGGAGTTGCAGGAATCTCTTGCAAGTACTGGTGTTGTGTACTATATGTGAGAACACTCTGCCATATTCTGTATACGTCCATACTATGGGGTATGGTCAGAAGATGGAAGCATTTCCCCACACCAAAAAACATACAGGGGTGGATACAATTTGCAATACAGCACATCAAGTATCCCAAAGGCATGTGTGAAAATGTGTTATGGTGTAATGAGACTATGGATTGACCTCACAGCCACAATACCAACAGGTATGTGTGGTGCACAAGCAACACCCCTTTTAACCTGAACACCAAAACCCCCATGGTGAATCATGCTGGTGGCAGTGGCCTCCTGTGGAGATGCTGTTCCAAAGCCAGAACTGGGCCTATAGTCATGGTGCTGTTAATTCGGTACAGTTCCAAATAACACCCATGTATGGCCAAAATCCATCAGGCGTCTGCAAGAATGCTGAGGATGGGTAGAGGTGTCAGCCTTCAACATGACAAAGACCCGAAGCATACACCCAAAGCTACCTAAGAAAATCTCCACTTGAATACAGTAATGATTATGGATTGGCCCAGCCAGAGCCTAAACCTACACCAGATAGACATACCCTAGTGTGACCTGACGAGGGCTGGCACATGAGACACCCTTGCAATCTGACAGATTTGGGTGACCTTTGCATGGAAGAGTGGCTAAATAATGCCAAGTCAAGATGTGCCATGCTGATAGACACCTTCACAAGATGAGTGAATGCTGAAAGTTACTTACAAGGTGCTTCAACAAAGTATCAATTTAAGGGTGTGCACACTTATGCAAACACCATATTGTACATATTGCAGTCATTATATTTTACACGTAAGACATTTGTTTGTTTAACGATTGAATTGCACAGGTCATATGGCACATGAAAGGTGGGGAACATATTTGAATGCATTATTGTGGTGTGATCTCATATATTACAAGAACATGGCATGTTAACAGGGTTGTGTATACTTATCATATCCAGTGTAAGCTTAGAAGGTTAGTGGTGTAACAGGAATTGTGTGACCATACATTTACTGCTGGTTTGGAGGGCTGACACTCAAATGTATATCATTAATCGGTGATGTCACTCCTTAGATCACCCCAGTTATGTATTATAGAAACACAGGGGTTGTGAGAAGCAGTGCAAACATATGAACCAGACATCATCATGATTAGACGGTGAGGTGAGACCTTAGCAATCCTCAACCATGGCATGTCTGTGCTACAGCGTGTGGTGGGAGAAGGGCATTAGCCACATGGACATAGGTCAGCACCAACAACAGCTGAGAGTCTACGGGGCCATGCACCTTCACTCTCCAGTAGTGGCAGTGACACCAGCACTGCCAAAGGAGAGCTGCTGTCCACATCACACTGGAGCAGGTTATGGGCACATCGTCCTGTCTGATCCCATCAGGGACACAAATCCAGCAGACAGCAGTACTGCATCTGGCCTTGTACCTGGTGGTGCCACTGATACCTCTGGCAGGACCAGTTTTCATGTCTGTGGCTGGAGACAGTGAACTGGACACCCTGCCATGTATGGCCTATAGCTGTCCAATGTACCCCTGTGTAGGGCAGCCACATGGCATGACTGTATGCATACATACATGCACACATCTGTATCACATGCAGGTCATCTCCAGACACACACAGCACCTCTGCACAGCCCATCTATTGGATACCCCTCCAAACACACACACACACACACACACACACACACACACACACACACACACACACACACACACACATGATATCAACCATATGGCTCAGCCTAGGCCTCTGGCAAACCCACATCACACCCTGTGCATATGATGATACCTATGCCACATCCCTGTCATCCATACCATTTATGCAGGGACATGCTAATATGGGTCTGATCCACAGGGTGAATATAATATAGTGCAGCTATGTAATACTATGTAAGGTGCTATCTGCTTGCATTTCTTATGGGTACACTACAGATACAGGTGTATGTACCTTATTAGCCAGGATGCATTATTGCTGTTAATACCACCACTGACTGAATGTAGTCTAACATGCTGTATTCTGTTTGTGGCCCTGCAAACATACCCAAGAGGGAGTACGGCAGAGTGGGAATACATTGACCATGTCATATGCAAGGTACAGCTTTATATGTACATGTGCCAGGTGTGTATGCATGCAACAGTGTGTGAGGGACACTGTTGTCAGACAGTGTGACCTTGTATACTTACCCCTTGGTTACAGACAGGTAGCCATCAGGCATATCAGCTCAGTGTTGTGTAGTACCACAGGCTCATACATACAGAACAGGTTATTGCAGTACTGTCAGCAGGTCCCTCACAAGTGTAGCCATTACATTAACTGCAAGAGATTCACCTGTCAGCACCTGTTGGCCCTGCCATTTCCTTCCCATGCAATCAACCCTGATGCAGTTGATGAGGGCATGCATGATACCATGTATGACAGGTTTATGGTATCTATTACTGAGTTCACCGAGTGGAACAGGGAGACCAAATGGTATATCCTTTGCATACACACAGTAAGGACTGACACAGGGGATGTGCACACAGTAACATAAACACAGTTGGTAATAGACAGATTAGTAAACCTCCATTTCCACCCTAATGTACTGTACTACTACATACACATAACATGCCCTACACAGATTATATGCATGGGACATAACACACTACCTCTTACAACATGTAATGTTCTGAATTTCTTCAAGGATGGTGAGATAACCCACCAGAAATAGGATGTGGAGTCATGTATTGCTCTTACAAGCCTGGACAAGTGATAGTGTAGCAGACATTGTATCAGCATGATGTTTCAGTCAGGTATGATGCCTGATGCTGGCATGTGTGTCAATACACTCACTGTGGTCAATTTGGCAACAATATCACATACATTGGCATTGTTAAGGGACACAGACCACATATAGGTTGCAAACATCTGGATATTCCATAGACATCTGTACAGAGAACTGGTATGGCATGCACAATGGTTTAATATGCTGCATGTGAGGCAGATGCCATTACCACACTTATAAAGGAATGCCATCGGGAGGTGTTAAACAGGTGTGGATGATACACAAATGAAAATAGTATCAGTAAAACAGGATATGATCTTCAACCCAAAGACACACACACAAATACACACACAGACACACACACACACACACACACACACACACACACACATGCATACACAGTTGCCCTTAGTGAGATTAGAACACCTACCTATCTCGGTATTTCTACTATACTGTTCCACAGTTATCAGATGCACCACAGAGCTTACATAATTTCCCAAAGTCCCAAGGTACTTCTAAGGTGAATTACATCAGCAGGCCTGGTAAAGTAGGATGATGGGAAGTTTACAGGATGGTATACAACTCAAAATGGTATGACACACACAGTATATGATTTGCACACAAACAGTTGCCAGTAGTGAGATATGAATCCCTAACTATCTAGTTATTTCTACTGCAGTGTTACACAGTTATCAGACATGCTACAGAGCTTACATAATTTCATTTAGTCCCAAGGTACTTCTAAGGTGAATGACATCAGCAGGCCTAGTAAAGTAGGGTGATGGGAAGTTTACAGGATGGTACACAACTCAAAACCGTATTACACACACAGTATATGATTCTCACACAAACACACTTGCCAGTATTGAGATTAGAACCTCTGTCTATCTAGTTATTTGTACTATAGTGCTACACAGTTATCGCACATGCTACAGAGCTTACTGGACTGACAATTGGCCAAAGGTGCTGATAACTGCACAACTCAGGTAAACTGTTACAGGTGCCAGAAAGTCTGCCTTCAGTTTTTCACTTAGATCTTGCTAGTTCTTTCTCTCCTGCACTTCAAATAAATTAATAGCTTTGCACTTCAATAGTTTTTTTTTCAATTATTATTCTAGCACACCTGAGAGCCATCAGCAGTAGTTGTTCCTCATGGAATTAGCTCCAGTACTTAGTAGTTATGACTACCCCTCCTGGCATGATTAAAGTGCAGTTCTCTGTACTTTTGCCCATTAACCTGGTGCACTTGGGGATTCTGAGGCACTGTTGCAACTGCCTCATGTACACAGACAACCCTCTCCTCTAAACTCCCAACACTCAGACTTGTGAGAGACACCTCTGTTTGAGGGCTCAGTGTCTGTTATTCTAAAAGTGTATTAGTTCTGGTTTAAGCACTTGGGCTTCAAGCCAGTTATTTTACATTAAGAAGGTTCGTGGTCTGCACTCTTGTGGGAGGAGAGGCTGGACTCTGCCTTTCTGAGCTGGAAATTTCTGGTTAAAGGCATATAGTGCCTGCATATTTGAACTGTTTCTTACTGGAATTGGTACATCTTGTTTGCTGTAGCATAGACCTAAACCACGACACGGCTATTAATAGGACATGCTGGAGGGTTAGATTCATCACCCAAAGACTCCCTATGCTGTGGAATAAAATCCCGGTATATGTGAGGCAGAGCACCTCGCTGGCCTTGTTCAAGAGAAATCTAGACCAATGGATGGGAGATCGCAGATATATCCCAGGGATTACCTCAGTGTCACTGCTCGACAGAGGCACAGCAAAATAATGGGTATAGTTCCCCATACTAAAGGGGTGGCGTAAGCCACAAAACTATGGGCTAGGCTTGTAAATGCCCTCGGGCAGATAGCCTAGTATGAACCTATGAACCTATGAACCTATAGACTAGATCCAGGCCTGATGAATCTAGCTTTGTTTGTATGCTTGTTTGCTTGTTATTTCCCTGAAATGCTAATTCCACCTAAAACATGGCTTTTCAGTGCTTCTGTGGATCCCTAGTGACATCTGCATTGCTTACTGTACTTATTTCCTTGCTTCACTTGAAAGAAAGTTACTGTTTGTCATTTTTGCATTTAAGTTACCTGTAACACATTGCATTTAAGTTACCTGGCACTTGCTCACTAAAGCAATTATAAAAGTCAGCACTAAAAAATTAAAAGCACTACACCCTCACAAACTCCCCTTGAGTACCTTGTTCCCCATTGGCCCTTTTTTTCAATTATAAAGGAATTCCCAATACTATTCTAGCATGCCCAAAGGTCAGTTGTCAATCTCCTCTCCGGTCCAGCTGGTGAATCTTGGAATCTTGAGGCAATGTTACAACTGCCTCATGTACACAGACAACCCTCTCCTCCTCCCAACAAATTCCAGCACATGTGAGAGATGCAACCATATAGCCAAACTGGAGGCTAAGCTCTCTCAACTCAGTACTGGCAAAACATGTCAGGAGGAGAAGGAAACCACCCTCACTACAATTCCAGTCTATCATAGACCTACCACGACAGCAAACTAAACACATAAACACACAAAAACATACTCGGAGGCTCTAAATAAAAATCTGCCTAAGCAGCAGAGACCTCCAAAGCAGACACCCAAGCAACCGCTACCCCAAAACAAAACACATGCAACACATAGCTCACAAAGTCAGTGTGCCGAACAGTCACAGCCCTAAAGGCTAAACAACACACTTGATACACTTGTAATAGGTGACTCTATCGTCAGGCACACTGATGTCCCGCTCACCAGGCTGAACAAGAAGAAGGTCACGGTGAGCTGCCTGTCGGGCGCTAGGATCCGCCACATAACACAAGCACTCAGGTCACTCCAAGGCAAGTACAAATATGACTCAGTCATTGTCCATGCTGGTGTGAATGACCTGAGACGTACCTCCCTGGACTACATGAAAAGAGACATAGAGGAGCCCTCTGAGCATGTGGCCCAGGCCGGTATGATCCTGACCTTGAGTAGCATCTTACCCTCACTGAGGATGATGCCACAATATGAAGACAAGATGATCAATTTCAACAATTGGCTTAAGTATTGGTGTCATTCAAAGGGGATCCAATGCCTGTCAGCCTGGGATGACAAGCTCGACAAGCCACGATGCTTCGCTAGGGACGGCTTGCACCTGTCACCCCTGGGCTTTTGGATATTGGCAAAGGCTCTTGCTACCCCCATAGTGCCTTTTTTAGGCAAGGCTCAAAAGACAAGCCCACCTCCATAGGTATCACAAGGGATAAGAAACTAAGAGTAATGTTACTCAACGCCAGAAGTCTAAACCTCAAGATACATGCACTCAAAACTTTCCTTAGCATGGAGAACATTGATATCTGTGCAGTAACAGAAACCTGGTTCAAGGCTCCCGAGAGCACCCCAGCACTACCAGGTTATACCTCATACCATGCTTTTCGGCCGCAAAACTTGGACCGAACCACAAAAGGAGGGGAAGTATCAATATTCGTCAAAGATACGCACACCTCCAGGTTGGTGGCACAGCACGAAGCATCAGAGACTATCCATGTGCAACTAACAGTGGGTAAAACTGCCTTCCAGTTTATAGCCTGCTACAGACCACCCTCCCAAACCCAGGAACCCCACTTGGCCTTCCTGAGAACACGGAAAATATAAAGGTCTCTCCAAACACCATTATATTGGGTGACTTCAACTACCCAAACATAGACTGGGAGCATTACTCTAGCTCCAACACCCTAGCTCAAAGGTTCCTAGAATTTATAAACTCAAATGCTATGGAACAACTTGTTACCACTCCCACAAGAGGGGAAAACATACTGGACCTGATCATCACCAACATGGGGACTCTATGCTCCAGACCAGAAGTGTATCCCTCACTGGTAAGATCAGACCATAAACTAATCTCACTGGATATTCACATCCCAACCCCACCCCCTGCCCAGAAAACCACAGTGAAAAACTTCTCTAAAGCAAATTTCACACTCCTCAAAACCGAGGTGGAATCCTTCAAAGCCCCCGGGCCTGTGGAAAATACGGCCCAGACCTCAGAATCCTTTATAAACGCATTCTATGAACACCTTCAGGAATGCATGGATCATGCAATACCAAATAAAACCAAGACCTAATCCTCCAAAGGCAGACATCCTGTCTGGTGGACCCCAGCCATAAACAAACTACACAATAGAAGGAGGAAGCTACTACATGATAGAGCAAAATCCCAAAAAGGGAAGGCATCTCTGATCAGTGTTAGCAAAAAACTACGGGCACTCATAAAATCGTCTAAGGCCAGCTTCGAGAGAAAAATTGCACAGGACACTATGGATAATCACAAGGCTTTCTTTAGTTATGTTAGGAACCTGGGTGGGAATTCCCAGATATGCTCAGAATTAGTCCAAAATGACAAAAAATACACCGAACCCACAGATATTGTCAGCATCCTAGCTGACAGGTTCAGCGCAAACTTCTCTCCCCTCCCCACCAAAAGGGCAAATATCTATCCCAGCAGAGTGCTGCCCCCCTGACATCTCAGATGCTCAGGTAAGAGCCGCCCTCTCCAAAGCAAAAAAAAACAGCATCAATGGGACCAGACGGTGTCCCGGGCTGCGTCCTACATGAACCCCAAGAAGAGCTAAACCCAAACATAAAACTACTGTTCAATCTCAGCCTTACCACAGGATATGTACCCAAAGAGTGGCGTACAGCAACAGTGGTCCCTCTCCACAAAGGTGGTGCCTCAACGGATCCTGGAAACTATCGCCCCATAAGCCTAACTAGCTTGGTCTGCAAAGCTATGGAAAGGATCATCATGGACCTCATAAAAAAAGATATTGGGGACCTACAGACACTGGATCCTACCCAGTTCGGCTTTGTTAAGGGCAGATCCTGCCTCTTAAACCTGGTCAATTTCTTTGAAACAGTCACCAAGACCATTGACGAGGAGAAGGTGGTCCACACAGCCTACCTGGACCTCGCAAAAGCCTTCGATACAATACCCCACTCGGGCATTATAGATAAGCTCACCAGCATAAATATAAACCCCATGCCACTAGATGGGTTGCAAACTGGCTCAAGGACAGAACCCACATGGTTAGAATTGCTGGAGCCATGTCAGACTCCAAACCAGTTACAAGTGTCATCCCACAAGGCTCAGTCCTGGGACCTCTCCTGTTCAGTATATATTTCTCGGAGGTCCAGGCAAACACAGAAGGACTGTGGCTGACCAAGTTCGCAGATGACTGCAAACTGGGTGCCATAATCGACTCTCCAGCCGACACAAGCATCCTCCAAAAGGGCCTCATAGAAACAGACAACTGGTGCCAGAGCCATGGCCTCAAGCTAAACGCCAAAAAGTGTATACTCATCCCCTTTGGCAAAAACAAAGTGCCCACAAATTACCACACTGGTGCTAATCCATTAAGTACGGAAGAAGTAATTAGGGACCTGGGGACCCAAGTTGATAGCAATCTCTCATTTGACAACCACGTTGCCAAAGTGGTTAGAAAAACATTTTATATAGCCCACCTAATCATGAAGGGATTCACATCTAGATCAGGGGAGGTCATCGTGCCTCTTTACTCATCCCTCATCAGGCCCATAATTGAGCACAATGCTCCTTTTGGGATGTACCTTACCAGACACCTGCAGCAACTGGAAAGACCCCAAAAGTACCTCACCAAGAGGATCAAAGGGCTCAAACAGATGCCATATGCTGCCCGGTTAAAGAAACTCCAGCTCTACTCAGTGGTATACCGCCTGCTCAGAGGCGATCTGTGCCTGATGTATAAAGCCATGTCCAACCCGGAATTAATGGACATGCTGCACCTCAGAAAATCCAAATCCCATCGAGCTACACGCCCGAGAGACTTGAACCTCAGCACTGAAATAAATAGGACATGCTGAAGGGACAGATTCATAACCCAGAGGCTCCCTTCACTCTGGAAAAAAATCCCAGTCCAGGTTAGGCAGAGTCCCTCATTGACTCTCTTCAAGAGGAATCTTGATGAGTGGATGGGGGATCGTAGGTTTACCCCGGGTATCACTTCTGTGTCACTGTTAAACAGAGGCACAGTATACTAACCTCGAAAAAGGGCATAGCAAAATTAATTTTAAAATGGGTGGTGAAAGCCAAACACACTCTGGCTAGGCTTATAAATGCCCTAGGGCAGATAGCCTAGTATGAACCTATGAACCTATGAACCCCTATATCACTGAATTGGAAGATATGCACTCTCCAGTGAAGACTGGACTAGCTGGTCAAGAGTAGAAGGTTCAACTCCTGCAACACAGTACATGGAACACATACCCCTCCAGAACACCCACTATCACAGCTCAAACAACCACACACACACCTTCACTGAGGCACTCAATAGACATTTACCCAAACAGCAGAGACCACCAAGGCAGATACCCAACCAACCACCCAACACAGCACAAACCACAGGACACATGTTTCACCTACACAGTGTGCCCCTCAACCTAAACCCCAAAGGCCAACCACCTTGCCTGATACAATAATCATAGGTGAATCAATAGTGAGGCACACAGATGTCCCACTCACTATGTTGATTCTCTAAGTGTAGGAGCATGCCCAGTGTGACCTTCTATAGTTAGGGTGGGACTCCATTCCAAAGATAGATGTACTCCAGTCCAGGGTTTTGTGTGCTATAGCCATACCTCTCAGGTGTACACAGGGTTTTCCTCAGGGGACTTGTTTTGTTTTGTTTAGCAGACATTTTTTGACATAGCTGTAGTCTCAAACTGCAATGTATTGTGTCATTACCTACTGCCAGACATCCTCAGATCATCACAGTGCTTTACCAGACGAATACTAGTTGTATGCTGCATAGACCAATATTATGAGGGCAGCTATGTAAATCCTTGCCCAACAAGGCCATTTGTGAGGTGCGGCTACAGCCAATGTAGTAATGACACACAGCTGTGTGAACAATCCAGCAACCTGGTGCTATACTGGCTGGGGATCTCCTGCCTGTGTGGTATCTATCTAATCTGAGATATCATATCCTTGTTTGTACATACCTCTGACCTGTACATTTTTTGGCAGGTCGTCCAGGTGTTTGGATAGAGGTTTCATCCTTTCTACGTAAACTTGTGTTTTTGTGGCAAGTTAGTTACATATAATTGAAGTGTGATGTTACAAAATAATACAGACATTACTGTTTCCGAATACATAATCTTCAGACAATTCCTGCTACTGCAAACCTCTCACCCTACCAACTTTCTCAGTATGTAAGGGTGATCTTTACAACATGTGCTTTTCATTGTGCCTTTCTTCCACTTTTCTTTCTGCCCTTGTCCAGACATCTTGCTGTCAGAGGTTGGGAGTTATGGGTGTAGGTACAGAGTGCATTCAACTGTACAGACATGTCCATTATTTGTAAAAGCAAACATAAGAAAAAGGATTATTTAAAATGACCACTGGCAATGGTACCACAAAGCACTTATATTCACAAAAGCTTTGGCGCCTCTGCTACACATCCTTCAAGATGTCACTAATATGTGTAGCATATTCCACATAGCACTGTGACTTCCAGGTATGTCAGTGGCAGATCAGTGGGTGTCACTGACATGCATAACAGTTGGCACTGCAGTTATCTGCACATGGCTCTGTCAAAGGCAGCACTGTACATAGGGCAGTACAAGATGACTGCCAGGAGAACATGCTGGCCAAATCCAGACAGTATTAACCACACATTCACATAGTGCATTGACCCCTGCATATTGTGGGCAGGCAACATGTTTTCATGTGTATTGGTACAGCCCTGCCAATGTGTGCTATGCTGTTATTTCCATGCAAACATATATATTACTGCATTTGTGTGGGTATATGGGGGGGGCACCTGTCCACTGTACACATTTGCACAGACTGTGCTGATATTTGCTTTACATTTTGGTTCCATTTACCATACTATTGTGCTCTGTCTTGGGGACTGGAGGCATAGCAGTAAAGAGGCCAGGTCAGATTGTACTGGCATACATTTGGGTTTCAGACTTCTTACCCTTCATAGTCTTATTGCAATTGTGGGTCCTGCTGTGCTATCACTGTGTGAGTCTGTAGGGGGTTAATTCAACATTGCCAACATTTGTCTGCCTTTACCAGACATTTCTCTGTGGTTTTCTACAGCTGCCTTGCTGTGTGGGTGTGAGGGATGGTTATGGGACCCCCACCCTGACATCCATGCCTGTGACCTATGACCCCCTACTTAGTTGTCCCCACACCTATACTGCAGTGGGATTTGCCACCTTGGGCACTACTGCATAGTGTGTAGAGGCCAGTTTTGGCCAGACCTTTCCTGGTGGCCAACATAGCTGTCAATTGTGTGCTATCCCAGTAAGCCACTCCATTCTTTTGCATGCATGCTGCATTACCATAGATATGTTAGCAGAACATACTAATCCATTTATTTAGTGTTAAGAAGACTGACTTACTTTGTGCTTGCAGCATTATGAGGACAGTGCTTGAGGGCCACCTGTGTTGGATGCACACAATACACTGCCTATACATGGTAAGTTACAGGTAATGTGATGCGTGTGTCATCCATTTTACTATGTATGCGAGTTAGAGAAAGGTGTCAGTCCCTGGGGTCCCTACAGTGTCAGTGTGTGTGTGCATGCTGGGCACACCTCTGTCTGCCTACAAGAGCAGACTCAGGGGCCTCTTCCTGTGAGTCCCTCTGTGCCTGTGGGGACCTTGGCAATGGCGGTGGGCTCTGTGGCCCTTCCCCATGCTGTTCCTGCTGCAGCTGTTTCCGCAGGATCATATTGTGTAACATGGCACATACTATGAACATGTGTACACATGTGGCTGGAGGGTACTGCAAGGCCCCAAAAGATATGTCTAGGCAGTAGAACCATGACTTGTGCACCAAAATACATGCTCTATTATGATCCTGGTTTGTGCATGTGCCTCATTATGGCATTCTTGTGTGGGTGTGGATGCATTTCTGATGGGTGTCATCATCTATGGTTCCAGTGCATAGCTGGCATCCCCCACCAGATGGCCATATAAGATGCCCCCACTGGCAAATGCCTGGTACAGCTGTGATGAATGCCATATGTGGGAGTCGTGATAGCTTCCAGGGATGCCAACACACACATTCATGATAATGCCCTGGGCATTGCACATGACCTGGCAGTTTAAGGAGTGGAAGCCCTTGCCCCTTGCTGTTCATGTAGACCCTACTCTGTACACCGGGTGGTGCTTTGATGTGGATGTGCATGCAGTCTATGGCACCCAATACCTCCAGGTATTCTGCTACACAGTGGAAGAGACTCATATTACTGGTCCTCTCCGCATGGGTGTTGAGGAAGTATATGTGCTCACAGGCATGTGGCAGCATGGCATCCAGGAACTGGTGGAGTACCCTTTATGCAGATGCTTGTGAGAGCCCCATCATGTCCCCAGTATGTCTTTGGAAAGTACCTGTAGCTAGAATTCTTAAGGCTACACATAGCTTGGTATCCACTGGTATGGGTACCCTTCTGTTGGCTCTAGCTTTGAGTTGAGGCCAGCACAGCTCAATTATTTGCTGCAGTATGTCTCTGTCCATTCTGTAGCACTCTACTATCTCCAGATCATGTAGCCCCTGGTAAGTTACCATGGGTCTGAACACTCTTCCCCTCCTCCTCGGTCTGTGATGGTTGCCAGCATTATCCTCCTCTCCACTGTGAGCCTCTTGCGCATACTGATGGATCAAAGCAATGGTAGCCCCTAACATTTTTCCAGTTAAAATTCCCCTGCATGTATACACCAATGGTGCAGAATTTGTGGGGAAAAAACAGACTGTAAGGTGTTTCTACACTTTATACTGTTGTGCTGCAGATGCTGCCTGTATGATTGGCTGACTATGAAATGTTCCAGCTGCCATCTATATTACTCATGGCTTTGCTTTGGCCACTGTGAGTGTTAGAGGCATTACTGGTAACTTGTGCATGATTGCCTTTATTCTGCTGTTGCTATTTTTTAATTAGTTTTTACTTACATCTCCTCAGCTATGCAGCCACCTGCCAGCTGTAATTTTGTGTGCTTTGCCTGGCCCATTATGAGTTGCAAGAGTCCCATATTAGTGATTTCTACTTCATTTCTCCTTTATTGTGCTGTTGCCCTTTATTTTTTTTTACATCTCCTCCCATTTTCAGCTATGCAGCCACGTGCCAGCTGTATTATTGATTGCTTTCAATGGCCCATTGTGTGTTGCAGTATCCCATATTGCTGTTTGTACTGCATTTCCCTTGTTCTGCTATTTCCTTTTTCTTTTCCTATATCCTTTCTGTTTAAGTCACTGCGTACTGTCCAGACCCATTTAGCTAGTGTAAACAGCAAGAAATGTCCCTCCCCTGGGCATGAACATGCCCCTCAGTTCATGAAATAAGTGTATACAGCCTCAGACACACTCTGTCACTTAGCTGTGCTTAGCTAAGCACAAACCCGGCTAACAGAGCTCCAATGTTCTTACAGCAAGCATGACACACACCCTTTTCACATTGGTTGCTCTTCCTATCTACACGGTGGTGTTAGAGCACCTAGACAGTTGGGTGCAGTGTGACACTTAGAAGAATTTTGTGATTCAGTATAAGTCCCATCATTAACATACCCCACTGCCTTACTCCATAGTTACTGCACTACACAAGAGCCTCCCCCTTAGCAACCACTCTTCCCTGCCATTGTTTTGATTCTGATTTCCATTGACTATAATGTCGAAATGCAGCTTTCACCTAAAATGGACTTTTGATATATATTTTTTTCCCCCATGATCCCATTTGCACGGTGCTTCCCTATACTTAAACTGCCAAGATCAGCCAAAAAATAATAAACTTTTATTTTTTTTAAAACTAAACACTTTAACAAGCCAATGGCCATATATTTGGCCATTGGCATGCCTACAGGCTAGAGTATATGCTTTTATTGGAGCTGTCATGGCTCTATTTTCTTTTTTGCAGAAATGTATTTGGCTAGTAGCCGAATACATTTCTGCAGCTTACACTGTTCTTGCACGGCTACCTACCTGCTTCCTGGATCGCTATTTTTCCTCATTTGCATGGTTTTCACCAGGAAATGAGTTAATTAGCATCCCACATGTGCAGGCACAGTGTTGGCTCACTTGTGCACATCAATACAGTGCGTTCCTGGATCGCTCATCAGCCATATTCCATGCAGCAGTGGCTACACTGCTCCTGCATGGAGATTTTAGTGTTGTGAATCCCAGAGATACTTACCTTCATCCTGACCAAGTATACCTGTCAGTGTTGTTTATCTGTATTTATATAGATCGCAGGTTTATAATACATACAAAATCTGGGATGGGGGTAAATTGACTCTTCACTACCAGCAACAGTGCATCTATTGAGGTTTTCAGAGCTAACCTAAAAAACTACAAAAGTGATAAGAAATGTGTTTTCATTGCTTAGCTCCTTTATACTGTAATGATTGCACTTCAGTTTTAAGCTAGGAACCTAAAACATAACATTGCACACATTTACTATTTCTTATAATATAATCAAATTAACATGGACAAGCTAACCAATGTTAAAGATCACTTGTTGATTTAGAGGAATAGCTGCCTTCAGATTGCAGGGTTCAAACACTGATAATGACCTGAAAATTTAAGCAAATCCTGTACCCATGCTAGTTTATCATAAACAAAATACCAGGCAAGGTACATGTGTTTGTATGGGGAAGCTACTCAGTCTTTGAGTAGAGCAGATGCTACCGTGTTGTGTAAGCTGAGTAGCAAGATGTATGAGTATGTATGTATATATGTATGTATACATGTATGTATGAATGCATGTATGCATTTTTAAATGTATATATGCATGTATACATGTATGTATGTATACATGTGTGTATGAATGCATGTGTGTATGTTTGTATATATATATATATATATATATATATATATATATATATATATATATATATATATCTGTATGGGTCAACTTGACATGACCAAAATGTTAGTAGACTGACTTTCAGATAAAAGAGACAAAAAAGTTGAAGTTTCATTTAATTGAAACTTCACTTTGCTGATGTTCAGATGACTGAACTTATAAAAAGCTGACAACCCAAGCTGAGCTGAACAGGAAAACAGCTCATTTCCACACTGTAGTGTGATCTCGGAGTAGGTATATTTAAGTTGCAAGGGGTTTGGGGGGCACAGACCACTTGGCTATCCTGTTGAACTTTGCCCCTTACCCCCATGGTAGTGTGATTTCAGAGTTGGTATATTTAGTTAAGGGGGTGGAGGGGGTGAAGCCCCCCCCCCCCCCATGGGTGGATTTAATTTTGTTCGTTTTTTTTTTTTTTTGCAATGGCCAAGTGGTTACTTACCTCGAGTGGTAAGCCGGTGTTCCGGATGTTGGTCTTCTGGGTTTGTTGGTCCTTTCGTCTCTGTGATGGGAGTGTCGGGAAAGTGGGATGTCGGTGTAGTGAAGTAGGTTCAGGAAAAAACAGAGAAATGGATAGTGCAGCTTAAAGTAAACTCAGATACTACTTTAGACATAAAAGCATTAGTTCTCAAAGAAATCCTGTCCCTATAGAAAATGAGGATGACTCACCATAAGAACTTGCAATTTAGATCCCCTTCTTGCAGAGGTTAGAGCAATCAGTAAAACTGCTTTCCATGTCAAGAACCTCAAGTCATCCTCTGGTTCAAACAGAGCAAGTGTTAGCTTCTCTAACAGAAAATTAAGATCCCAAGGAGGGGGCACCAATTTATTTAGAGGCTTCTTATGCAAAACCCCTTTCTAGAACATTTTGTCATGAGACTGCCTTTAAAAAGGAGGATCCATGTGCAGATATGCTGTAATGACTGATAAATGAATCTTGCTAGAGGAATAAGAAAAAAACATAGGACAATAACTCACCTAAATGCTGTAAAACCAAAGAACAACTAGATCTGCATGGGTGCTGGTTATGTTGTTGGCACCAAATAGGTTCATAGGTTAGTACTAGGCTAATTGCCCTTGTGAGCCATTTTCAGCCTAGCCAATTATCTCTTGTGAGACTCAAACCCTACACCTTGTGTTTGTAAGGCAAACACCTTAACCATTAGGCCACCCTCCCAACCCATGGAAAACCTTTTCCATTTGCTAGTATATGATTTTCTAGTAGCAGGCCTTCTTGCTGCCATTTGTACCTGCTGCATGTCCTCGGAAAACAGGTGACTAAAAGGAATTAAGATGCTATTATTCAGGCAGTTAACAGAAGATGATTGATGTCAGGGTGTATCAAACACCACTGCTCTTGTGTGAGTAGATTCATTCTGTGAGAAAGCATGTAGTAATTTCCCCAGGACACAAAAGAGGGGAGAACCACAGTTGCCTGGGCCAGAAGGGAGTCACCACAATGATCTTGTGGGATTCCTTCTGAATCTTCAGAAGTACCCTGGGTGTTAGTATAAAGGTTGGAAAAACATAGAGGAACATTCTTGTCCAAAGAAAAGAAAAGGCATCTGTCTTCCAGACCTTCTTGCATGACGTCTTGGAGCAGAAATTTTCCAGTTGACTGTTTAGAGAGGAGGCAAAGAGGTCTATACTTGAGGAACTCTCCACAGATGGGGCAAATGTTGGAAGACCTCCTGATCTAGTTTCCATTTATGATGGTTTGTCCCGGTTCTGCTCAGCTTTTCTGCCATGCAGGGTGGTGCAAACTGATTCTGCCTTGCTTGTTGATGTCTCACATGACTGCGATATTGTCAGTAACCACTTGAAGAATTCCCGGGGAACAAAGATGGTTCAGAGAGTTGAGTGCCTTGATCATAGCATGCATCTCCTTGATATTTATGTGTTTGCATCTGTTCTTGGTTTTCCTCACCACCTACACTTTTATCCCTCCCAAAACTGTTCCCCAAGCAAAGTCCAAAGCATCTGTCGTGACTGTCTGCTTTGGAGCAGGGACAGAGAAGGGGTGACCTGGATTTAAGGATATCTTCTGTCCTCACCAAAGCATTTCTCTTCTGACAAGCCCCAGTACTGCAATCTGAAAAGATAAAGGATGTTGATGCTGGGACCAAATAGATGTTGTATACCACTGTATCTTTCTCATGCGGAGTCTTACCAAGGGTATTATGAGAATCATAGATGCCATGAGACCGATAGTTCTGAGATATGATATTCCCTCATTAACCAAAGTCTGAGAGGCAAACCTTAAAAACAGATCTAAATAAAGATCTATATTTTTCTTATGAAAGAAGCTCTTTGAACTGAGGTGTTTAGTTGACATCCCAGGAACACAATCCTGTGTGAGGGAGTCAAGAAAGACTATTGAATGTTCTCGTGGAGTCCTGGCTTGTGCAAGAGATCTCTGATCCAAGAGAGAGGCTCTTGACATTTTGAAAATGATTCTGCAAAGATAAACAAGTTGTTGAAATATGAAAAAATGTTGATACTATATAGCCTCCAAGGAGCTGTATTCATAGCCAGACACTTTGTGAACACTCTTGGTGCAGTGGATAGTGCAAAGGGTAAGGCAGAGAACTGATAATGTTATCCAGACATATAAAAACCTTAACATATGCCTGAAGTCTGGATGAATAGGGATGTGATGATAAACATCTTTTAAGTCTAGCATTGCCAGGAAAAAGAGATAGCTGTCACAAACAGGTTTAGAAAAGAAAGATCCAGAAATTATCTCCAAGCATTGTCTTCTTTTTTACATCCTTGAATAAGACCCCTTCCCCGCCGAAGAAGGAGGAACTGAGGACATTTCATACCACTGCCATCTTTAACCTTGTTAAATCATTTTCAAAAACCCATTTTTCTGAAACAATCTGTTACCAAAGAGAAAAATGGAGATTCAGACTTTCTGGAAGACAATATGAGCCAGAGTGGGAAGGGGTCACAAAGTCTCATGAACAGTCATTAAGACTCGTTGGACTGCCCTTTGTTTTGGAAGGTTAAGACTTTTTTTTGGAACCCTTTTGCCACTTTTTCTTAAACATCTGTTTACCTGAATTCTGTTGACATTGTTCATTACTGTTCTTTTTACGAAACTAGATGAGGAAAAACAAAATCCCTTGGACAGTTTGGAAAAGGAGGGCTGAAAAAATCTTAGAGAATCCTTGGCTCGGCTAGTCTCTTTCATCACTCTTTTTGATCACCTCTGCAGCAGAGAGGCCAAACACTAATTCTCTAGCTATGGGACATCTGGGAGGTTCTGAGAATGCAACAAACCTCCTTAAATCAGTACCAGTTTCCATAGCCATAGCCCTGGAAGATGTATCAACAGAATCATGCACACACTGCAAACAATGAGTAGTGACCTGTGCAATGGAAGAAACTAAGTTATTTAAAGTATTTTTTCTTCACAGGAAGAAACTGCAGATGAGCCTTTCCTCATAAGTTCACAATATGTAAATACAAACTTTAACATATGAAGCTAATAATTTAAAATTCTGAAAATCAAAGTTGCAGAAGTATACACTTCCCCATATCTATCAATAACATTTTCTGTCCTTATTAGAAAGAGTAGGACTGGAAGTAACTATGTACTTAGCAGCAGTGGAGTTAACTAAGGCTGTAGCTGCTGGATCAGACTTGGGAAAAGAGTATAAACATTTAAAAGACTGATGGACTTTATATATCCTATCTGCCTTTTTAGAGACAGCTGGTTATCAGGAAAATTGCAGGCAGTAACAAATTCATGCTCTAAAGCAGGCATGGCAGGAGAAATGGGTACAGGTTTTGGAAAATCCTTCTGTAACAACTCATGGTATTTTATGGGTGACTGATAAACCTCAGTGTTTTCTGTGGTAGCCTCAGAGAAACGGAATCTGTCACAGAAAGAATCAGAACCTGAGCTCCCCTGAGTCTGAATCAGAAACTAAGGACAAAACTTTAAATCCTTCCCTGCATCCTCCTCTTCAGACTAAGAATCTTGAATCTCTTCAGGTACAGAGGCATTCCTCTTTTACCAGAAACTACTCTACAAGAAGGATCAATAGCTTGAATTATAATTTGAGCCAGTCTCAGTAAACTACTCCTATCCATAGAAATGTGTTTGGTTTACTGTTTCTTTTTGACAGGAAAAATGACATCAACCATTTTACTAACGGCAACCACTGCTTTCCCAGGAATGTGCACAGCAATGACATAACAGGGACACATTCCCAGATTCCTCTCCATTGACTGACAAGAATGGCTCTCCCTTGCCTACTAAGGGGACTACAAAGCCACAGATGGCGTGGATGTAGGTGCTATACCAGAGGGAATGGGGATAAAAGATGAATGATCTGAGGTACAACAAATGGCCACAGCAGAGGCACCCACCTGCAGCAGAGGCACAATGCTAGCCTGCTGTGGTGGCAAAGGCCATTTCCTTAAATTTATCTTTTTGGGGCTAGAAGAAGAATCGACTATGGGACTGGCAATGTGTCCCATGGTCAAGCCTAAAATGGTGTCTCTTTCCTGGGGAAGACAAGCAGCAGTTGCCAGTAAACCTACCGGGCCACATAAGTTGATTTTCTGACAGAGAAAATCACAGTAAAAAGCATTCAAGCACTATGGAAGCCCCACAATGGAAAATTAAACACAATTTCTCCATAGAAAACATGTTATCAGTTAGTTTACACTACTTTAAAACTGACAGAAAAAACAAATGCTCCCTTGAAAAGTATGTTATACTCTGTAACAGTCCATTAAAACACAACACTCCTAGCTTTAAAATAACTTTCTTGAAGAGAAAATAATAAAACCTCAGTAAATTTAAGAAAATGGAAGACCCCCAAGGGAAATTGTCTGCTCAACAATGAAGAGCACAATCCAACCGTCAATCCTAAAAGCCTCAGAAGAGTGTACTTTTCATTGGCAGTAAACCTCTGAAGGGCTTCATGCCCAAACCTATCTTTTAAAAACAAATAAAAACAAGTACTGGCTAGGACAAGTAAACAACACTTTAATAAAAACTATAAACTTAGCGCTTTCATAAAGTTCTGACAAGACTTCTTCAGATGAAAGTCACAAGTTAAACACATCTTTAAATACAATTCTAAATCACATGACTAAATTACTATACCACATGACAAACACATCAATAAAATTTTTAAAAAAATCTTTTAAATGAATCAATTTAAATCCTTTAAATAACTCCACCTCTCATAGCTCAATAAGAATACAAAATCGAAAATAAGTGCTTATAAAACATTTTAGTGTGTTATCTTAATAAACTTTTTAATTTCAAAATACAAGTAATTGAGCAAATTTCATTCAATCTAGGCTGTTTAAAAGCATCAAGAGTAAGTTGCCAATATAGTTCTTGCTGCTCAAGTTTCAATGGTAAAGGACCACCCCTCACATCGCATTCTACGTGGTCAATTACTTTAAATAAAAAAGTGTGCCCTGGATTAGTCACTACATGTTTTGCCAAAGCATTTTCAAGTTTGTTGTTCCTAATGGAGTATACATGTTCATAAATGCACTCTCTTAACCTACGATCCGTCTTCCCTTTATAAAAACAAGAGGACATTTGGCATTTAGATAAACAAATAATGCTCATAGAGTTACAGTTGTATCTACCTTTACATTTATATTTTTGTTGTCCTATCGAAAAGGAATTCCCTACTTCTATATACCTGCAGTAAGGGCATGACTCACATTTATACATCCCATATGATATTGGGGTACTCGGCTTGTCTAGCTCAAGTAAATTTTTTATGTTCTGTCCCCTCTTGAAAATAAATCTAGGTGAAACTCCAACACTCGGTCTTAAAGCCTCATCACTACCAATTAAGCCCATTTTTGACCAGAATCTGCTTCAGTTCAAATGCATCATAACTATAGGGAGTAATGAATGTCAGGTAAAAAAAATTGTGTCTTTCACATCTGTATTTGTCCCTTGTATTAGATCACTGTTTTCCACATGTACAGTCTTAGCTTCCAGGACGGCTCTAAAGTGACCAGCCACTCTCTTAGTCTGTACTTTTACAACCAACTCGTTCAGTATTTGGATGGGGTACCCGCGACTAAGAAATATATTTTTTAAAAGGTCACACTCAGTTAGAAAATCTACAGTGTCTGAAACCATCCTTGCGGCCCTGACCAAATGGCCTTTTATAACTGAACCTTTCTGAAATGTTGGATAGGCACTTGAATAATGTAGGGATGTGTTTGAATATGTTTCCTTTCTAAAAATTCTGGCTTTATATAGCTTCTTCTTCTCCCTATCCTTAAATAGACATAAGTCCAAATAGGAGATTTTATCACTATGAAAGGCATAAGTACAAAACAAAAATTGGTGGACGAAGTAGAATGTGATGTGAGGGGTGGTCCTTTATCATTGAAACTTGAGCAGCAAAAACTATATTGGCAACTTACTCTTGATGCTTTTAAACAGCCTGGATTGAATGAAATTTGCTCAATTACTTGTATTTTAAAATTAAAAAGTTTATTAAAATAACACTTGCACTTAAAATGTTTTATAAGCACTTATTATTTTCGATTCTGTATCCTTATCGAGTTATGAGGGGTCGAGTTATTTAAAGGATTTAAAAAGATTAATTTAAAAAGATTCATTTAAAAGTCTTATTGATGTGTTTGTCATGTGGTATAGTAATTTGGTCATGTGATTTAGAATTGTATTTAAAGACATGTTTAATTTCTGACTTTCATCTGAAGAAGTATTGTCACAGAACTTTATGAAAGCGCTAAGATTATTGTTTTTATTAAGGTGTTGTTTACTTCGCCTAGCCAGTACTTGTTTTTATTTGTTTTTAGTAGTTTTTTTTCCCATTTCTTGGTTTCAAACTTGTCTTTTAGTCAACTCATCTCGAGCTGTTTGACAGATTAAACACATGGAAGATGCCCTGAAGCTTTGTAAACTGTCTGGCCATTATATCCTTGTCAAGATATAGCCTATTTAGCTAATGCTACTGCAGCAGTGATCAATATAAAGAACATGGATTGTTACATGCAAACACATTCTCACTCCAAAGTTGTCAAGCAGAGATTACCTGCAAACATGTTTTTTTTTTTTTTTTTAAGAAAAAGAAGTATTTACAATGTATCTGACTAGTAGTTACTGTGGTATTCAGTATTATAAACAAATGTGGTGTCAGCAGCATAGGTTGCACCCTCACCCTCATAAAAGTATCTCATGGTGATCTTTTTTATTGTTCTTGCATGTATTTTGTGCAGTCAGTTCTTGGCATTGTCCTATAAACCAGTCACATAGTAGTGAATTATATCAATGCATATACACGTTCCTCAAAAGTCCACACTGTGAAGGGTTAATCCCATTTTATATCAATACTTTTGGAGTGGATTGCCAATGTTGCTATGTCATTCTAAGCAACATAGCATAGGTTTTATCAGAAAAAAAATAATGACTGGCTAAGAAAAGACAGTGCTGGTTTGAAGTATACACAGATTCTGATGGAGAATTTATCAAAGTGGAAATGTTGTTGAAGGTTAAATTGTTAGTATAAATGAATGATTTAAATGAGAAGATACTGAACATGAAGATACCAAAGCAAAACTAAGCAAATGGATCCAGTTATTGAATAACAGGAAATACTCCTAAAACAGCAGTATGGTTATCAAATTAAATTTCTGATGTACTTCCTAGTTTTCTAGTAGGTACTTACTCAAAGCTACCAGGTAAATGCAAAGTCTGCTAAGTCAAGTAAGGCAACATTAATATAAACATTTAGGTTAGCAAAGATATATCCAGAACAGAGTTAAATGACAAATGTCCTCTGCACATCATTTATGAACCACGAGAAGGCAGAAAAGCTATTATAAGCTTTCTGAAAGTCATTGTGAGGCAGTGTCGGAGAAAAAAAAAGTTTACAAAACACTGCAACTGGGTACTCTCACCCTGTACAAACAAATCCAATACAAAACAAAACTCTAGCTGTAGGTTACAATAAAGGCTGTCCTCCACTATACTAGGAAAAAACGAACTGGCCACATAGAATGTCCAAAAGACGATCACTTTAATGTCCACACCAACACTGTAACAAATATATAGTAGATAAAGATTGAGCGCGCTTTCGTCTTCTATCGTGAGACTTCTTCAGAATCTACAAATCTGCACAATCCTTCAGTATATATACACATTTTTCTAATTCAATAATTACTTAATTTGTTGTTTAAACATATAAGTACAATTAATTCTTAACTGTTTACTATCTGTTGTATATACATAGTCCAAAAATATAAAATTACCATGGAATCTACAAACCTCAAGCTATATATGCATGTAAAAAAAGTTTATATAGGTAGTAATGTATCTTTTCACTTTTTCTTCAAATAATTGTAATAGAGTGTTAAATCTAGATTTGGGATGTTGAAGTAATCCCCATACTAATAGGCACTGATAAGAGTCGATTTTCAAGCAGCATAACTTTGCACACAGAGAGACGGATATTTTGAATTTTTGTGTTAGTGAATGAATCATAATGGAATTACCTAATTTAAACAGTAAATACATAGGACATGCATGTGTGTGCGTGTGTGTGTGTGTGTGTGTGTGTGTGTGTGTGTGTGTGTGTGTGTGTGTGCAAGTGTGTGTGTGTGTGTGTGTGTGTGTGTGTGTGTGTGTGTGTGTGTGTGTGTGTGTGTGCAAGTGTGTGTGTGTGTGTGTGTGTGTGTGTGTGTGTGTGTGTGTGTGTGTGTGTGTGTGTGTGTGTGTGTGTGTGTGTGTGTGTGTGTGTGCGAGCATGTGTGTATGTGCCTGTCTCTCTCTCTCTCTCTCTCTTTATACATATATACTATGTGTATAAAAGATAAAAGGTTACTGCAATCACATAAATTACTAAATTATGTTCTGTGGCCTATTTGTAACGTAAATTATTTATTTTCATTATATTTAATTGTGCAAGTAGATAGCTAATTTGTCTGCTCATTTTTGAAAAACTCACTACACTGTTTTTGTTAAATAAGTGCAACTCTTCGAGCAATACCCTTTTCCACAAAGAGATATTTTCTAAGATTCAAAGAGTTAGAGGAGTAAATGAGTACCCCCCTAAGGTCAAACCCAGTGGTGCAAGATTTGGGAACACAGGTTGATAGCAATCTAAACTTCGATCACCATGTTTCTGCAGTGGTAAAAAAACAGCTTTCTATATTGC
Source organism: Protopterus annectens (assembly GCF_019279795.1). Taxonomy (NCBI): domain Eukaryota; kingdom Metazoa; phylum Chordata; order Ceratodontiformes; family Protopteridae; genus Protopterus; species Protopterus annectens. The sequence continues at coordinate 1,654,495,336 of NC_056726.1, forward strand.
ACATCTCATTAATAAAGGCATTGCATCCAAGACTACGAATGTTATAACTTCTTTGTACTTTATTCTCATCAGACCACTAATAGAGTACAATGAACCATTTTGCATGTACCTCACTAGACACCTGCAGCAGCTGGAGAGATCACAGATGTTTCTCTCCAAGAAAATTCATGGCCTTCAAAACATGACCTACATGGAAAGACAGAAAGCCTTGTTACTGTACTCTGTATCCTACAGTCTGCTGACAAACAACTTGTGCCTGACCTACAGAGCAGTCTCTGACCCAACCCTGACCAAATGGAAATGCTGCACATCTGCAAATCAAATGGGACAAGAGTCACTCACTCCCGGGATCTCATTGCTGCCTGTGACATTAATAGAACATGGTGGAGAGGCAGATATATCTCTCAGAGATTGCCACTCCTCTGGAATAAATTCCCAATTCTCATAAAGTAGAGCTTCTCAATGACCCTATTCAAGTGCAACCTAGACAATTGGATGGGAGACCATAAATTTACCCCAGTGGTGGCACCTATGTCCCTCATGGACAGGGTAATCGGTGCTGATCATAGACTCTTTCTGCAAATAATGACCATCTAACCAAGGTCAATTAGGGAACATGGGTATAACATGGCTAGGCTTGTAAAGGCTGTAGGGCAATTAGCCTAGCACCCTGCTATCAACCTATGAACCTATGAACAGAGCTATCAAAGAAATACATACAAAATCCACAATGGAGAGGGAAGACAATTGGGGTTTAATAGAGGTCCAAATCAGTATTAAAGCATCATACTCTTCTACCACAAGAACATCAGCATACAAGCTGATGATGAGAAGAAAAATGTGATTAGCGTTTCTAATAGCTTTCAGCCCCCCAGCTCCTGTCAACAGATTATGAATAAAAGCAACTGTCTGAACAATTTGATCAAGCAAATATACAAATTACAGAAAAATACGTCTGGAAATATTAGCAAGAAAACAGAAGATAAACAGTTTCCTGTGTAACTGAACTGTGAAACTGTGGGCTTTTGGATACTGGCAAAGGCTCTTGCTACCCCCATAATGCCTTTTTTAGGCAAGGCTCAAAAGACAAACCCACCTCCATAGGTATCACAAGGGATAAGAAACTAAGAGTAATGCTACTCAATGCCAGAAGTCTAAACCTCAAGATGCACGCACTCAAAACTCTCCTTAGCATGGACAACATCAATATCTGTGCAGAAACAGAAATCTGGTTCAAGGCTCCCGAGAGCACCCCAGCACTACCAGGTTATACCTCATACCATGCTTTTCGGCCCCAAAACTTGGACCAAACCACAAAAGGAGGGGGGGTATCAATATTCGTCAAAGATACCCACACCTCCAGGTTGGTGGCAGAGCACGAAGCATCAGAGACTATCCATGTGCAACTAACAGTGGGTAAAACTGCCTTCCAGTTTATAGCCTGCTACAGACCACCCTCCCAAACCCAGGAACCCCACTTGGCCTTCCTGAGAACACTGGAAAATATGAAGGTCTCTCCAAACACCATTATATTGGGCGACTTCAACTACCCAAACATAGACTGGGAGCATTACTCTAGCTCCAACACCCTAGCCCAAAGGTTCCTAGAATTTATAAACTCAAATGCTATGGAACAACTTGTTACCACTCCCACAAGAGGGGAAAACATACTGGACCTGATCATTACCAACTTGGGGACTCTATGCTCCAGACCAGATGTGTATCCCTCACTGGTATAATCAGATCATAAACTAATCTCACTGGATATTCACATCCCGACCCCACCCCCTGCCCAGAAAACCACAGTGAAAAACTTCTCTAAAGCAAATTTCACACTCCTCAAAACCGAGGTGGAATCCTTCAAAGCCCCCTTGCCTGTGGAAAATACGGCCCAGACCGCAGAATCCTTTATAAATGCATTCTATGAACACCTTCAGGAATGAATGGATCATGCAATCCCAAATAAAACCAAGACACAATCCTCCAAAGGCAGATGTCCTGTCTGGTGGACCCCAGCCATAAACAATCTATACAATAAAAGGAGGAAGCTACTACATGATAGAGCAAAATCCCAAGAAGTGAAGGCATCTCTGATCAGTATTAGCAAAAAACTACGGGCACTCATAAAATCGTCTAAGGCCAGCTTCGAGAGAAAAATTGCACAGGACACTAACGATAATCACAAGGCTTTCTTTAGTTATGTTAGGAACCTGGGTGGGAATTCCCAGATATGCTCAGAATTAGTCCAAAATGACAAAAAATACACCAAACCCACAGACATTGCCAACATCCTAGCTGACAGGTTCAGCGCAAACCCCCCCCTCCACAAAAAGGGCAAATAACTATCCCAGCAGAGTGCTGCCCCCCTGACATCTTAGATGCTCAGGTAAGAGCCGCCCTCTCCAAAGCAAAAAACACAGCATCAATGGGACCAGACGGTGTCCCGGGCTGCATCCTACATGAACTCCAGGAAGAGCTAAACCCAAACATAAAACTACTGTTCAATCTCAGCCTTACTACAGGATATGTACCCAAAGAGTGGCGTACAGCAACAGTGGTCCCTCTCCACAAAGGTAGTGCCTCAATGGATCCTGGAAACTATCGCCCCATAAGCCTGACTAGCTTGGTCTGCAAAACTATGGAAAGGATCATCATGGACCTCATAAATAAAGATATTGGGGACCTATAGACACTGGATCCTACCCAGTTCGGCTTTGTTAAGGGCAGATCCTGCCTCTTAAACCTGGTTGATTTCTTTGAAACAGTCACCAAGGCCATTGACGAGGGGAAGGTGGTCCACACAGCCTACCTGGACCTCGCAAAAGCTTTCGATACAATACCCCACTCGGGCATTATAGATAAGCTCACCAGCTTAAATATAAACCCGTATGTCACTAGATGGGTTGCAAACTGGCTCAAGGACAGAACCCACATGGTTAGAATTGCTGGAGCCATGTCAGACTCCAAACCAGTTACAAGTGGCGTCCCACAAGGCTCAGTCCTGGGACCTCTCTTGTTCGTTATATATTTCTCGGAGGTACAGGCCAACATGGAAGGACTGTGGCTGACCAAGTTCTCAGATGACTGTAAACTGGGCGCCATAATCGACTCTCCAGCTGACACAAGCATCCTCCAAAAGGGCCTCATAGAAACAGACAACTGGTGCCAGAGCCATGGCCTCAAGCTAAACGCCAAAAAGTGTATAGTCATCCCCTTTGGCAAAAACAAAGTGCCCACAAATTACCACATAGGTGGTAATCCATTAAGTACAGAAGAAGTAATTAGGGACCTGGGGACCCAAGTTGATAGCAATCTCTCATTTGACAACCACGTGGCCAAAGTGGTTAGAAAAACATTTTATATAGCCCACCTAATCATGAAGGGATTCACATCTAGATCAGGGGAGGTCATCGTGCCTCTTTACTCATCCCTCATCAGGCCCATAATTGAGCACAATGCCCCATTTGGGATGTACCTTACCAGACACCTGCAGCAACTGGAAAGACCCCAAAAGTACCTCACCAAGAGGATCAAAGGGCTCAAACAGATGCCATATGCTGCCCGGTTAAAGAAACTCCAGCTCTACTCAGTGGCATACCGCCTGCTCAGAGACGATCTGTGCCTGATGTATAAAGCCATGTCCAAACCAGAATTAATGGACATGCTGCACCTCAGAAATCCAAATCCCATCGAGCTATGCGCTTGAGCGACTTGAACCTCAGCACTGAAATAAATAGGACATGCTGGAGGGACAGATTCATAACCCAGATGCTCCCTTCACTCTGGAATAAAATCCCAGTCCAGGTTAGGCAGAGTCCCTCATTGACTCTCTTCAAGAGAAATCTTGATGAGTGGATGGGAGATCATAGGTTTACCCTGGGTATCACTTCTGTGTCACTGTTAGACAGAGGCACAGTATACTAACATCGAAAAAGGGCATAGCAAAATTAATTTAAAATGGGTGGCGAAAGCCAAACACACTCTGGCTAGGCTTATAAATGCCCTAGGGCAGATAGCCTAGTATGAACCTATGAACCTATGAACCTATGAACTTCACTTTATACTGACAAATAAGTTGTAAGAATTTCTGCAAAGCTGAATCATGGGTTGTTAACAGAGATGGACTCTATCAGATAATTAAGAAAATGGGGCCAACAGTTGTACTGGTATAAAGCCTGATCATACCAGAACTGCAAATGATAGAAGTGTTCATCTTGAACAATTCAAATTTTTCATAGGAAATGGATAATACTGTTATTCATTTGTTTTGTTTCAGGGTATAGTGTGCTGTGAAAATTTTATTGAAATGTCTAATGACAGACTGGGAAGTTTTAAGCAGAGCTTTGGGTATATAATGCCAGAAATAGTAACAATTGTTCAACATAAGACTAATGTATACTTAGTTGTAGATTTGCATTTTATTGTAAATTTTATATGCTTTATAATGTGCTTTTTAGTTTTTGTGAGAGAAGCTACTGTATACATTCATGAAAATGCTTCTGAGTGGGGATAGTAGAGTGTACCATGAAGTCCACATTTGATGCCTACTCATGTTTGGTTAGGAAGCAAGAAACAATTGTTCAAATATTAAATCGGCAAATCAATTGTGATGTCATGCCTCAGGCTTTGCTGTATAGAAGATGATAATAAATATGTCAAATACAGGATAATAATTAATCTGTAGAGATCAACTTAAGACGAGAAAGACAATGCACTGTGCTCACTTCCTATGTGGAACCACTTAAATTTATATTGCAAAGTAAAGGTGCCAAGGGTATTAGTATGGAAGATTTTTAGCATTAAGAGCATTGATTTGTAATGGTGCTGCTGATGATCACATTGTAAAAAATGGATTTCATGCAGTTAATTACTATGATTTTTTCCTGTATAATTTACTGTCAGATTTGTGGATGCCTATGGTATTGGCATCAGTTAAAATAAACTTTCCTCATACAATACTGAATAAAAATGCAGCACTGCAGCTCTTTTCTTATCTTTATTTTATGAGCATCATTTCCTTATCTATGCTTCTCTATCAAGACTGCTGTATGATTTGCCTTGCAGTTCATATATGCTTCAATGAGTAATGTACTTAGAATTCCATGGTGCAAGGACATACATAATCTAATTAGAGGCAGAAATAGTGGTCATAAGCAATTCATGTAAATGTTAGTAACACTGATTTCATAAATCAGTCAATATCACAAACTTTCTTGTATATCCCTATTCCCTGACACTCCTTTGGTAAATGTGCATCAAAGAGGACTGACTGTGAAACCATGATTGTTACTGCAGTAAGACTAATCATGCACACATGCAAGCCCTTAGCAGGTAACACCTTCTCAGTGCTCTTCCTTGTACTTCTGGAGTTTGTGCACCCAATTGTGTACGTCATTGCACCATGTTTTTTCTGCCCTGCTCTTAGTGCAGACAGTGGAATTTATGAATGATAATGAGTTTACAACTCATTTGCATATTCACAGTGCTAAGAGGGCTGAATCTTCAGTATATTAAGGTAATCATGTAGGTAAGGAACTTGCATCATTCTATGGGAGAACTGATTGTATTCAGAGAGCTCAGTATTGCAATTTGTTTTGAAAACTTGTTGCTTCTTTAACAACTGCATTCCTGCAAAGGAATGTTGCTGTTTTTTAATTTATTTTTAACGTTATGCCTGGATTGCATTTCACAGTACAACTACTGGTTTAATGTCTGTATTATTCTCAGTAGCTGTTGGCATAGCCATGTATATCAGTTATTTTTTTTTTCTGAATAAAGCTGACATTTAATGGTATGTTTAATCTGGAATGCTGACCACTCAATGTAGAAGACTTTTGTATTACTTATTAGGACATAGGTTGTTGTATTATTAGTCCACAAATTTGCCTGTGTTGTATAACTGGCACCCTTCCATGGAAGTGAACATTACACAAAATTGTTATACATTTCTCCTTAACAGGTGTTGGCAGCCACGGTAGTGCAGCGGCTAGTGTTGCCACCTCACAGCAAGAGGTTCTCTGGTTCGATCCTCGGTGGGGGTGCCTTCTGTGCAGAGTCTGCATGTCCTCCCTGTGGTTGTGTGGGTTTCATCTGGGTGCTCCGGTTTCCTTCCACATCCCAAAGATATGCTGTAGGTGGATTGGACACTCTAAATTGACCCTAGGTATGAGTGCGTGTGTGTGTGTGTGCTTTCTGTGGAAGGTTGGGCACTGGACTGGCAACTCGACACCGTAAAACTCCACTGCCAATCATGCCTGGACAGGTGATCCGCTGTGGCGACCCCTAACCGGGAAAAGCCAAAAGAAAAAGAAGAAGAGGTGTACATTATTTTTGTTAATGCTGCAATGAACCGTGTGGGTGACTCCTTAGACAGGATGAATGACACATTGGATAGGGCAGCATCTGTAATGGAACATCTTCTGGGGGGAGGTTTGGTATCCATGTGGCCATAAAGAAAGTACATCTCCCTGCATTAGCTGATGTGGCTGTAAAAGATTCCACTCCTGTAGCGGTACTACTTCCACTGCTCCATCAGTGATTGTGTTGTCCTCACCAAGACATAGTGGGCCATGTTATTGTGGTCCAGGACATAGTCATAATGACAGGTTTCTTCACTAGACATCACTCATTTTCAGACAACACCCTGACTACTAGCTAGGGCCGTGGAAGTAGCAATGCAAATGCTGGCAGTGGTGGTTCACACTTTTCCAACATGTCAGGATATAGTGCTAGCATAATCCTTGATTGTGTTCATGTAGACACATACAGACACATTCAACAAATACTTTTGCATGCCCCTTCACTAACACATGCACACTACGTATCTAAGCAATACTGTGTTCTGCTATACTCATCTTGCTACTGGCACTGCAAATTGGAATCCTAAAAAATAGATTTTTGTTTTACTTGCCCACACTCAATTCCTTGGTGTCAGGCTTTCCCTCCTACCATCCCCATGTAAGTGATTATGACTGTGCCCTGACCTTTGCACATTTCTTTGTGACTTTGGGTTGCATATATGTCTGATGCAGAGAAGGATGGCTAATTCTTGCTTAATCAGAACCTTCATTTAATCTAATTGCAGTGCAGAATACATGCTTTTACTCATCATTCAAAATCAGTTGTGAATAATTGCTTTGGTAATTCTTCAGCCTCACTGTACTTCTGCTACTCTTCAAACTAATGCAGTCAAAGAAGAAGTTTAAGTACTGTTTACTGTTATACTTGTGCAAATGATGCTAACATTGACCTGCTCACTGGTTTATACACAGTGGATAACTGAAGTGTTTGATGCACAGTATTGGGCAAAATCCATAGATGCATATTGCAAACATCAGTCATAAGCTATTACTGACATTACTGTGCACTTGAGACATTTATCACCTTAGGAACGTATGAGAGTTATATATAATTCTATAAGTTCGTAGGTTCACAGGTAAGTACCAGGCAAACTGACCATGTGGGTTATTTTAAGCCTACTCAATTTCACATTTTTAGTCAAACCAACCTGTCCTACTTGACTAGATTGTTATTACTTAGCCCATGGTTTATAATTATATATTACCACTAATGAGTAGAACTGGGATCATAGCATAGATCAGTGGTTCTCAACCTTTATGAGGCTGGGGCCCAGTAAATTCTTTTTTTATAAGACAAGGGCCTGGTCCCAACAAATATACTCATAAATACCTTTTGCAAAGCAGGAGGATGTCAAATTATCAGCAAAACACTTACCGCATACACACACCCAATATTTATATATGCAAATGATCTATTTAAATAAAGATAAATATATGAATCACTCAATTCTAAACACTACTTCCAACAGTAACTAACATTTTGAATGTAAAGCAAATATTTATATACACAAATTATCTATTTTAATAACGATAAATGCATGAATCTCTCAGTTCTAAACATTACTGAAAACAGTAACTAACATTTTGAAAGTAAAAATGTAGCACTTTAACAGTTTAATACAGAAATTATAAGTTCTTGAAAAAGTTAAGCTAAGTGTCTTTTATTTCAGCTCAGTTTTTGAATGTTTTACTTCAGCTAATGAGACTTTTGTTGTTGTTTTCTTTCAATTAGCTTATTAATTCTGGGATGAGTTGACGTGATAGCCAAATGGAGACAGTCAGAAAGTTGCAGGCGGTTCCTTTGTTTTGTTTTAAGCACATTCATGGCAGAAAATGCATTTTCAGAAAAATATGTGGTGGAAAAGCAAATACAAAATCTCTCTGCTAGTTCATGTAAGTTTGGATAATCATTTTTCATTCTTATCCAGAATTTCAAATTACTCATAGAATTAAAAGTACTTTCCAGTCATTTGTCCGATAATACTTCAATAAGTTGAAAAGCTTATTCATTGGAAAGGGCTGTCTCTTTGTGCTCAACAAAGGGGTTCACAATCCACATATTTTGCCTCCAGGTATCCTTGTGTTCAGGATAAAACTTTTCAAATGACAACAACATCTTCAAGTGAGCTGCAATAATATCTGAAATTGAATTCCTGTGAATAGAAAACATCTGCTTCCATAATATAATCGGAGTATGACTGAAACATTTCATTGTTTCCTTCAGCAATCATATTATACCAGACTGAGTTTCTTTTGGAATGAGTTGATCTTGTTCCAAGCATTAAATATTGTTGTATCTGGACCTTGAAGTTTTAAATTCAACTCATTTATGCAAGAAAATATGTCACCGAGATATGTCAGCATGGCTACCCATTTGTTATCCTGGAAATAATGCAACAAATCACTCTTCTTAACAATTAGAAACAGCTCAACTTCCTTTCAGAGCTCATATAACATCTTGAGAACTTTACCTTGGGACAGCCAATGAACATCCAAATGGAAAGGAAGATTTTGATGATCAGAGCCCATTTCATGATGCAATTCTTTTAACAGTCTTGTGTTTAAAGCACTGTTTTTATATAATTAATAAATTTAATGGATTGAGATATGACTCCATTAATCTCAGGTGCCTTTTTTTTGGAGGCCAAGTTTTGCCTATGAATGCAGCAATGTGTTGACAATAAGTTATTGCCTACCATATCCTTAATTTTGGTGACTACACCTGAATTTCTACCTGTAAAATAGGCAGCACCATCAGTACAAACTCCAACACAGTTTTTCCATCCCAGGCCACTGTCTTCAAAGAAACCATTTAAGACTTTGAAAATTTCACTGCTGGTAGTATGAGTAGGTAATTCAGAAACATTTAAAATGTTTTCCTTTATGTCCCTTTCATCATGGTCAATATATCATACATAAGTAAGTAAAATGCTGTTGTTCTGAATATATACAGATTTGTCCAGTTGTGATACAAACAAGTTCAACTTATTAATTGTTTTAACGAGTTGCATTTTCTGTATCTCTTTTCTTATCAGTTATCTACCTTTTAACTGTATCATTCAAGAATAGGATGTCTTTCATTTACTGGCTTAATACTTCATTACAAGCTGTAATCAAAGAAGGCTTAATGAGATCTTCAATGGAATACTTTTTTATATTTAGCTATTTGTAATGATGTTAAATAGGATGCGGTCAGAAGTGAATTGTCAGTGGTTGAAGCTTGGGAAATAATTTTCTTTTCCATTTTCAGTGCATCTCTTTTACGCATAAAGAATTCCAGGGGTGTGTTGATGAGATCAGAATGTTTTTGCAGAGATGTCTCATAGGTTGCGATGACTTCATAACTTTCTTTCCAAGAACAGTAGCACAAATGACACATTGAAGCTGTGGCAATTGGTCAGTGTCAGGGCATTGTAGGAAACCAAATAGCTGTCTGTGTACTTACAAGTGAATGCAGACTTTTTATTGTGTGTGCCGCTAGTTTACCCCTCCTTTTGTACAGCTTGAAGATTGCTCTGCAAGCTTGAGGTGGACGAATCAGTATTTTTTTGTATCACAAACACCTTCAATATGACATTTCTTAACACAAAATTAATCAAAGCCCCGTGTTTCTTAGTCATATTAAAATGTAAATCTGTAGGCCTGTCTCTTTAAAAAAAATCACAGCACTTGAAAAAAGCACTAAAACACTGGGGTAACTTGCTAACCACAGAATGATTTATAGCTGTTTCTGAAAACTACTGTCTGTATCTGCCACTTCCTGCACTTGGGTGAAACATGCTCAAGGTCTGCTCACGAGATTTCACAAAACTAAACCACACAGTTATAGGAAGTAGACAGGGCACACCCCCTTCAGTTACAGGAAGTAGAGAGGGCACGCCCCCTTAAATCTATACACAAAGCATGATGACATACCTCTCAACTGCCCAGAATTTCGCAGAATGTCCAGATTTTTGCCTCATATTTTTGGTTTGTTCTTCATAAAATTTGTGGTGTCTGACAAAAACACTGGGATGATCTGAGGAGTGAAGTCACTAAATAATGACATACATTTGACTTTCAGACATCAAATCCTTCAGAAAATTTATGTTAAGGCAAACCCTGTAACTCTAACAACTTTCTATGTTTATAAGAGTAATATTTAAAATCTGTCCATATTTTTGGGCCTTTGTACCACCATTTTATCAGGCTTTGTCCAGATTTTTTGTACTAAGAGGTTGAGAGATGTGCATGCAGTAGCATGCATGTGGCGATAAAAGTATCATATCACATAAATACACATAACTGCAGCATTAGTTCTCAATTTAGTTGAGTTGCCAATGTTATACAAAACAGGTATACTCACAAAAACACAAGGAGACACACAGAGACACACACACTTTCTCATTCATACACTCATTCACTCACACATCGCTCTCACTCTCTTCTGATCTCTCTCTCACACACCCACTTTCTCATTCATACATGCATTGAGAAACACTGCTGTAAAGTACATGCCATATGTAGCAACATCAGTATCCATACAAGGTATGCAGTGATAGATATGAATTCACTAGTGTCAATGTGTCAGTGTTTTTCTTTTTTTTGTATCATATTATAAGTGTATAGTTTCTGGACTTCTAACCGTTTTTAGACAGAATTTTTGATCACTGTATTAAAGACAAGATATTGTGGTCTCCATTGTAATATGTGATTGTTGTCAAGTGTGACTTTTTGCAAATCAATATATGCAGTAAGAACCAGGAAATCTAAGTGATATTTCATTATGAATGGTGTTGCTGAAGTCCTCCATTTTGAAATAGCTGGTTTGATGGTTCACCTATTTGCTATATGTCATTTCCACAAGTAGTATGGCCTCTCTTTAAGTATTATAGCAGAATAGTTTGTTTGTATTGTTTTGTATTGTAGTGTACATCCTAATCTGTAATTACATGCTTGGACATAATCAGCCCTATCTGCAGAGGCAATTTAACATGTTTTCTTTCTGAGTCATGACATGTCATGACCACATTTTAGTTATGATGGTCATATGCTTCCTTGCATATTTCAGGCACTTTCTTTGTGACATTTATTTTGATTAAATGTCAGGCTGTGGACTGATAAGTATTTGTCATATAGATATGTGTTAAGCATTATTTGTACTTAAATTGATTTTATTGCTTCATTTTCCTTAGTTGTAAGTAACTTATTCCTACTATTGTAATAAAATACTATTGTGGGTACGGTGTTTTTCTAGAGTGGAGTAGAAGTACCCCTCAATCAGCATAAGCCAATGGACATACCAGCCAAAGGGTTTTGTAGGTCACTACTAGCAAAAAGCAACATAGATGCCTTTGAAAACCTGCGAATATATTGCAGAAAACAAATGTACATAGGATGGGCAACTAACTGTGCCATACAAAATAATGAGTGAACAGATAGCGCTCCACCAAAAGCAACACTCACAGATTCTGTTAAGGGAAGATACATGAAGGGCAGAGCAAAAACTGGCATGAATACTGGAACAGACAATTTTGTTTTAGTAGAACTGGCCAACAGAATTTTAAAAACTGCCAAACTCTGTCAAGACACACAACATTCCATTGCCTTACCTTTTATTTCAGGATTATTAATCTAAGTGTAATCTGGAAATGTGTATCTCTTAAACTCAACTAATGCTCAGTAGGATGCATACTAATGCATTTATGAGGAAGTTTGTTTTTAGTTCCTCAGTGAAAAAAATGATGTCCCCTCTAAATCTTCTGTATCACAAGGAATACAAGACTAACTACTCTGCCCTTTCCCTATATGTTAGTGAATGCATGAATGTAATATTTCTATTTCTAAATAAATTAAGTGTTGTTGTTCATGCTATTGCTCGTCAGTGGGTCTTATTAAGAAGATATTAAGAGAAATATTAACATTTGGGGTTCAATTTGATATAGTTTTCAGTAAGCCAGCAGTCATCAGTCTACTATTGCTACAAATAATATCTATATGATGTTCTGTGATGGGTTAATTATGTACCATTATGCCTAAATACCTACATCATCTCATAAATTTGAGACTGCCTTTATTCTGTCCTAATTCTAACTCTGGCTTCCTCTTATCATACCACTTAATTTTATCTTCTCCAAGTGCTTTCAGTTTCTATTGCCATGACATAAATGGATCCCATTGCTAAGTCAAAGTATCTTTTCAGCACCCTCAATGTGCCCAGAATTACCTCCTTCTTTAACTCAAATGGGGTTACATGCATTGATAGCATATCTAAGTATGACCGCACATTCTATTTTATTTGCCCTGTTGCTAATACTATTATTGGAAATGTCTGGCTATCTTTCTTCTCCCTTCCTCTCCATTCTGCATGCCAATCTTGGTATTGTTTGACTTCTGTCTCTCTGTAAGGTAGACACTTCAGTCACTGGGTGTAACAATTTCAGTGATCAATGCTACTTTTGTCTTCTTTTCATAGACTACAATATCTGGTTTCCTACCATCTTTTTTATTGTAATGTGTGATCTGATGTGATATAAACTTCATCATTCTCTATAATCCTTTGTGCTTCATATTTCCATTATTTCTCGTCTACTATTGTGGTATTTCCAGAATCCTCAGAGTAGTAGTCCTGACATAATATTTTGCATTTCAGCATACTGACTTCTGCCATGACTGCAGATCTATAGACATAATTAATTTTGTGGAGGACTATACCTCCCTCAGAGCATAGAAATTATAATCTTGCTATGCACTGATTTTTATTTATCATTTGGTAAGCATGAATCAATTTCCTGTTTTTGTATTCAATTGATCCAGTACATTTTGGGCACAGTCAATCATCCCAAAATTGTTAGAACAGGAAGAACAAACTGGCTTATAGCTTAAACATTATTCATAGATGTCAGAGCAGTTTTCAATATTCAAGTATTCCTTACTGAGATTTATTCTCATTTGTGTATGTTCTATTGTTGATCCTTCATCTATTCACAAATACTTATACACTCCCTCTTGCTCAAATTCCTTTCTATCACACTCCTGTACCAGGTTGATATTTTCTCGGTGCTGCAGCTTTCCTTGTTTAAATGTTGCTTTGGCAAATTTATCAAAATCAAATGTCATTCTTAAATTGTTGGATAATGTTTTAACTATTTCTAGTTGTGCGTTCAAGTGCTCATCTAAAGAACTATGCAATTTTATGTCAGCCACAAATACTAGAATGAGTCGTGACTCCATGATTATGTCTGTGTTATATCATATCATTTATACATGCCAATTCCTCATTCTTTTATGCTGACCTATACATTGCAATGGGTCTATGTCAGAAGATCAAAAGTTCAAAAGACTGAAAATCAAAATATCTAAAACTCAAAATATCAAAAACATTTTTAATGCAGGCGGCAAGCCTCCTGTCCCCCTCTCCCCCTGCTAATTATATGTACCAACTCTGACATCGCACGACTGTGAAGGAGGGACAAATTCTAATTTCAATATTTTGAGTTTTAGATATTTTGATTTTCAGTCTTTTGATCTTCTGAAGGGGACACGTTTCATTGGCCATTAATATGTGATATGCATTTTTAGTTATAACGCTATTTCAAGGAGCACTTTCTTAAACTAATTATTCAGTAGTGTGTCTGAATCCCTTCAACTACTCAAAAATTCTAAATTCCTTAACTGCCCAATTAGTAACATCCATGTATCTTGCTCCTGCTATACATCTAAGTGCATGTTTATGTAGATTTTATGTCAAACCATTTACACATGCTCATTCTACATTTTATACTGATCTGCATATTCCAATTTTCATAAAGCATTTATGTGTGTGCTTTTTTAATCACTCAATTATAAAGCTATTCCAAAGAAAAAGAGCCTAAAGATTACATGCAAAGGGATTGCTTTCCATAAAACACTTCAACAAGTTGCTGCCTTCAAACAGCAGTGATTTTGCTACTAGAAATAGTAGATGCAGCTAAAACCTTGTTTTGCTTACTACAATAATTTTTACTTCAAAATTTTCTAGTTGTTGACCCATGTCATTTTGCTTAACATAGTGATGGTGTAAGGTGTGGAGTGCAAGCATTTGCCAATAATCCAGATACAAATCAGTATCAATGAAGTCAGGAATGGTGATTTGGAAATACCTAAAATTTAATGAGTACACAAAGCTGTACTGCTGTTTTCATTAAATAATATTGTGATCTGAGTTGTCCATGCTATTGCCTTGTCTTTGCTCTGCTGTTGACCCTAATTATGAGTACTAAACAAGTTCAGAAACTTCTTACCCTCCCGAGCAAAACGATGTGTCTATTCCCCCCATGTAGTTTGGAAAGGGAAATGGGTATGTCAGTATAGCAAGCTAGCAGCAACTGAAGCACAATATTTGAAATTATGTTAAAGCAGTTGGAAACCAAAATAGGAAAACTTATATCCCCATCTGCACACCAAGAGAAAATGCCCATTACATCTGCAAATCTAGAAGGGTGCATGTCTTATCTGCAGCAATGCAGTGAACAGGAAGCCTTATTTTCACATAAAATCATTATTTCATATGAAAATTGAACTGGAAGAGGTATTAGCCACCGGGAAATGTCTCAAACCAGTAGAAACTGAATGCAGGTCTTGTACTCATTTTCTTCAGCATACATATCATTTTTAAAGGTTGCCATCTCCTTTAATCTCATATATCTAGTTCTGCAGACTTCTTGCAATTAATAATCTTTCCTCAAAGGAGATCTTTATTTTTCCTTTAGTTATATTCCCATGAGAAAAAACTTTTACTGACTTGCTATTTAAACACTGTTGATTATAATGACAGTATTGTGTCAGTAGGTACTATACAATGAATATCTTTTGTTATACTTTCTGGATTCCATATATTTCTTATAGTCCATTGTTATCAAACTCTATTTATTTTATGCATGTTTGCAGCAATCCTAATTTATAGTGGGAAACCTTGGAGGATTTTAAAAATAATTCTTATCTGTTAAACATTTACATTCCTCTTCTGATAGCTATCCTCTCTGTAAAATGTTATGGTTTCAAGCAAGCCATGAATAGCTGTTTTGTACACTTATTCATTGTTGATCTGTGTGATTTCATATCTGCACTGGGGAAATGGCATGTAGTCTTTTCAGATATGGTCTATATGATGAGTTTATGAGAAAAATCCTACCTTAGTGGATTTACATTGGCTACTGTCTGTACTAGTGTTGCCCTCTAATCTATATTATTTCATTTTAATAATTTCAGATAGCTTAGATGACTAAATTAGAAAACTTGAGTATGATTTATTTTTAGTTTATTCTTTCCCAACATTTTTGAGTTATTTATCAAGTTTCTATAGTATAACCACATGGTCATTATCCCCTCTCATATTGCTGTCATCATTCCCAACATGTCACTACCATCAACATTTTTTGCATAGTGCTAAAGGAGTGTTTCACATACATACATTATCAACCTACTATTAGTAAATAATAGTATTTATATTATGACCAGTTTCACATATCAACTGCACATGTGTGTTTCTGGAGGAAATGTCTTAGTACAACCAATTTTTAAGATCAGATCTCTGCTATGACTGCATGGTCTTTTCTTTTCAGCAGTGAAATTTCAAAGTTTAATATGCAAAGACAAAATTCTGCCATATATGCTTTCAGGGAATCCCAGGCCATTAATATCCCTGTTCCTTCTTTGAGATTAGTGTCTAGAAAGAAATTCACCTCATTTATAAACTAGGAAATGAAACAATGGGATAAAGATATCAAAACACTGAAAGAAGAAATCCAAAAACTTAAAAAATTCAAAAAGGTAATAATTCCTTATTAAATCAAATAGAAAGTCTTAATGAATAATATCAAACAGTTCTTATACATAAAACTTCTATAGCATTTGGTGAAACTCAAAAGCCAGGTGTGTGCTATGGCTTTTAGAAGTATGCATATCATTGTGGGAAGATATAAATTCACTTAACAAATCTCATATCACAAATATTTTATTTTTATTTAAGCAATAAAAATAAATCTTTGATTGATAATGAAGATATTCATGAATTTAAATCTTATTATAAAAACTATATATCTTTCAAATAATAGTATATTATTAGAAAAAACATATAAAATAATGTTTTGGATAAGTGAAAATTAATAATATCGTGAAAATATTTCATTTGAAATCAAACAAAAAAATAGATTATTAAAAAATAATAAAACAGTAGATATAGATGGTATAATTCCTGGAAAACAATACTTATCTGTTATAATATATTAATTAAAATTCAAAACAACTTTGCTATTCCTCCTTTATGGAAATATTCTCTAATATTTCCATTACCCAAAGTAATAATTTATCACTCTGTTCCACTTGTAGACCAATTTCCCATTTAAATGTGGACTATAAATTCTTTTGTCAATTTTACCAGATAAATTAAAAAATATCTCAGAGTTAATAAATGAAGATCAGACAGGCTTGATGGCTAAAAGACAAAAGCAAGGCAACATTAAAAATGTTAATAGCTATCATAGACCTGGCAAATATGTGAAACAATAACTTAAGCTTAGTAAACGTAAATAAAGAAAAAAACATTTGATACAATTAACAGAAATTTTCTTTTCAAGTCCTTGGATTATTTTGGATTGTCTCAGGATTTTAAAACTTTGATCGAAAATATCTACTTGGGTAATAGAGCATATGTTAAAATATGTTCCTATCTGCCCACTTTTACCTATTTTATTTGCTTTAGGTATTAAAATATTAGCTATAGCAATAAGAAGTAATAAACACATACACGGGTTTTCTATTGATAAGGAATACCATTCTAAAACAATCTTGTTTGTGGATGATATGTTATTAACAGATTCTAAATTACATAGCATCATTCCTGATATCACTGAAGAATTTGGGAAAATGTCAGGACTTCATTTTAATAATAATACTATTTTTTATTGACAGCAATTCATCTTCAATTAAAACATTGGAAGTAACACTAGGCAAAGAGTTAACTGAAATGCAAAATCTCAGAGTGTTTTAGGGAAACTCTGGGAAATAATCAATGATATTATGACAAAGTATTCAAAAATAAACTAATTCAGTTATTAAATAAGAAAGTACATCAACTTATTAAAATGATCTTATTAAAAATAATGCATATCATTCATACTACTGCAATCTCCCCTTCCAAGTTGCAATTAAGCAAATTTAATGTTTGTTATTTTAATTTTTGGGGGGTTCCAAAAAATCTAGACTCACATTTAAACATCATATAAGATATTGGGATAGAGGAGAAATAACATTTCTGGATTAGGAAATGTAGGCTAAAGCAGCTCATCTAAAAGTTTTGGTATACTGGTTTGATAGAGGTGATTATTCTAACTTGAAAAAAAATTACATAGATTACTTTTGGACCCAAAGAAAATGAAAATTCCTTCATACAAAGACATTAAGATTCAATAAAGCCTACACTAAACATACACTTAGTGTACACTAAGTGTACACAATATGTATTCAATAAATGTCTTATCATAAAAATCAAATCAATATACCAAAACCAGTAACAGTGACAGGCTGTTAAAAAATCTACACAGGAACAGTATTTAAATGTCTTTGTGTAACTTTGAGAACAACTCTGAAGAAGCCTATTACTGTTTGGCGAAAGCGCTTAGTTGTTCTAAGTGGATTATTAAACAGCCTGGTGTTATTATGGAAGAATCTGTTCCTGTGTGGATTTTTTGACAGCCTGTCGCTGTTACTGGTTTTGGTATATTGGTTTGTTTTTTACTTAGTTGCAGTGGTCTTTTTGGCCATTTATGTTTTTGTTTGTTTGTTTTAAAAGTCTTATATTTTTTATGCTTTCTAGTCAATCAGAAAGATTGTACTAAGTGTACATGTAGTCTACAGTTTATGGTAACCTTAATGAATCCCTGTCAACATTGAAAGCTGCAAGAATATAAGTAAGAAAACTAAAATTAAGAGGAAGAAGGTGTGCATTATATCTGTGTTGTCTGTACATTCAGAAAGGTATACACTTAGTATACACTTTGTGTAGGCTTTATTGAATCTGGCCCATTGGTGGTTTGTCATCTGTAATATAGCAACTACTCACCAACTTCCTCCATATATGTCAACTTAATTCTTAAAAAATCAAGACAAATTATGTTAGGTGATATGAAAGATAGAGATTTATTAAATGTATTGATCCCATTTCAAATTGCTAAGGGTCTCTTAATACATTTTAATTCAGGGGAAATAAGAAATTGGATTGAGAATGGACTTAGATGGTACAATTGTTTTAACAAGGAAAACTTAATGTCTGTTGTGGAAATGTTTTGTATAGATCAGAATGAATGGAACTAGATTCAAGGTATATGGTTTTATGCATTAAATATCTTTAGTAGACATTTCTGATCAAACCTGATAATTTATTTCTGTCATATTATCTATAATAATAAATACTTTATTCTCCATTCTGTCCAATTTGTACAATATTTTGATAAAAAATAAAACTTAAATAATTACTTGTATTACAAGATAAGGCTAGTTTTATATTATATGAAGATAAATTACTATTGTTAAATTCAGTTGGTTATACCTTATTGGTTCATACTTTGAAAAAACTTCACTTGGAGATGTTTGAATAGACTATTGTATACATCATACACTTTAATGAAATTTTTAAATCTAACAATTTTGTTATTGGAAATGTAAAGAAAACTGTAAAGGAGACTAGGATCATTTCTTGCAAGATTGTACTGGCATATTATTTTTTGGCAAAATGTTAATAATTTTAATAATTTTTTTACAGACAACATGGCCAGACAATTTTTCATTCGCAAAGGACTTCATTCTTTTCAACTCTCCAATACCAAGCATTGTCAGAAAAGATCAGTGCTACCTTTAATGTACTACACTCACTATTGCAAGAAAGACCATTACTAGAAGATGGAAATGAAATGTATCTCCACAATTTGAAGACTTCAATAAAAGTTCAAGTTTCTGGATATGTGACATTATTATTGTATAAATATCTAAATATTATTTTCATTATCTAATTATACACATTGAAATATTATATTTTTTCATTTGGTGTACATAATCTGTATACTGTGTAGGTAGTTTATAAGCTGTTAAATTTAGGAATAATATTCAGAAATTTACTTATGACTATAGATTTGAAATTCAGTGTATTTAGTGATTTATTCTTCTTCTCCTTCTTTTGGCTGCTCCCGTTAGGGGTCACCACAGCGGATCATCTCTTTCCATTTCTTCCTGTGTTCTGCATCTTGCTGTGTCACACCAACAACCTGCATGTCCTCTCTCACCACATCCATAAACTTTATCTTAGGCCTTCCTCTTTTCCTGTTACCTGGCAGCTTCATCCTTAACATCTTTTTCTCAATATACTCTGCATCCCTCCTCAGCACATGTCCAAGCCAATGTAATCTTGCCTCTCTGGCTTTGTCTCCAAACCTTCCAACCTGGGCTGACCCTCTAATATACTTATTCTTAATCCTGTCCACACTCGTCACACCCAGTGCAAATCCTAACATCTTAACTCTGCCACGTCCAGCTCTGACACCTGCCTTTTTGTCAATGCCACTGTCTCCAGCCCATATAACATAACTGATCTCACTACCCTCTTGTAGACCTTCCCTTTCACTCTTACTAGTACTCGTCTGTCACAAATCACTCCTGACACTTTTTTCCATCTACTCCATCCTGCCTGTACTCTCTTCTTCACCTCTATTCCACACTCACCATTACTCTGAACTGTTGACCCCAAGTATTTAAGCTCATCCACCTTCACCACCGCTACTCCCTGCATCCTCACCATTCCTCTATCCTCCCTCTCATTGACACACATATATTCTGTCTTAGTCCTGCTGACCTTCATTCCTCTTCTCTCTAGAGCACATCTCCACCTTTCCAGGGTCTCCTCCATCTGTTCCCTACTATCACTACAGATCACAATGTCATCTGCAAATATCATAGTCCACGGGGACTCCTGTCTGATCTCATCTGTCAACTTGTCCATCACCATTCCAAATTTATTAATAAACAGAAATAGAATAAAGCAGTTGAATATTCAATTTTCTGTACTAATCTGAGATATAAAGAACATATATCTAAATTACTGGACATGACAGTTGTTATTTCAAATATATATGTGCATTATAATATATTACTTCTATGAATAAATATGACTTATTTGCATACATTTTTCTCAGGTTGTAGATCAGTAATGCTTTGCCTTCATACTTATTATTATATTAAGAATTATCTGCAAACAATGTTGAGCTATAAGTCTATATTTGTCTCCCATTATTTTAGTACATTTTGAATTGTAATACAAAGTAATTTGTACTGAAAATTGCTTCTTTTGGTAAATCTCCTGCTTCCATAGAGAAATAACTGCTCCTTATGGTTCTGGACAAATGTTATTCTATGCCATTACTGTGAACCTACCAAAAAAAAAAAGAAAAAAGATGGTTTAGTAATATATGGCAGTTTATCTCCAAGGAAAGGTCATTGTAACAATATCCAACTCTCTATAGCTTATTTACAGATTGATGTTATATCTTTTCCTTTACTTGATTCTAAAGGTTTTAGGAAGTTGAACAAATAAATCAATGAGGAGTATATTTTTTAAGATTAATCATATAGTGTGTATATAAACAGTCTCTTCAAAATAAATGAGGTTTGGTAACAAACCAAGTTGTCCTGGAACATCTTCAAAAGGGGTTAAGCTGATATATTAATGAGAGTTAAGTGGGTTGGGGATGTGGAAGGGTTAAATGGAGGGAGGGATGATTGGAAGGAAATGAGATAAGGGGGGAGGGGCTTAAGGGGTTTAGACAAGTGTAGCTGGGTAAGTAATCACATTTTGGTGTGAACTTGCTATGCTGCAGGTTCATGTCCTGATGACTAGTGTGTTCTTTGGTCAGGTAAGGCCTTTGGTGGTGGGCATGAGGAGGTGATTGCCTAGAGTATAGGGTATGGTCAAATGTATGAAGGTAGTGTTTTTTTTTTTTTTTTTTTTTTTTTTGCGTGTGCTCTTCGGAGGCGACTGGTATTTTGCTGTGGGATTGCTTGTGGTTGGTAGACGGGAGCCAGGGGAATTGTGAGGGGGTGAGTAACTTTGTTTGGCTCTGTTGTTGGTCATGGGTTCATTGTTGTAGTGGTTGGGTGGTGGCAGTTCATGGGGTTTTGGCAGGAGTGAGCTACATTTCTACTTTGTCTGGGTTCATTTTGCTGGCCAGGGTGACTTTTGATTCGGTACTCGCACGCTGGTGTTGGGTTCGTCTAAGAGGACTCGTGGTGCTTGGCTACTTGATGGCTTTTGCTGCAGTGTGTACTATCACAAGCATTTAGCAATTGTTGTTTAGTTAATGTCTACATGTAAAGCACTCTCTCGTGTGTTGTTCGGTGGTGGTGTAGTGGCGAATGGGGGAGTTTTTTTGTTGCTTTGTTTTTTGAGGAGAGTGTGTGCCGGTTTCGCGGGTCGAGATTTTCCCCACGAGGAACAGTTGTCAGTTGCGCTTGCGCGCATGGTGATAATGGCCCTCAGGGAGGATTAAGGTAGGGCTTGGTTAATCTTGTTTTCGCTCTGCCCCTCCGTCAAAGAAAAAAAAAAGCACATATTGATTGGTTTCCTGTAAAATATGTCATTTGCTGCTGGCTCTTGACATAGTTTTTTGCGGTAGGAAGTGCTCCAATTAGATAAAACACTGAAGTTCTTTTGTTTGTCTACAATCACAAAACAAGCTGCTCTCCCAGAATTGGTCGGTAGAAAATTGCAGCCCCTTTTCCACACTCCCATGTTGCATAGAGATTCTTCACCTTTATGATACATGATAGCAAACTCTGGTATGACTACTGATATAAATATAGCCCAGGCTTTATGCTGAATTAGTTTTATATATTTATCCTCAGAGAATGAAATGATATTGTACTGTGGAGAAGCAGGGATGTTGTGCTATGTTTGCTGGCTTGAGGCAGGCGTTCGTTGCTATGGTTACAGAGAGCATTTGTGACGGTATCAGTTAAGAGGAGATCAAAGCTCATATGGCCGGCAACTGGAGCACAGAAAATAAATGACATACGCATTAACTAATTACTTAGTGCGCAAGCTTATGTGCACACAACTTTTGGTTCAGATATTTCCAACCAAAGTAATCCCTTGAAGGGCTTCACAGGTCATTTAAACCTCAGAGAAACTATGTGGATAAGGTTAACAATGAAGACATCATGCTGTTAAATGTCAGATGAGCTGCTTAACATCAGTTGAAACTCAGTTATGAATGCAGTTAGGGCATTGCATTGTAGTGTACTTGCTTCCCAGTAAAAGCATCCGCCAAAGCTATGAAGTTTTCATTTCTGATCTGAAGGGAGTGTTTCTGTGGCACTTCTCTTAAGTGATGTCAGGGTTGTGGAGAGTTTGGTTCACTCTGGTGTTTTTGTGGTGGTGTGGCCTGCCGCTGTAATTTTGCTCGGGTCCGTAGGGGTGGTTTGGTTCACAAAAAAAAAAAAAAAAGTTTCTTAGTTGGAGGTTGTCCGGAAAAGAGAGTGCTTGGCCACTATTATGCTATCACGTGGGTAAGAAAGTGGCAATATTGTAGTTGAGGGCCTCACCAGATGTGCAGTAGCAAGCCACACCCAAAACCCACCCCCTGATATGTCATTCGTGGATATGCATTCCCTCCCAATGTACAACCAAAGAAAAAAAAGTGCACTTGACGTTGTAATAGGACAGTAAATGTAACAGTAAATTGAAGTAAATTACTGATATGGTGTGAATGACATTTAAACAAAAAAACACTTTCTCGACCTTGGGGTATTTCAGTTTCTTAAGAGGACTGCCAACTGCTAAATTATGAATTTGATACAACGTAATAGCTTCTTATTTAAACTAAAGTGTTTCCGTCATCACAGTGCTTTTAATAGTCAAACAGTCACCAAAATCTCATATTGACACTTAGAACGGTTATGTGCTGTCAGTACAGCACGCAATCGTACGGAAGTGTAACCACTTCTTTCTTTTACTCAGTTGTGGGGTTAAGTCTTTAAGTATTACAGGGTGTTGCAGCATGACTAAACTTCGATATGCACATATTGTGTATAACAGCAAATTTTAATCGACCTAAAATGTTAAAAAAATATATATATAGAATTTATTGCCAGTTTGTCGAAAACCCCAAGTAATATGCAGACCGGGTTGTCACTCAATTTGTGACATGCCCACTTCTGCGAGAAAGGAACTGGTGAGGCCCTCAACTACAATATCGCCAAGAAAGCAATGGTGATATTGGAAATAATTGAAGTTATGTCTTGCCTGAAGCCATTGCAGCATTGGTATGGTGGAAATCGATTGGAGTTGTGGTCTTAGCATGTTTGTCTGCTGGCAAGACTGATGGGGTTTTAGTATGTGAAGTGATAGGTGTCATTCTTGGAGATTATGGCCAGAAGCATGGCCGCTTTTCTGGTGACTGCTCACTTAGGTAAAAGGGGAGAGGGTTAGCATAGCATGATTGCCTTTAGGGAGCCTCGTTCATCTCAGTGGCTTGTTTGGTTTACATTTGTTATCGGGGAAGTGCAATGGGAGGTAAGCCTTCCTTTTCATGTCATTGTTTGAAGTTTCATCTCATTTACCTAGCAGCTACTGCATGTTAAGCATGGTAACCTTTTGCAATACTGCAGGACCTGAAATACAATTTAAAAAAAAAGAAAAAGAAAATGAGGCTTCCCTTTTGTTCTTCTCTATACATTTTAAAGGCACACTGTCCCTTAGTCTCCTCCATAAATGAGCATTGCCGAGTGGGGCTAACCTGATCAAGAAATTCTAAGAAATAATTCAGTAATTATATCAAATAACTGATTGATGTGCCTTTATGCTCACACACTTGAAAGCAACACATATGAAACCTATAGTTAAACACGGGCCAGGTAAATAAACAATTTCATGAAGACAAGTAGATTTGTCTAGATTTTTAATTAATTCATTGTCCGTGCATCTATATAATTAGATGAAAGGCCTAAGATGGCTTCCTGCTGGCCATTTTCAATGTTTAATGTTTACCAGGTTTGATTTGCTAACAGTCCTCTTAAAGGCTTGCTTTCAGCACTCTTTTGTGCACCCTCTTACTAAGCTTTTAGTTTCAAATTTAAGCTTATAGTGGACAAGGGTCTGGATGTGGGCACATATTTTGGATGATACTCTTGTAGACTTGGAGGTTGCTGCAGTGGCGGAGTGTGTTTTGGCATGCATTTTCTGGAGGATGTGAGGTTTGGAACTCAAATATTTCTCATTATTTGGTGACTTTGGTCCTCAGATTATCCCAGTGATTTACCGGAAGGTCACACATTTTGTGAGGAACACATCAAAAATATGTGTCAAAGATCTGGAAATTAGTGCAGGGGGATCCGCAAAGAATGCAGCACCCATAATGTGCCCAGTAATGACTCTCTCTGTGATTTGTATGGTGTTACATGAATTCTACTGGCTTCCCCTTTTAAAAAAAAAACATGGGGCTATAAGAAGGGAGTCAGTTGCCTGATCGTATACCTGAAGAGGCTCACAAGGTAATTTGGGGTCAATCAGGGAAATAAAAATTAAAGGCAACTAATCGAGTGAGAGGCAGAGTAAGGTAGCCAGTGTCATTGAAGCTGCAGAGTCCAGAGCAACGGGTTCCACTCGGCTGAAGTAGTGAGGGATTTTTGCAGGCTGCAGGTGAAAAAGAGTTGCAGCTGTGCCCACGCAGTTGTTAAGGTGAAGATGGGGTGCTGCGAATGAGTGCATGTGTAAGTAAAGATTGTTTGATCACTTAAGGTAATACTCTGGTTGGATACAAGTGAACATAAATGCAGTTGGGCAGTCTAACAAAGAAGTACTGGTAGCGTATGCAGTAGCCAATAGCTATACATGAGTGGTGCTACAGTTCTAAATTTATTCTTGACTCTCGCTTTTGAAGTGGAGGTATACTGATATCATAGTATGTGTTAGCTCACACATTACAGTATTCTACAGGAAGCAGTCTAGCTACATTCTGTAAGTTTTGGTTACAAGGGAAGTCTGAATTTACTTTGAACGACTGAGAGTTGTATGGTAACTGGCCTCATTGTGGGGTAACTAGGCCAGATGGTAATTACATCAGAGTACTCTGGGTGGCAGGCA
Organism: Protopterus annectens; assembly: GCF_019279795.1. NCBI lineage: Eukaryota > Metazoa > Chordata > Ceratodontiformes > Protopteridae > Protopterus > Protopterus annectens. Next base: position 1,654,520,839 of record NC_056726.1, read on the forward strand.
TGTATTAAAAAAAAAAAAAAAAAAAAAAAAAAAAATGAATGTTTTTAATTGAATCTTCATGCTCGGTAATCTGGCACTCTTAATCCAGCCTAACACTGGTGACGCTTGTGGGGAAGGTGGTGTATTACATTCACTTAATAATGGCAGTAATTAAGAGTTATTGATTTCTTCATTTTACAAAGGCATATTAACATTCTTCTGCCAAGGCTTCAAGTTATGCCTGCTTGGACATAAATGTGTTTGGGTGGCAGTAGGGCATTCCTTTCAGGGTTGGCAGGATAGGTTGTCTTTGTGGATGTCTTTGAATGCATGTCATGTATTTTAGATATGTCTTTTTCTTTCTTGCAGATGGGGACTTTGGAATGCTGCTGTTATAATTTGGAATAGGTGGGTATAAGGTGCAGCCTTTTTCTTTACATGTTAGAGGATTTACTTTTCCCTTTTCTTTGTAGATGGTGGTGTGATGGTACTGGTTGTGGCGCTACACAGTGAGTTCGCAGATGATGGAAGCTGGGCGAGTGAGGAGTGGTGGATGGAGTGAGTGGTGCACAATGTGGTCAATGGTAATTCCCCTTGTTGAGTCATTAAGGTAAGATAGGGTGCTGTGATCAAGTAGCGTGGGAGCTGATTATTGCGTTGGAATGTGAGGCAAGTTAGGTAAAGGTAGGTAGGGGGCTAGGGTGAAACAGGTGGAGATGGATTATGGGGTGTGGGGATCCCACAGGAGGAGTAGAGTCACAACATCCATAGGAGCATAAGAACTTATTAGGCTAAAGCCCCATGGCTCTTGCAAGCCAGTTGACTTCAACACCCTGCTTTCAGGTGGTCAGAATCTTGGGGGTTTTAGTTACTCATCCAGTTGTTTAAATCATATCTGGGGGGAAGGGCCAAAGATGAGCTGTTCTTTGACAGGAGGCCTGAGTGGTTTCTAATGTGTGATTGGGGTGATAAATGTGTTCTTTGAGTAGGTAGGATGATTGCCATTTGGTAATGAGTGCACTGGTGGTGTTTATGGTTGGGCACATAGATTACTTCATTGCTGGGCTTAGGCGAGTTTTCAGGAACTATGTCAAGGGGTTATGGTTCTGGATCTTAGTGTTAGGGCATGAAGGTTTTGGAGTTAGTCTATTCCCTGCAGTAATCGGGTTACTGCACACCCAGAGCTGTGTATTTTGGTGGGCTAGTGTGAGATGCTATAGTTGGCATGGTCCTGGGTTCAAGACTTGTTAAGGGTTTTCTTTGACCGGGGTGCAGATTTGCGTTCAAGGGGTTATAGTTTCTGTGGCACTTGTTATGGCTATAGGTTGTCATTCTGGAAAGATCGAGCCAAAGTTAGTGGCTTGAGGGAAGCGGACTAAAGGGAATGTATTCTCTTGGAGTGGAGGTTCCAGTGGTACAGTGGAGTCATGGGTAATCCTACATTATTTAGTTTCATTAAGGCACATTCCAGTGCTAGTAGGTCAAGGCATGGGGTTGATGATGGGGTTCTAAGGTACTTTACAGATGAGGGGTACACCGAATGATGTTTGGCTTAACCCTTCCCTTTATGGGAAATCATTGGTTGGACAATTTTGGGTAGAAGGGAGGGAGAACAGCCTGGTCAGGCTGGTTGGTGGAGAAGAGGAACAGGTTTGTCCTCGTCTGTTCCCCCTCCAGTGTGTGGAGGTTTATTCCAAGGATTTGTGGAAAGGAAATGAGTAGCTGGAGGAAGTTTGCTGAATAGGTAAGCAAATGGAGGCAAGGATGCTGTGTATTTGGTTGGTAATTTGATAATTTGATGAATGGTTTATGAAGTGAGATGGGACGCTGCTTCATAAGTAAAGTAAGTGAGCAAAGGTATGGATGCTGCTTAATGGGCAGGGTGAGCAGGTACGCTGTCCTGATTAACATTACAAAGAGGTTTATAAGTAAGCAAGCGAGCAAAGGTATGGGTGCTGTTTACTGGTCAGGATGAGCAGGTAAGCTGTCCTTATTAACATTACAAGGACGTTTATAAGTAAAGTAAATGAGCAAAGGTATGGTTGCTGCTTACTGGGTAGAATGAGCAGGTACGCTGTCCTGATTAACATTGCAAGGATGTTTATGCTGTGTTTAGAATCAACTATACTATGTCCAGTTGTAAATAAAATTGGTAATCAAAGTTATGGAAGTTTAATAAAGGTCGTCAAATGTCATTCGGTGTGATGTGTTTATTGAAGGGGACCGGGACAAATGAGGTTTGGTAACAAACCAAGATGTCCTAGGACATCTTCAAAAGGAATTAGGCTGATATATTAATGGGAGTTATGGGGAGGTGACAGGGTTAAATGGAGGGAGGGATGATTGGGAGGAAATGAGATAAGGGTGGGGAGGGGCTTAAGGGGTTTGGACAAGTGTAGCTGGGAAAGTAATCACATTTTGGCGTGAACTTGCTATCCTCCCTCCCTCTTTTGTTGGCGGTTTGGTGGGGATTTTGGTTATATTAGTTGGTGTAGGCGGAGAAAAGGGACAGGCATGTCCTCTTCTGTTCTCCCTCTGGTGTGTGGAGGTTTAGTGCAAGGATTTGTGGAAAGGAAATGAGCAGCAGGAAGAAGTTTGCTGAATAGATAAGTAAACGGAGGTAAGGATGCTGCTTATTTGGTTGGTAATTTGGTAATTTGATGAATGGTTTATAAAGTGAGATGAGGCACTGCTTCATAAGTAAAGTAAGTGAGCAAAGGTATGAACGCTGCTTAATGGGCAGGATGAGCAGGTACGCTGTCCTGTTTAACATTACAAGGAGGTTTATAAGTAAAGTAAAGTAAGCAAACAAGGGTATGGACGCTGCTTACTGGGCAGCATGAGCAGGTACGCTGTCCTGATTAACATTGCAAGGATGTTTATGCTGTGTTTAGAATCAACTATACTATGTCCATTTGTAAATAAAATTGGTAATCAAAGTTATGGAAGTTTAATAAAGGTTGTCAAATGCCATTTGGTGTGATGTGTTTATTGAAGGGGACCGGGACAAATATATTTGCACATATCTTTCTAGAAAATTGCACTGAGCAAATATCAAGTTCTGTCATAAAATATGCTGACCAAGTCATAGAAACATTTCTATTAAATCTGGCCAAAATCTTAATAATAATGTGCATATTTAGGACTAGTTATGTTTGACTGGCAACCAGAATAGACATACATTTGTGAAGTTGCAATTTGATAATCACTTCAATAGTAATTAGTTATATTGGTTAGCCCTAGTCTGTTGATATTAGCTTTCATGACAGAAAAGTACTCACCAAACAATAAGTCAAGGTCAAAGCCCTGTCTGAAACTAGTGACAATGTTTTCCTGCCTAGAGCAAATGCCCTTGACATTAAGGATAAAGGATTTATCTGTTAGCCAGTTACCTATCTAGTGAACTATGCATAGCAAAAAGTGGAATTGAGAGAGTTTGCCAGCAACATCAGTAAGGAGGATGGTGTCAAAGCCATAAAAAGGGCAAAGAACGTAGCATGGATTACACAAATCTTATCCATGGTTGTAGCAACAATTTAAAGGGACATGACCAGGTTTGTTTTTATTTTATTTTACAATCCGATAACCCATTAGGGAGGCAGGCCTATGGACCCTTTTCAGCCACAACCTGGATATAAGAGTACAGTAGAAGTTTACTGACTGGATCACAATTCAGAAATAAGAAGAATGATATATGTCATGCAGTTTATGATAAACTGAATATTCAAAATTCAAAACACACTACAATAATTACATATTAACTATAGATGGAAAACATCCTACACAAGTGAGTACCAAACTAGTGAGTGTCATGAAAACAACTGAATGCCTGCCTTTGTCAGTTGCAATGCTAGCCAGCATAGCAAACTCAGGTGCACTTACATTCCATTTGCAAGCCATTTGCTGACTAATGTTCTGTTTGAATAATTGAAAATGTTGCACTATTTTTATTTAATTAGGGAGATGATTCCATATAACAGGTGTTATTCTGGAGAGGACTAGTTCTCCTATGATCACCTTGATTCTAGGTCTTAGCATATTAAGTGAATTTTTAGCTGTTCCTAAGGGCATACTTTTGTTCTCTGATTTTGGTCAAATGTCTTAAGCATTGCCAGTAACTGAGAGTCAGAATTTTTTAAATCAGAGAATTAAGGAGATGAGTGTCTCTGTTAGTAATAGGCAGCAAGTGTGCCTTCTCACATAAGGTGCAGTATTGACAATTTGTCTCTCAAGCAGTAGTCTAAGTATTTTAACTTCGGTTACTTGAGTAAAAATTTAATTTATCGCTACTTCTAGACCTAGGTCCAGCAGCACAAAGTATAAGAAATTTGTGCCAAACTGTCAGAGAGGTTATAAAAAATAGATAATTTAACGCCATGGATATAGTTAAAATAGTGCTGTATTTCATTTGGGTACAGGTTAATTATGCTAGGGTATACATAAATAATTTATTTTCTCCAAGCAGCCATAAAGTTGAATTATCGATTTTAAGTTTATTACTGAAAATTAAGCTACAATTTTCAAGAACTTGAAGTAGTGGCTTGATGGAGATAAAAAGATTATATCTTTATATTAGTATATCATCAGAAGTAAATGTAAAAGTGCTTCGGTATTTTCTTATTAAATGCATGTAACGTGATTAATTTAAAGTAATATAAAATGTAGGATATAGAAATGCAATACATTTTGGGAAACAATCTGCATCGTTGCTGTTAGCTAATTATTTTAATGTGTAACAAAGTTCAACAATTAAACAAGACATGTAGAAGCACATTTATAAAGATCAGCAACAGTATTAAAATATGTTCCTCGATTGTCTAAGGTTTTCAATAATTTAATGTTCTGGGTAATACAGACTCAGTTGCAAGCTTTTCAGATACCAAAGACCAGTATTCCTTTTTCAGTATAGCAAAGTTGGGATAAGCTACTTAGTTCTAGAGTAATATTGTTTTGCATTTAACAGATTTGCACGTGGCCAGATTGGAATACCTAAATAAGTTAGAACTATGGAATTAAATATTTTGACAATAATTCATGTTAATATTTAAGGTCTACATTAATTAATGCAGTTGTTTAACAGCTTTTCACAGGAGAAGCATCATTTGAAAGTTTGCTAATAAAAATATTTTGATCTGGTTCATAATTATCCCAGTAAACTCAAAGATCACCAACTTGTTCAGTTTATCCTGTTGAATATTCTGGTTGTTAGTGTAGAGGACTACAGCCCTAAACTGATAATAAGCTGCTTCCTGGGTGCAGTGTCCAGGATTTCATTTTTTCCACCTTTGTCTTCCTAACATGTAACTCTGAGCAACTCACTTCATCAGGTAGTCCTCTCAGTTCTTCCCTGAAATAGGAGAACTGTGTCTAATATAGGCAAAACCAAAATGGAAGAAATCATCAACTAGGTAATCCCATATGTGCCAAAACTCGGCTTTTAAAAACAGTTATTGGGGATGGAAATTCCAAAACGTTTGATTATTAATGTATTTTAAGTGCTCTGCTAGCATATGTGTCATTTTTAAATATAGGTGATGTAAACATTTGGGTTGCAGAATAGAATCCAGGACAATAATTATTTATTTATTGTATTTATATAATTTGTTAACTGGGGTACAATTCTGGTCCCATTGGACCAATTTGTCTCAGGACCGGATGTGAACATAAATCAACTGAAAAAAAAAAAAGATAATTTATACACTAAACAATAGAAAACATAATTTAAGAATGCACTAAACATAAACCACTATTTACAATATTTACACAAGTTCAGATAGCAATCCATTAGGTGTTAGAGAAGAGATGCTGAAGCAAAAATCATAAGCATTGTGGGTCAGAGATTAGGTAGTAACATTTTTTTATTGTTTGAAGGCCACTGATGTTCCATCATAAAAGCTAGAATATATTGCAGTAGTGCTAAGCTGATGTGCTACAATAAGAATAAAAAAAAAAAACAGACCATTTCCGACTGGTAAGAAAAACAATTCTAAAATGAAAGAAATACCACAATAAAGCTGAAAATTCTTAAAAATCTATTGAGTTCTTTGGTCTTAAATTCTTGGAAGGCATCTCCAGAATGAAAATTATAAACAGTTAACAGTATTATATGAAGTTACATCTAGTTAATGATCAAAAACAGCCAAATAACAGAGAAAAAGAGTGTTATGTCATTTCTTTCAATAAAAAAGTGTTTAAGGAGTCAAATATAGAACACATAGAACATATTTTAAAATGGATTTGAACTGAAAAAATATATTACCAGTTGAGTATATAATTTCATTGAAAACAAGAGGCATCGTGAGATGCTAAGAGGATATTTCAGAGCTGATTTCCAAAATAAAGAAAATATGTTAAAAACACAAGCAGTTAGTCATATCAGTGCTACAATAATTCAAGTTTATACAAGTAGTGATTAAAAGTATGCATTTGCATAAGGACACTGCCCTTGTTGCACTTTTCAGGTTGATATGGTCATTTATAGCTAGTAACTGGTAAACTTTAAGGTGTAATTAAGACTCAAATTAAAAGCTTTTTTGTGTATTCTGAATGATTTTAATTGTAAGTCAAGTACAGCATCATCCATGATAAATGATTTTGTTTTGAAGGGTATTATGAAGACATTCACTTAAAACAGTGGTTTGTACCTGGGTAAATGTTTGTGAAATGGATAATACTCAGATTACAGCCTACCAGGGTCTGATTATTGACTCATGCAGCAGAGAACAGATGTGCATGCCAATCCAAGGAGGGAGGACCCTCTTTGATACAGTCCCCAAAGGCAGGCATGATCCAACTAGGGGATTGTTCTCAGACATAATCATCAAGCATGAGAGGACGTGGAAAAGGAGTTGGTAGGTTATTTATGAACACCCCCCCCCCCTTCTCAGAGGAAAGCACAGATGAGCTGAACCCTTCGGATCTTGACTGGCCTTAGCAAAAATGGAGCATGTCAGGTGGTCAGGTGGTGGGGTTGGAGAGTAGCTGGTAGACCTGGTGTGGACATTGGATACTAGAGCCAGGCTGATGAAGATGAGGTACAAAGAGACTAGAAAAAAATAAAGTTGCGAGTGAATGAATTACTAAATTTAAGATTGTAGGAATTTGGAGTAGAGTAAAGGAGTCTCTGTGGAGAATGAAGAGTGAGCATGAGTAGAAGAGGGAGTGATAATGGAGAACATTAGACTGAAATAAGTTGTTTGCATGTTGGTTGAAGTGTTAAGGCAGAAGAACAGTTGTACATGCACCCTGCTGTCACAACATTTTATATCATGACCACAAAGGCATTATTTCAGTCCAGTGTTCTCCATTATCTCTCTATTCTTGATGCTGGCCAGTTTCAGATATTTCACACCCTGGACTCCAGAGGTACTTGTTGGTAGTTTTGCTGTTGTCTCATTTTTTATTTCCTCACTAACGGGAATATTACGTAAATCCAACAAATACCATTCAATAAATTAAAATGATAATTCAACTTGTAATAAAACTGAGATAACATGCAGGAACAGTTGAAATCTAGACATTAAACATATTTTAAAAAATTACAAGATGCTCTTTTTAAAAAAATAACATAAGTATACTTTGTACATTTGACCGCGACATATTGATACTAAAATAACTGCTTAAAAATGTTGCCCATTATTCCTGATTTGCTTGGTTTAGTTTGCATGCACAGTAATGACGTGCAGATAGAGCCAGTATAGGCATATGTCAGAAACTCCAAGAATCACCAGTGGACCTAAAAAGATAAACCACACCCAGCAAGTAGAAGTATTTTGATGAAAACTGATCCCAGTAAGTGCAGGATTTATTTCAGGGTGACCCAAGACAGATGTGTTTCACTATATGTGCATCTGTGTTCTCTTCTCCAGTTTTCTACCTAATGAGAAGAAAAATATGAAAATATATGGAACAGAGGAAGAAGCAGACGATGAAGGTTGAAGAACTGGAGAGTAGCCCCTGGCTACAAAGAGATATCAGCTTATGGAAAAAAGTGTTTCTCAGATGTTTATCTCTTGAAATAATGATAAAGAGTTGCTCAGAGGGGAGGATATCTCATAGTAATCTAAAGAATGATCAATGGACATGTTATGCATGTTAAAGAATAATCAATGGAGACATGCTATACATGTTAAAGAAAGATCAATGGAGACATGTTATACACGTTAAAGAAAGATCAATGGAGACATGCTATACATGTTAAAGAAAGATCAATGGAGACATGTTATACACGTTAAAGAAAGATCAATGGAGACATGCTATACATGTTAAAGAAAGATCAATGGACATGTTATGCATGTTAAAGAATAATCAATGGAGACACGTTATACACGTTAAAGAAAGATCAATGGAGACACGTTATACACGTTAAAGAAAGATCAATGGAGACATGTTATACACGTTAAAGAAAGATCAATGGAGACATGTTATACACGTTAAAGAAAGATCAATGGAGACATGCTATACATGTTAAAGAAAGATCAATGGAGACATGCTATACATGTTAAAGAAAGATCAATGGAGACACGTTATACATCTTGACATCGAATTACCATATAATTTAAATACCAGTAGTGCATAACTCTTCCTAATTGCAGTATGACTGTGGGATACTAATTAGAAACACATTTAAAAAAACAGCGAGTGGCAAAAAGTATGACAGATAAGCACCTGATGAAAGAGACAGTATAAAATCTGTAAAATTGTATTACTAGACAGCTTCAAAAATCACATGGGCTGAGGGTGATTCAGGAAAGTGTGGAAAGAGGTAAATTAAGCCTGAAAATAGGAATGTACCTCCGAAAATAGGGACATCCTAAATGAATCCTGAAAATGGGAATGTTCCACCTTAACAGGGACAGTTGAGAGGTCTGCAGACAAGGTATGGTTGAGCCAAAAGAGTTTGAGCAAACGTGGCTATGAGATACTAGTTGTAGCATACATGTATGAGAGGGCAGTAAAAAGGTTCTGAATGTATGTATTTATGGTCCAAAACTACTGGAGATATGAGACAGAGGTAGAGGGGATCATGGCCCCTACCTCCACTCAACAGTATACAGAACTCACACTAAATGGCAAAACCTACTCAGTCACAGTGGACATTGTCAAAATACTTTCTAATATATTTAGCAAATTCCAACCCTGAGATGAATATCCAGAACCCTGTACTTCCCTTTTCTACCAAAGTCCCCATCATAACTAAAGAGCATATACTGAAAGTGCTATCAAATACTAAGAAACTTCCTCCATGGGAACACATAGCATACCAGGCTATTTGCAAAATAGCACTAAATATGTCAGTGGCTGTGGCTCACGAGTTGGCACGTTTGCCTTCAGTGCTGGAAAATCAGAAGGCTGTGGGTTCCATTCCCACCTGACGTACTTGGATTAATGTAACTGATGCTACAGTACAGCATAGTAACAGTGTTGCATTATTGGCTTTGCTATCTGTTGGATATAATGTTGACCTAAGATGCCATCAACTTGAATTTTTAGTACCTTTGGGTCTGTTGTTAAACCAAGATTGCATCTACCCTAGTTGATAGAAGATTAGGTGGATGTGAATGATCCATATTACTGAAAAAAAGAGCGGGGTGCTTCATTATATTAACACATTTTTATATTTATTTCGTATTTTATCCATTTGTTACATTTACACTTTAAATATCATTATAAAAATGTTATATTTTCATTTTCCTAAATTCATTCAATGGCCATTTCATCCCTTACCCTTTCCACCATAAGCATTTTTATATCACATATTACTTCCTTGTCATTTTTTCTTTGTCATACGGCAATTCCAAAGATATTAATTTCTATAAACAACAAATAACAATGAATAAAATGTTATCCTATTTTGTTAGTCTTTTTTACTCCCAACCTTATATTTCTCATATGACACTTTGTCTATATTAGTATTTTAAATACTTTCCAGTTATAAACATTTCTGAATAATTTCCCAAAGCTTTTAATTTCCTTAAAATCTATAAAGATATGCTGTGATGTCTTTCCAATATTACAGCTATTACTCATCCTTTTTTGTATAATTTTGTATTTTATATTTATTTTACTGGTAGTTTGTTCAATAGTAAAGCCCAGAGCACATCATAGGTTTCAAAAAATAATTCAAGTCCTTCCTGCCTTTTCCTTGTAGGTTTCTTGTAATCACCCGAAATTTTGTAAGGCTCAATGCAATAGATCACTTCCATTATTCTTATACTATTCTGTCCTTTTCCCATCTACTTCACCTATATTAATGTTCCATATCCATATTTTACTTTCACATTCATTCTCTTCTAAACTCTTTGTTTCTTTTTTCCTTTTCTTACATCACCCATCTACATATCTGTGTATTTAACAAATAATAAATGTCCTGGAATTTTCTTTTTCTATATACTTTTGTAACACAAACAATTTTTTAATGATAAGGGAAGAACTGTATTAAGTTCAAGCCCTCCTACTTTTCTTTTCATTACAAACTATCCCTCTTTTGATTGAATTTTTCATTGTTCTCCAGAAGAAAAAAAAACACTTTCCATGCACCTAGGAAGCATATACACACCACCAACATATGCAAGTTTTCCTATAAAATATTTGTTTAACATATATTCCCTTTTTCTAAGGGATTACTGAAACACGCTGTACCAATCTGTCATCTTCCATGTTTCTTTTAAACCCCCTTTCATTGTTCAGTTATTGTGTGTTACCTTTCAGAATTAAGCCCTACAGCATCAATTTCACTTCTGGTAAAACAGGCCCCTGTCATTCTTACCACTTATCTGAACCCATTTCTTTCTGAATTATTTAACAGCAATCCTACTTCACCCAAGCTCTGTTCTTTTCTGAAAATTATCTCTTTCATAGAATTTTTCTTTTTGGTTACTAAAACCAAATCAGCTGCACAGGTTAACATTAATGGCACTAATTATCCCTTCCTCAGTGTACATTCTACCTTCCTATAACCATGATCTGCATATTTATAAAACTACTTTCATTGTCATCACATACAACCACATGCTCAATTAACAACCCTCCTTTGTTCCTCTTCCCTGGATTATCTCTTCTGCTAACCAACCATTTACCATAACAGTTACAGAAGAATTTGTATAAATTGTCCCCACCATTCTTTTTATTTTTTCTGCTACCTCATATTTGTCTAAAATGTTCACCATTTCCTCATGATCGGTTCTATCAGATTAATTTCCCGCATTGCATACTATTACTTTTCTTTCTCCATCCCCTTATCTATACAATCAATCACTTCTTAAACCAGAATTAGCATTTCATTTACTGTTTTCTGTTTACAGCCATGCACTATCTTTCTCAGTTCTACTTTCATGACATCCATCATTCTTTTCTTAGTAATCTTCATAAATCGTTTATAGCCCGAGTTTTCCAGTGTAATTGGTCTCCAGATTTTTTTTTTTGACTACCTTTTAGTCAGACCCATGTTCCAGGTCTATAAGCTAACTCCTTGCCCTACTCTTATTCTGATATTGCTGGACAAAGCCATGGGAGTAGGAAGCTCTCACATCTGAGCTTCCCACCGGGTGGGGGGGGGGGTCAAAGTTTGACCTACCCATTTCCCCCTTTCCTTTCTGGCAATATGATTTGGTCCAGGGAGGTTGTACAAAATGGGCAAGTGGTGTATTATGCAGCATTTATAGCATCTTAGCCAGGTCCATTTCCCACCCACTAGTCACATTTCCATCAACACCAGAGATCATCACATAGAGATGCCCCCCATACAACCATCCCCAAGGGATGGGCATGCCCACCCCCTCTGTGCTGCTCCATCAGTCACCCAAGTTACTAATCTAACCCAGTTAACTTGCATCAGGACATTATGTCTCTACCCCACCAAAGAGGCTGATCTCCAGATTTTTATTTCTTCACATTTCCATATATAGTTTGTAGGCCACTTACAAATCTTCTCTTCTTTAATACTTTCCAACATCCACTCATTCAACATTTAAAGAAAAAAACACCCTCTCCAATATAAAATCTATACCCTAATCCAACAAGACTTCCATACCTTATAGGTTCATAGGTAGATACTAGGCTATCTGCCCAAGTACATTTATAAGCCTAGCCAGAGTGTGTCAGTATCACCGCCCCATTGATTAAGTAACTGAGCCTCTGTCAAGAAGAGCCAATGAAGTGATCCCTGGGGTGTATTTTCTGTTACCCATACACTCATCAAGGTTTCTCTTTAAGAGTGTTAGTGAGGGGGTCTGCCTAATCTAGTTAGGAATTTTGTTCCAAAGCATGGGGAGTCTCTGTGACAGGAATCTATCCCTCCAGCATGTTCTATTTATTGTTTTGGTGAGGTTTAGCTCACTAGAGCAAGTGGCTCACAGTGAATTGGATTTCTTTAGGTGGAGCATGTCCATCAATTCTGAGTTGGACATGGCTTTGTAAGTCAGGCAGAGATCACCTCTGAGTAAGTGATATGCCACTGAGTACAGCTGGAGTTTTTCCAGTCGGACTGCATAGGGTATATGTTTGAGACCAGTAATCCTCTTGGTGAGGTACTTTTGTGTTCTTTCCAGCTATTGGAAGTGTCTTGTGAGGTACATCGCAAAAAGCGCATTGTACTCTATGATGGGTCTGATGAGTGACGAGTAGAGGGGCACTATAACCTCTTTATTTCTAGATGCAAGCCCTTTAGTAATTAGATGTGCTACATAGAAGGATTTCCTAACTACTTTGGCAATATGATTGTCAAAGAAGAGATTACTATCTACCTGGGTCCCCAAATCTCTTATTACCTCTTCTGTATTAAGGGGGCTGTCACCTATGTGGTAATTCATGGGTGTTTTGCTTTTCCCAAATGGGATGACTATACATTTTTTGGCATTTAGCTTGAGACCATGACTTTGACACCAGGTGTCCGTCTCAGCAAGTCCCTTTTGGAGAATGTCTGTGTCTGCCGGTGAGTCAATTATGGCTAAGGCTAAAGAATGACAAAACCTTGGTTTGAAGTGTCCTCTAACTTTTTCCTCTTGATTTTTTCCCATTTCTTCCACTACCTCTTTTTGATCTTCTTTCTTCTATATACCCCCTCTTACATTATTTTCTCATATATATTCTGTACATACCTTTCAACTATATCCATATTTTCTTATTTTTTTGTATTTTAGCTGTCATTCTTCAGCCTTCTTTAAATTAAATTTCCTTTATTTGTTTCTCAATTTCTTATCTTAATTGAGAAAATATATTCTTTTCTCCTTTTCAAAAAATAGTGCAATTATTACTATTTTCATTTTTATTATATTTGTATATTATTTATATTGTTTATGTTTTTCTTCTTCAAGTTTCTATCCTTCCCCACCATTCCTTACAAATTTCTTTTTGCTTATTATGTGTAATGTTTCTCTTCTTCCATTGTTTGCTCTTTCTCTAGTTTTAAGTACAGTTTTGGACTTTTGTTTTTACACCATCAACCACTTTATCAGGCTTTTAAAAATGGCTTAATCATTGTATGATCTTTCCACAATTGCCTTCTTTTTTAAGATATTCCATTCTTGCAATTTTTTCATATCAGTCTTTTTTCCTTCTTTTATTGTATTTCCTTTTCTACTATTATTGCTTGTTTCTCTAATTCCATTTTTTTATTTCTCTTATGTTAAATGAAAATAATAAATAATCAAGCTCGGTTTTAAGTAACTCCTGTTATAAGTATATTATCTCCATTTACCCTTAACTTACATGCCGTTATTTACTACCACTCTCATCAATTTTACATCTCATGGTATTTTGCCATTCACTGATCTTAAATTACAGTTGAAGTTTCACACCTCCATAACAGATATATTTCACATAACTCTTCTATCTCCTCAATATTTTTTTCTTTCATTTATATTTCTGTGCACATATACTAGTACTCCTTCTTCCCCTTTCTTATATCACTTACTAAAACTCCCTACCACCTCCTCACAGGTATATCTAATATTTTGTTCTTTTTATTTTTTAATAATACTGCAATACCTGAACATGTATCACTCCATATAGTCTGCACCACATTTCTTTTCCACATAATCTCAAATTCTGCCATTTTCTTGCTATCTGTAAACCTTATGGCAGGCAAACAGACTACCTCAGCATTGATTTTTCGTACCATCTAGCACCCTCATTCTTCTAGTACCACCCTTCATGTTACTCACATTGACTGCTGCTATACCTCTATTAATCTTTTCCCATTTTCTTAGTTCATATTTTAGTCTCTGTTTTCTCCTCGCCCCATTCCTTAATAGCTCCTTCCATCTTTTTGTTTCTGATTTACTGCTCATTTCTACATCTCCTCCCTCTGTTTCTAATGCTACAGACCTGTTTTCTATCCCCATATGTGTTTCTCTTTAATGTAATAATTTGTGGAATTAATCTACTTCATCATTTTCTATACTTTCACCCTGTGGCTCCTCACCCCCCACCTCACCCTCCATCTTTTTTTCATTTTCGTCCACCCATTCTTGTATTAGTACTCGCCCCACTCTTATTATCCTCACTTTCTCTTTTTTCATTAATTGGTAGATGATGAAACCAAAGACGCACCTCACTTCCACATTTCCTACAGAATAGTTTATTGTTTTTTGGTCTGTAATACCCAGACTCCCCAACTGCCCATACCTTTTTTATGTATAATTCTGGATTAAATGTGTTTCATGCCCACAAAGACATGCTTTTAGTGACCCTCAGTGTTCATCATTCTCTTTTTCCATTTTCTTATTAACACATTAGGCACACGTATCAACTCGTTATTTTCTGTATTTAAAGTTTACATATGCTTCTTATCCCAGTCTATTCCTTTCTGTCATCTGCAACTTTCTTAATATCATGCACATCCTGACATAAGCCTTGAAAAAAAATTTCATGTCATTGTCTTCTATCTCAGACATTGTAAATTTTAACATCAATGTTCCTTTTAACTATATATTCATTTTTGATAAAATAGCCCTTTTCTTTCCCCTTTCATATTCAGTAACAATTTTTCTGCTAGTGGAAATGTCTCAAAAGTTATTTTGCAGAAATGCTTACTTCCTGTATATATTAATGCTCTAATATCAGACAACTGAATCCTAAGGGCATAACTAAAGGGGTAGGGATGGACTTTGCTTCAGATAGATGGGGAGCCTGCTCTAGAGCTTGGGGGATCCTCTGAGACACATCTCTGTCTCATCTGCATATCCTATTTATGCTGCAAGCAAAATGTAAATCCTTGGAGCTAATGATTCTGATGCTGTTCATTATGTGGATGTGCAAATGTCTATTAGAGCTGGATCCAAGGATATCTTTTATATTAGACATAGATACCCTGTCTTTAATCTGTAGGAGACTGTGTATAGAGATAGAGCTTTAAGGCGATCCATATTGGACAGTGTGTTTCTAACCTGGATTCTCCTGGCAAGGAGCCTTTCTGGGTGTTCCAACTTTTGCATATGTCTGGTCCTGTACATGCTAAAGGGAGCATTGCACTCAGTAATGGGATAAGGGCAAATAAAGTGGCACTATGAGTTCCTTGGATCCGGATGCCATGTCATCACTTATAAGTTGGGAACAAGGAATGATTTGCTTACTACCTTTGCCACATGTTGGTCAAAGGCCAGATAACTGACTACATGCGTTTCCATATACATGACAACCAGGTCAACTCTTAGGAGAGTCTTATTGATGGGATAATTAGTCTGAGTGGCTGTTTTCCCAATAGGCACTATATTGCATTTCTTGGCATTCAGTTTTAATCTGTGAATTTAGCACCAGTCATTTGACTGTGTTAGATCCTTTTGTAAGATGTTTGTGTCATGAGGGGAATCTATGAAAGCTAACAATTTGCAGTCATCTGAGAACTTACAGCATTGTTCTTCATTTCTATCTCCTCATTGCCAAATATTTTAGCCATAGCCACATTCCACTGCATGGCATCTGAGTCCTCTGATTCTCTTTTATTCATCATTTTTTTTCCTAAGACAGAGTCATCCATACTCCCTAATACCACATTAATTATCTGCAATCCATCATTTTCCTTATGAATTACACTTTCCTTTCTTTATTATCTCATCTCCATTCACTGCCTTCATCTTGAATTTTGTGATAGCTCTCTGGTGCCACATAGTGACCAGCTCACAAAATATCCTCCAAACAGCATGGGAAATTCCCAGGTACACTGGACACATTTCTCCATTCTGTATGAGCATCATCTCTGGTATCCCATAAAAAGAGTACACTGGCCTAGCAGGACTAACCTGATAAAGAAAAAAATCAAAGTAAAATTTGCCTTGGTTGAACCTCTCCATAAGTTATTTTATCGGCAGTGGAAACAGGGTCAGCCCCATAAACATGGAGCACAGCACTGATGATGCCTCTCTCTAAAGGTGGTCATCCTACTAGCCCCTAAAACTAAAAGCCCTTCAGTCTGATGAGTCTCATTTTGGAAAGCTGTGGAATACATTATAATAGAATTGTTTATCTGTGACTTTAAAAATCTCATCATACTAGATCTGCAGCAATTTGATTATGTAAAAGGTAGATAATGTCTAATGTGCCTACTAATTTTTTTCAAAAAGGTAACAAAAGCTGTTGATTTGTCAGAGGCACTTGACACAATCCCCTAAATCAGAATAATTAATAACCAACACACTTCACAAATAGACTGTTATGTTATAATATGGATAGATTGATAATGGTCTTAAATTAAATGCTAAGAAATGCAACACTGTCACATTTGAAAGACAAACTATCACTTACCATTCAGCATTGATAATGCCTCACTCAAAATAAAATTTTGGTTAGAGATCTGGGAACCAGGGATGATAATTCTGTGCTATGTGATCATCATATTGCAGAGGTTATCAGGTAATTCTTTTTCTAGATGCTGCTTGCCACTGAGGGAACATCATCCAGGACTATAGGGGTTACTGTCTTCTTGTATTCAACACTGATCATACCAATTATAGAATACAACACGTCCTTTGGGATGTGCCTCACCAGATATATAAAAAGCAGCTTGAAAGATGACCAGAGGTTCATAACAAAGCATATCATAGCTTTAGAATCCTTATTATACAAGAAAGCTATAGAAGCACTGTTCTTTTTTTCTGTGTCATATAGGTTTCTCAGAGAACTATGTCTCACCTTCCAAGCAATCCGGGACCAGTATTCCAGGATGTCCACTACCTTCACAAACCAAACAGTGCAAGAAATAACAGTACACAGGATCAAAACCTGCTTTAGCAGATCATTAAAACAAGGTGAAAAGACAGATTCATCACTCAGAGCTCCATTATATCTGGAATAATTACCCCCTGTGTTACACTATCTTCATTAATTTAGGACCTGGATAACTGGATGAATATTCATAAATTCACCCAAGACTTAAGTGGACTAGCTGTCCTTGAGAGAGAGGTAAAGGTTCATAGGTTCATAGATTCATACTAGGCTATCTGACCTAGGGCATTTATAAGCCTAGCCAGAGTGTATTTGGCTTTCGCCACCCATTTTAAATTAATTTTGCTATGCCCTTTTTCGAGGTTAGTATACTGTGCCTCTGTCTAACAGTGACACAGAAGTGATACCCGGGGTAAATCTATGATCTCCCATCCACTCATCAAGATTCCTCTTGAAGAGAGTCAATGAGGGACTCTGTCTAACCTGGACTGGGATTTTATTCCAGAGTGAAGGGAGCCTCTGGGTTATGAATCTGTCCCTCCAGCATGTCCTATTTATTTCAGTGCTAAGGCTCAAGTCTCTCGAGCGCGTAGCTCGATGGGATTTGGATTTTCTGAGTGCAGCATGTCCATTAATTCTGGGTTGGACATGGTTTATACGTCAGGCACAGATCACCTCTGAGCAGGTGGTATGCCACTGAGTAGCGCTGGAGTTTCTTTAACCGGGCAGCATATGGCATCTGTTTGAGCCCTTTGATCGTCTTGGTGAGGTACTTTTGGGGTCTTTCCAGTTGCTGCCAGTGTCTGGTAAGGTACATCCCAAAAGGGGCATTGTACTCAATTATGGGCCTGATGAGGGATGAGTAAAGAGGCACGATGACTTCTCCTGATCTAGATGTGAATCCCTTCATTATTAGGTGGGCTATATAAAATGTTTTTCTAACCACTTTGGCCACATGGTTGTCAAATAAGAGATTGCTATCAACTTGGGTCCTCAGGTCCCTAATTACTTCTTCTGTACTTAATGGATTACCACCTATGCGGTAATTTGTGGGCACTTTGTTTTTGCCAAAGGGGATGACTATACACTTTTTGGTGTTTAGCTTGAGGCCATGGCTCTGGCACCAGTTGTCTGTTTCTATGAGGCCCTTTTGGAGGATGCTTGTGTTGGCTAGAGAGTTGATTATGGTGCCCAGGGGTTTATATTTAAGCTGGTGAGCTTATCTATGATGCCCGAGTGGGGTATTGTATCGAAGGCTGTTGCAAGGTCCAGGTAGGCTGTGTGGACCACCTTCCCCTCGTCAATGGCCTTGGTGACTGTTTCAAAGAAATTGACCAGGTTTAAGAGGCAGGATCTGCCCTTAACAAAGCCGAACTGGGTAGGATCCAGTGTCTGTAGGTCCCCAATATCTTTATTTATGAGGTCCATGATGATCCTTTCCATAGCTTTGCAGACCAAGCTAGTCAGGCTTATGGGGTGATAGTTTCCAGGATCCGTTGAGGCACCACCTTTGTGGAGAGGGACCACTGTTGCTGTACGCCACTCTTTGGGTACATATCCTGTAGTAAGGCAGAGACTGAACAGTAGTTTTATGTTTGGGTTTAGCTCTTCTTGGAGTTCATGTAGGATGCAGCCTGGGACACCGTCTGGTCCCATTGATGCTGTGTTTTTTGCTTTGGATAGGGCGGCTCTTACCTGAGCATTTGAGATGTTGGGGGGGCAGCACTCTGCTGGGATAGATATTTGCCCTTTTGGTGGGGAGGGGGGGGGAGGTTTGCACTGAACCTGTCAGCTAGGATGTTGGCAATGTCTGTGGGTTCTGTGCATTTTTTTAATTTTGGACTAATTCTGAGCATATCTGGGAATTCCCACCCAGGTTCCTAACATAACTAAAGAAAGCCTTGTGATTATCCTTAGTGTCCTGTGCAATTTTTCTCTTGAAGCTGGTATGGTATAGGGTGGAAAGATTTTTTTCACAAGGTGGCAAATCCCCCTGCACACCATATGTGAGCATGAATCTCACAATCCCTTGACATAAATATACCATGGTTGCCCATCAGTGGAGGAAAGGGCATTGCCAACATTTGCAAAAAGAGGCATTACTAAAATGCCTTCAAAACCACATTCATATACCTGTCCACATCCCATAGCAATTGGGGTGGGGATGATAAGAGAGAAGGGCAGCACCTAACAGAGTTTGAATGAAGAAAGGGTATATCTGGGGAGCAGTACTCAAGAAGCTTTCAAGGCTGATCACTGTCAAAGGAAAAATATACTTTAAAAATGATCAATATACGGTAGGTTCAGGTTAAGGCACTTTAATCTTACAGCAAGGAGACAAAAACGTGATCATACAGAGTTTGTCTAATCAGAATCAGGAAATGCAGGTATTTTTATACATTTTCTAATAAGACATTGCCTACCAAGCTGACGTATTGAATCACAAGTTTTGTCATCATCATTTGGTAGTGATTGTTTTTACAATATTCTGCTGGTACTATCAATTTTTGTGAGTAACTTACTAAGAAAAACAACGTGGCCTTGGCTACCACCGGTTAGATATATGCAATGTTACCATTCAAGGTACTATGGCTAATTCGAGCACAAAGCAAGTACAGATTGCAGTTCATTTCTCTAACAGTCCTTTTGTCTATGTTATCTGTAACTTCTGCAGCTGTGCATGTTCTCATACTTCGAACAGAGCTGATTGTTTAAAATCATTACATTACAGAATATAGCATTGTTCATTCATTTCTTCCTGACCTAGCAAATAATCACCTGCTTCTCAAGTACATTTCCAAAAGTCATAAACATGAATATTGCTGTGCTAGCAGTTACTAGGTCACAAGGCATCTTGCAAGTTTCAGAAAGCACACTGCAGTTTCAAAAAGCATCTTTTCAGTCTCATATGAAACTCAACCATATATAAAACTGTGCATATAAAATAGAATGAAAAACGTGTTAACTTATTTAGTTTCTAATTAGCATTAAGCATACACACATTAATACATATTTTTCTGACATTTCCCCCTGTTAATACTTTTTAATTCTATTTTCAAAAGAATAAACAGTCTGCTTCTTCTCCTAACCTCTTCCATTCAGGATTTGCAGTTAAGAAAGTCTTTCAGTTTATACTTATGAAAGTGTTTCACATTCTAACAATTCTTCAGTTTCAGTACTTTGATACAAAGTCTCAGAAACTGATATATCTATAAATTCTTTGATTAACTTTTTCATGCAGGGAATACCACAACAAATACATGCTCCTAATAGGAGTAATCCCACACAAATGGCAATCAGGATGTTCATTAGGATGGAACCCCACCCTCCAAACAAATTCTGGAAAAAGTCCATCAGAGGGTTTGGGCCTGGTTTGGTCATGGCCGACACTTGCTGTATCACCTCAAGGTGGTCGTTTATCTCATGTTGATGATCAGGTATATATGCACAGCACTCTTCTTTGATTAAAGCACACGTACCACCTCTCGCCGCTAGGATGACATCAAGAGACATTCTGTTCTGGAGCACTACAGTTCTCTTAGCATTCAGTTCATCAGTTATCAATTCAAGAGCAGAAAAAGTTGCATTACTCATTACCTCGAGAAGTTTAGACAGTTTTCGCAGCTCCCAAATCGATTTCACTGCACCATATGTAGGTAATATGCCTGCCCACAATATGACAGCATCACTGAAGTCCATGTACATCAGCTTGGTACCCACAGTATGATGGTCTTTCCAGCCCGCCTCGATCTGTTCCACTGGATTTTCAGGCTTCCTGACAGCTTTCTTGGCTACATCTCGGGTATTTCGAATATTTCCCTGAGGCAAAACTGCAGTGTGTCGTATGGCCGGGACCAGGTACCCCAAAAAACAACTACCGGACCAATTCTCGGGTAACCATTTATATGCTTTCTTACCACACACAAAATAGCAATCCTCTACCTTAGTAGTTACTTTGCTACAAAATGGCGCCCTGCATGAAACATTTTCCTATCTATTACAGATAGCTGTTTAAAAAGTACAGGATTACGTTGCACTTGATCAACAGTCTTATGCATGGACTCAAAAAATGAGTCATAATTCGAATTACAAACTGTACCCATTTTGTTTGCTTTGGTATAACATTTGTAATGTACAGTCACATTGCACCTGCTCCAACCCACTTGAATTGTGTCATTCTTATAAAAACATACAATTCCCTTTTGCGTCACAGGCAAATACAGTGCTACTTTAACATATGCTTTGATAGCTACGGTGTCATAAACCAAATTTTCCCAGGTCTCATTGACCCCTAAGGGGACTGCAGTCATTAATAACCTCCTGTATGCTGTTGGTATGGCTGTGCAAATCCAGCAATTCGAAACATTAAAAGTCTCAGCATACACATGTGTAATTGCCTGATAAGTATTAAAGTTCGGGTGCCAGTCTATGGTCGGCTCATCACATTTAATCAGTTCAACTTTTATGGCTGGGAAAAGGAAAGGCCACAACAAAAAGATCAATGTTATCAGTATAGCTATCAGAATAATTATGCAAGTTTTCTGAGGTTGTTCTGCATCTCTGTTTGCTCTATACCTGGTCATTTTGTTCTCATTGTACAACAGTAACAAGGTTTTTGTCCAGTTCAAAGTTCTTAACCAGTTTACAGTGTGTCAAATGAATCCAGGATGCTTGCTCTGCGATCTTGACTGCAGTTGGTGTCGACAGTAGTACCTGGTATGGACCTTCCCACTTCGGAAAACTCCAGTTTTTTCTCTTCACCACCTTCACCCAGACCTATGTGCCTGGGGCTACTGCTGCTTCCGATGGTCTGGTTTGCTCTTTATCTGAAACAGAATTTAACTGCAAAAGTTTGTTATTCAAAAATCGCCTCATATACCCTGCAAGTGAACTGTCAGCCTCCTGCTCTGCAGGCATGAGAGGTTTCCATTGAGGTGTATAATATGCCCTCCCAAACAGAACTTCAAAAGGAGTTAACCCTTTTGCATTTGGAACAGTTCTCATGCTCAACAGTGCCAGAGGTAAACAGTGCACCCAGTTCTTTTGTGTCTAACTAATCAATTTTCTAAGCTTGTTTTTCAAAATCCCATTATGCCTCTCTACTAATCCTGCAGATTGGGGGTGGTATGCACAATGATTTTTCAGAGAAATCACAAAATAACGGCTAAGTTGTTGTATAGTTTGATTTACAAAGTGTGTGCCATTGTCACTATAAATCTTTTCCGGTATGCCATATCTAGGAATAATTTCTTTAACAAGGACTTTTGCAACAGCAGTTGCATCTGGATTTTTAGTTGGAAAAGCTTCCACCCATTTGGAAAACATATCTATAATGACAAGGCAGTACTTCTTATTTTCGCATTTGTTCAGCTCTATAAAATCCATACAAATAGTATGGAATGGATACGGCGGTATAGGGAAACTCCCTTGCTTAGGTTTCAATGCCCCTTGTGCATGATGCTTGTTACAAACATGGCATGCTGCACAAAATATTTTGTGTAGTTTGTAAATCCATACATCGTAAACACTCGATTCACTAACTGTACCATCCCCCCTGTTGAGACATGGCACTGCCCATGGCTCAACAAAGCTGCATATCTAAACAAGTTAGATGGTAAAATCGGTTTCTTTTCTTTGGAGATGTACAGTCCCTTCTCAAGGATTGCTCCTCGTTTTATCCACTTCTGTTTTTCTACATTTGTAGTAAGTGTCTGCATTGTTTTTAACATTTCTAAGTCTAAAATCTCAGAGGGTTGTAATTCCTCACTCAAAATAAATACTTCTGAAGCTGAAGCTGCTTGTTTTGCAGCTGTATCAGCCCTCGCATTACCTTTTGAAATTCTATCCTGTTGCTTGGTGTGAGCTACGCATTTGCAAATAGCTACTTTCTGAGGTAACTGAATAGAGTCTAACAAGTCTAAAATAAATTGCGCATGGTTAATTGATTTACCAGTAGATGTTATCATTCCTCTATTTTTCCACTGCTGCACAAAAACATGTACAGTAGAAAAAGCATACTGACTGTCAGTAAAAATGTCCACTCTCTTACCTTTTGCCAAGGTACATGCCCTTGTCAAAGCAATCAATTCTGCTGCTTGTGCAGATAAGTTGTGTGGTAAAGACTTTGCTTCTAAAATCTCGGTATCAGAAACTACTGCATACCCAACTAGATTCTGTCCTGTAGGACCCCTCCTGCATGAGCTGTCCACATAGTATGTCACCTCGGCATCATCCAAGGGAACATCTGTGAGATCTTTTCTAGGTAGTGTCTTTTGCTCATCTCCTACAGGCAGCAGTGTGGTTTGCCATCTGCAGGGGTTGGGAGCAAGGTTGACGGATTCAAAGTCGTGCATCGTTCAATTGTCATATGAGGTTGGCTCAACAGTATAGTCATACAGGAAAGCTGTCTAGCAGGAGAAAGATATGCTACTTTTTCTTGCAGTAAAATAATCGCGACTGCATGAGGCACTCTCAATGTGAGAGGGTGGAACAATACTACTGAGGCTGAAGCCTGTACTGCCATTGCAGCTGCAACTACTGCTTGTACACAGTGGGGCAAGGATCGCGCCACTGGGTCTAGCTGTGATGAATAGTAAGCTATGGGGCGTTGTTTGTCCCCATGCTGTTGTGTTAACACTGATGTCATATAACCTTGCTTACAGTCTACAGTTTGGAAAAATCACTTATGATAGTTTGGTAATCCTAAAACTAAGGAAGAAGCTATCAGTTGTTTTAGTTTGCAGAATGCTGATTCTGCTTCTGGTGTCCACTGTAATAAATCTTGTGCTGCCATCGGCTTTTTGAATATCAGGTTAGTCAGCAGAGCAGATTCCAAAGCATAGTTTGGAATCCAACTCCAACAAAAGTTAGTAGTACCCAGGAAGGACATCATTTCCTTCTTGGTAGTTGGTTTAGGTGCTTGTAATATTGCTGTTTTTCTATTTTCATCTAATATTCTGCCTTCTTTGGATATTACATATCCCAGTTATTTGACCTGTTTTTTTCCAAAGTTGTAGTTTGTTTTTGTTTACCTTGTGTCCTTGAGTGGCTAAAAATTGTAATAATGCTATGGTATCCTCTCTGCATTCTTGCTGGGTGGGGGCTGCCAGCAGAATGTCGTCTACATAAAGTAAAATCTGACTGCCTTTCGGTGGGATTTCTTGTGCGAATATTGTTGGACTTTCACAATATCCCTGTTTTGGTAGTCTCATATACGTATACCGTTTCCCCTGAAATGTAAATGCAAACCAATGTTGGCTGTCAGGGTGTATCGGTATTGAGAAAAATGCATTGCTAATATCTACCACAGAAAAATACTTTTTTTGAGGTTTCAAATCATTCAATAAAGTGTGTAGATCTGGCACCGTAGGTGCCCTAGGTATAACTGCGTCATTTACAGCTTGTAAATCTTGGACCATACGCCATTCTCCGTTCGCTTTCCTAACAGGAAATAAGGGTGTATTACATGGTGAATCAGGAGATTCTATTAAGACTCCTTCCTTAAGTAAGGCTGCTATTATAGGTTTGATTCCTATTTCTGCATCTTTTCTCAAGGGATACTGTCTCTTGAGGTCTAAATGCTGATTTTGGCGTGATAATAACTGGTCCTGCTGTATGAATAAGTCCTACAGCTGATTTCCCTGTTGACCAGAGAGTCTCTGGTATGTCTCATAAGGCTTTTTCCTCTTCCTCTAGTAAGAGTGCTACTCAGCTATCCTCACTTGCCTGTGAGTGCACAGCTGGGTGTGTCTGTGTTATCCAATTTAATTTCTGCTTTTGTACTCCTTGTTCAGAGAGTTCTAACTCTGTCTGCTTTTCCCACCTTGTGACTTTTTCTCCTAGGTCTGCCCACTTCAAATTTCTATCTTTAGTTAAACTCACATGTGGTAATCGATTAGATTTGTAAAGTGCTATAAACTCCTGGGGCAATGAACAGCTTACTACACTGTTCCCTTCTGTGTCCCAGTACAAATTTTGTAATACTAATCTGTTAGCATGGTTTCTAAATAGTTCTTGTTCATATTCTTTATCAGGTCCTGGTCTGTTACAGTAATATAGAGTGCAATGCAACAAATGCTGTTTATCAGTGTCAAGGGAGGGGGATTTACTGATGGCTACATTCATCAGTTCTTCGGTTACTGCCCCTGGACCAGTTGTAACTAAGTCCTGGCTGTACCAATAAAATATTTCACCCTCTGGTCGCACTACAAAAGTATCCATTTGTCGCTGTGCTTCCATACCCTGCATAGTTGGAACTACGGCTATGCCAAATATCTGCATTAGGTCTCTGCCCAAGAGATTCACTGGGCATTTTGCAGAAACAACAATTTTGCTTTTCTGGGTCACCCATGAAACTGGGTCAGTTATCGCTATGTTGTGGGAGAGTGGCTCCCGATACAGCTGTCCATTAGCTGCTTTCACTAATATGTAGTCAAGTGATTCTGAATTTTCTGGTAGTTTGGAAGGATGTATCAGGGTCCGTGAAGCCCCTGAGTCACACGGGAATTTGACTTCCCTCCCCTCTACCAGAAGTGTAACTTCCGGTTTTGTGTCTGCTAAGTAGAGCTCTAGGCTCAATAATGCTAAGTCCAAAATTTCATTTTCTTCATTATCTGTGAATTCATGTACATCCTCTATTTCTTCTGTCACATCCTCTACCCTTTCTATCACATTTGCATTTGTCTTTTCTTGTTTATTCCTATCCAGTGATTCTTGACTATCATATAGTCATTCCTCACCCTCCTTGTCTTCTGTGGTTACCTTTTTATTTTGCCTGCAATCCCTTGCTAAATGTCTCTTTTTCCTGCATTTGAAATATTCACCCCTTTTCTTTCTCTCTTCAAAGTCTTCTGATCATTTATCAGATTGTTTGTTTCCCTGGGTATTTTTCTTACCCTTCTTCCCAGTTTGTACTACAAAGATTTCTGATCCATCTTCTACTGCAAATACTTGAGTTTTCCTTTTCTTTTTGCTATTAAAATGCCTTTCGACATGTCTTGCATATTCAAGTAATGACTGTAATCTACTTGTATGATGATCTACCATGTGCTTTGTAATAAAGCTGCTAATGAGTGCAATACTGCCTTTTAAAAATGTGTTCTTTAACTGTTGCTCATATGGGGAATCATGTGTTTGATCTTCAGGTACCTGCATTCCACAATGGTTATTAAAACATTCTAATAATCTGGCATAATATCTATCAACAGTTTCACCTTCTTGTTGTATGCACTGATTAATGCACGTCCAATCAGCCCTAGGTTTCCATTTCTCAGAGATTCGGTCTGTCAGACCTTTCACTCTGTTGTCCAGTTCTGCGTTACTATGTGGGAGTGGTCTAAGCACTGCATCACGGGGATTCCAGTTGCCACTGATCATGTGCCAATCTGGACCTACGATTTGTCTAACTACTTTCTCTACTTCCTCTCCATTCAAATGGTAACTTAACCTCATGCCCTGTAAGTCTTCTAAGAATTTTGTAAAATTAACTTTTGGATGGGGAATTCCCTCTGTGACTTTCCGGATGTCTTCCGATTTCCACGGTCTATATACTAGAAGAGTTGGATCCTGTCCTGCCTGCGGATTTGGTACTTCTATGAGTGGACATATCTCCTCTTCACTCATAGCTTGTGAATTTTTATTCATTTCATACAATTCAATATCCCCTCTTAAGTTGCATGTTCGAGACCTGGTCTCGATAGGATCTCTGACAAACGGTTTTGGTTTTGCAGGAACAGTTGGGTATAGAGGAGGTGGATCAGCTTGTCCACTCGCTTCATATTCTGGTAAGGGAAGCAGAGGGGGCAGAAGAGGGGCTGTTGCTATTACCAAGTTATTGTCTTATTTATCTAAGAACATTGCTTTTGAATTTTTAATCTTTTGTTCCCTGCGGTTTGCTTCCTCAGGCCACCTGTGTGCCTGAGGGACTCCTAATTGTCATTGCATTTTTAGCTGACCTTTCGCGTCTGTTTTAAGTTGTCTAACAAGTTTAATAAGTGAAGGTTTATCTAAATTACCATCATATTTGTATTTATCAACCCATTTTGTATAATACTTAACATTATCGGCACGCTGTAATTGCATATATTTCACGTCTTCGGTTAAGGGCGGGTCTCGGGAACTTTTCATGCACTGATTTCCCTTGTTGCCTTAGCTAAGTTAGAAATGGTTACGCAACCCTTTTTATCATGTGGTACCACGATTTTACACCTTTTCACAGTTTATCTAGAATAACTGCCTACCTATTCTGTTTCCCTGATCTATGACGAGACAGCAATCTTTTTATCCATGATCTGCACATGCAAATCTCCCTGACAAAACAATACTGTAACAAGTCCCTGATCTAAAACAGAAATAAGGTAAATTCCTCCTTACCTGACTCTCCATGTGTTGATCCACTAGAACGTTGATTCGTCCTCCAATCCCAGATCAGAAACAGTGGCTGGCCTCTTTCGAACGACAATTCTGTCGGAAGTCTTTCAAAACAGAAGAGCCGATGTGGCCACTTCTTCGTACGGGTACATGCCACCGGGTTCAATTCTGACCTGAGCATAGAGTGAGAGATACTTTCCGGTCCGAAGGACCAAACTGTCAAAGGAAAAATATACTTTAAAAATGATCAATACACGGTAGGTTCAGGTTAAGGCACTTTAATCTTGCAGCAAGGAGACAAAAACGTGTTAATACAGAGTTTGTCTAATCAGAATCAGGAAATGCAGGTATTTTTATACATTTTCTAATAAGACATTGCCTACCAAGCTGACGTAGTGAATCACAAGTTTTGTCATCATCATTTGGTAGTGATTGTTTTTACAATATTCTGCTGGTACTATCAATTTTTGCGAGAAACTTCCTAAGAAAAACAACGTGGCCTTGGCTACCACCGGTTAGATATATGCAATGTTACCATTCAAGGTACTATGGCTAATTCGAGCACAAAGCAAGTATAGATTGCAGTTCATTTCTCTAACAGTCCTTTTGCTATGTTATCTCTAACTTCTGCAGCTGTGCATGTTCTCATACTTTGAACAGAGCTGATTGTTTAAAATCATTACATTACAGAATATAGCATTGTTCATTCATTTCTTCCTGACCTAGCAGATAATCACCTGCTTCTTAAGTACATTTCCAAAAGGCATAAATATGAATATTGCTGTGCTAGCAGTTACTAGGTCAGAGGGCATCTTGCAAGTTTCAGAAAGCACACTGCAGTTTCAAAAAGCATCTTTTCAGTCTCATATGAAACTCAACTGTATATAAAACTGTGCATATAAAATAGAATGAAAAACGTGTTAACTTATTTAGTTTCTAATTAGCATTAAGCATACACACATTAATACATATTTTTCTGACAATCACCAACAACGACTTTGACATAGGTTGTGTGGTGTGGATGGAGCACTGAGGTGCCTTTGTGGTGTACTAAAAGACCCCCATCCCTTAGCATCCAGCTTCTTAATGATCAGTGGGTTCAAGAGCCGGGTTTTGAAACATATTGAGGTGTCAACCACATACTCATGATAGAATGTGTATCAAACAGACTTAAAAAGGAAAATGTTGGACTTATTATAGGAAAAATGCAAAAGAAAGGTTAAAAATGGTTGGGAATAGCATGCATTCCCAGCAGGAAGAAAAAGAGGAACATAAATTTTGTTTCATCCATTACAAAGACATGCCCTTTGAGTATTTCTCCTCAGGCCTCCGCTGAAAATTAGCTTTGTTCCAAGTCGGACTTTCCCAGAAAACAAATGTTAAATAAATAGATAGATAAAGAAAAATAAAAAAAAAATAAATATGAGTATAGGATGAATTATGGTGGTATTATAAAGATGGTGTTATTGTGATGGGTGGGTGATAAGTACAGTGTAGAGGTATGCTTGAAAAGCAGCTTGTGGTGAACAGATCCTACTACAGCCTAAATGGAAATGAGATAAAGACATTATGGGCTGCGTAAAGGCAACTGAAAGAGTGAAACATATAGGAGACAGAGAGAGACGGTCAGGGAATTTTTAACAGAGTCTTGAATCCAATTGGAGATAGATTATAAGGAAAGTTATAGTATAAGGTTAAAAGTCAGAAGAGTTAATGTATGGAATGGCTGAGGGTGGTGGGTGCATGGAAAGAAAATTGAAGAAGGGTGAAGAAGCTCCTGTTTAGCAGACAGAAAAGGAAACAGGCAAGTAGGTTACCAACAGTACTAGTAGATTTTGAAACATTATGTGAAGTGGAGACTATTGATATGCAAAAAGAGGAGTGTCAGATAAGTCCCTGGTTAGCATACTGCAGATAGGGGGTAGAAAATTATTGGGGAGGTGGAGAAGTAAATGGAGAGGTCCAGATCAGATAGAGTGGTTGCAAAAGGTGGCTGGAAAAGGAGTTTAAAAGAATATTTCAGAAAAGGAAAAAGCAGAAATTAAGGCATGGGATGTAATTAAGACTGCATGAAGGGTGGAAGTCATGAGATACATATTACATCAAAACAGATGGTGACAGGATCAGATAGAGGAAAGAGAGATAGAGTATGGTTAGGTATTGATTGAAATGAATGAAGATGAGGAGGAAGTGGAGGAAGAAATAGTGATCAGATTGGATAGAACTGGGAATCAGATGGAATAGACTGGAAGAGTTACAAGAAACAATCACAGGCAGCAGTGTAAAGGAGAAGTATAGAAAATATGGAAATATATTTGAAGTCTTTAGTGTACAAACTTAAAAAATTCAAAGAAAAGAGTATTAGAAGAAACAGAACAATGGAAGAATGTTATCAGAAATACAGAGTTAAGAGAGGAATTTAGGAAAGACTATGGCAATTTAAACAGGAGACACAAGAAATAAATTGAAAACACTGAAACAAGGGGAAGAAGATAGGAAGAAGATGAAGTAAAAATGTGAATGTAATATATGTCATAGCAGTATTTAATTGTATAAAATAGTGAAAGTAGGGGGCCCAGATGGCTTCCAAATCAACTGTTATAAAGTGGTTGGATTGCAGATAGAGGAGAACTTAGCATTTTTTAAATTATTAGCTGTGGAAAATAAGTGCTAGAATCAATGTGGGAGGCAGACAGAGTGACTTTAACTTAAGCAAAAGGAGAGTAGGGGGTGGAATACTCGGAAAATTATAAATCAAGTTCATTATGCAACTGTGATACAAAATTATGGCTAATCCAAATTAGGCAGAATATCTTGCACCAAAGATAATGGAAGAGGCACAAGTGTGTTTGGTTTGGTTTTGCTTCCATCCCACCCTGCTGCTTATTTCAGGCTTCCACCAAGCCTAATTCCCATAGTTCCCTGCTAGGGTATCTGGTGTTCCCATATCAGAAAGGTGTCCCATCTATGAGAGTATCCGCAGAAGGAAATCTCACTTCGATGTGCAGACATTAAGTTCAGTGCTTACCTTTACTGTTGAGTCACATTTTCACCTGGTGAGGGATTTTCTTAAGCCCTATCTTCCCCAGCATACTTTCATCAGAATTAGTCTTGGAGGGCAATGGTGGATGACTATGAGTGTGTGTCTTTTCCCATTGCACATAGCCAAACATACTTGTCTGTCTTCCTACTTCCAAGCCTGTCATCATTTTTTTTGAGCATTGGAAATATGCATAACTCCATTACAGAAATGACCAGAGCTCTTCCATGCTCATCCTTTCTACTTTACCAGAAAGTGCCAGAGAAACTAATCAAATTCAGGTTGCATTGACCATAGTCAGAGCTGCATATTTCAGTGCCACCAGCAATGCACATAAGTGGGTTTTGTGAAGGGTGGGTCATTCATAGATATCTGTAAATTGTTAATTTTAGGAGGCAGTGTGTGAAGGAAAGGATAAAGGGGCAGGGAAGGTATTTATAGACATTCAGAAGGTATTTTACTTGGTGATTTGAGACTTTATGATTATAAACAAGAAATATGAGAAATGTGGCTTTCAGGAATATTAAAGCAATATATAACAATCCAAATGTTCAAATCAGGGTTAATGGAGGCTTGACAGATATGGCAAAATTACAAAAAAGAATAAGACAGAGATGTCTTTGGTCCCTTTGACCTTTGTTCTGATCGTAGAGAAGCTAGCACAGAGAATAGATAGAATAAGATAAAGCTAGGGAGCAAGTGTAAAAAAGAACAGTGTGACACTATTAACTGCATGATAATATTGAGGGGGATGCTGCCTCAGGTTCTGTTGATTTGCAATGAATTTGGCAAAGAATCAGGAGTGGACTATAATTCTAAGAAATTGTTACCAATGTGAAAAGAAGGAGTATGTCACTCAACATGATTGCTGCTGTCAAATGAGGTTGGTACTTAGGATTGAAAGTGTACCAAACAGTAGGAGATATGAGGAAGGGGAAATTGAGATGTGTTAAGATATGATATAGGAAATACTAGACATGCAGAATTCATAAAATGGAAAAGTATATGTGGTGAGAGTAAAAGTGGTACCTCTCATAATATATAAGAGAAATCTTGATGAGTGGATGGGTAAACGTAAGTTCTACCGTGGGATCACTTCAGGAGCCCTGTTGACAGAGGCCCAGGTTACTAATCTAATGGGGAGGCGAAAGCCATCATTCTGTGGCTAGGCTTATAAATGCCCATGGGCAGATAGCCTAGTACTTACCTATGAACCTTACCTATAAATATATATATATATATATACATATATATATATATATATATATATATATATATATATATATATATATATATATATATATATATATATGTTGAGGCACACGTGGATTAAACTGACTACAGTGTGGCTAGGAGGAACACAGAAAACGTGTAATAGATTCATCTGGAAAGGAAGGAAAGCAGGATGGGTAAAAATATTAATGGTCATAAGGCAGCAGGTAGGTGGGATAAGTCTGCATGTAAGAGGTGTGCTGTAACAGTGATTATTGTACAACATTGAGAGGATCAGAAAATTGTAAGTTTAGATAAAAAAAAATTGCAGGCTAATGCTACCATGGGGTGAGAGTGAATATTTTAAGAAAAAAGAGGAAACAATGGATACAGGAATTAGGAAGTTTATGAAACAAGGGGTGAGAATAAGAGGACCAAAAGGGAGCAGAATAATGAATATTCTGAATGATGACAGCAGCAACTGCTTAGGGATATATTGAGTGACTCGGGTGAAAAAAGACTGTGATATTGTAGAACAGATATAAGAAGAGGAGGAGGGAGGGCAACATGGGCCATGTGAGCAGGCAAGGCAGATTTTTGAGTTTAACGTAGGTGACTAGCTAATGTATGAAGGGGAGTTGCTATAGAAAGGGAAAAAGAACACAGTAGATAAATAAAAGGATATAGCAGGGAAAGGAGAAGTGAAGACAAGGTTATAAAAATGTGGGGATATAACAGACACTCAGAGATCTAGCAGTGAAGGTTTTAGTACCCATAGACAGAAGTAAGATATGGGAGAGTGATATAAGATGGTGAAATCCCGTATCATGTTCAGTGAGAGACCTACATATGGGATTGTTACATGACTAGTGTATGACTCCCAAAGTAATAAAATGAGGAAAACTTGTCAGAAATCTAGGGTTTTGGAAGTGCAAAGAGAAAAGTGCATGCTATAGATTTCGTTTAGTATATTTTTGCTATAAACAGTAATGTTTAACCAAGGTGCAACTTGGCAAGCTCAGATGTTATGTCATTTTATATACAGTTTGCTGAGTCTATAGTCATGGTGGAGAACAGAAACTATGATAAAAATCACCTTGTTGTGTTCTTGAAAAGTGAGTGTTGTGATTCCTACAGTTCTTTCTTTTATGTCTATATCCAGCCTATATTATCAAACATTAAGATAATAGTTTGCTGGCTGAACATGCAGTTTGTATCAAGTTGCTTCCTTTTTTCACTCCAGCTCTTTCATTTTACCTGTCAGGACTCCATGACAGACTCACTTATCTTGAAGGTCCTCTTTATATTCTATTTTGTGGATAAGCAGATTCTGAACAATGTTCACCCATATCCTCCAGTTATATTCCTCTTTCACATACTCTGTTTCCTTTTTATCATTTCCTTGTGTCCATTCATGACCCCATTTGCTTTTAGCATAGCCTTTTTTACTCCCTAATTTCCTCACTTTTGCCCTTGCATTTCTTAGTACCTTCACATTGTTGACAATCCCACCCAATAGTCTAATTCACCTTTATCCATTTCCCTCTGCAGTGCTTGCCTCTGTGATATATAGATGTTCAAGCATCTTTCCATTTTTGTCTCACTTTTAAATGCTTTTCCTGGATGATTCCCTTTTGTCACCAGTCTTTGTAACATCTTCTTCATTTTCCTCTAGCTGCCTCATTGTTTGTACTTTTTTGCTATTTCTTATTTTCACTGCAATTGTTTTCCTTTATTTTTCATTCTCCCAAATATCTGTCTTCAGTTTATTTCAATCATATACTTTTTCATGCATTTTTTTCCATTGTTCACCGCTTCTACTATGATACCTTTTCAGTACATGGCGTCATTCTCTAAGTGCCTTGTTTCTTTTTTCATCCATTTTTTGGATAGGCACTAGCATCTATTGTCTCCTCTTGCACATTGTGTCTTCCTCTGTCTTGTCAATGTTTGAATGTGTCACCTCCTAGTTCATACAGTCAACAACTAGCTTCCAGGCCTTACCTAACTGGCTGACTTCCTGCGATATACCTGACTTTCCATCCTTTCCAGTTCTAGGCCAGGACTAAGATCCCTCATGATTTTAGTCTAAGTCTTTGTGTCTTCCCATCAAGGAGTGGTTCATTTACTGCAGTCAGCTGCACCAGTAAGCTACCTTTGTTTTATACCATTGCTAGGATGTCTAAATAAGCTAACTGTGAATAGTCCATGAGCGACTTCAAATCCTCTTTTTCATTTTAATAAACATGTTGCAATTTATAAAAGGAGAGTGAGAAATCTGGACCAATTCCCATACCAATCCCTCCAATAATTTTTTTTGACAGCATGGCGCACCATCAATTCTCTCTGACATAAATAGTAAGAACAGCAGCCAGCCATAAGGAAGGACTACTTGATCATTGATTGAGCTTCTTCTGCTGTGGATCTAGTTGTATGATAGATTGGGAGGGATGGCAGTGCTTTTATTATCCTCATTGTCTCATTGTCTTTAGGCAGGTCTTAGAAATAGTCTCAGGGATCAAAATGAGTCGCATGTTCTAGTGCAAATATCTGTTCTTTAGAACATCTACATTTTTCTTTGTACTATTTGAGTTTCGTCTTCTAGTATCTTGTTTTCATTCTATGCATTTTCTATCATTTTCTCCAGACACTTTCTCATGTCTTTAATTAAAATTTAAATTAATTTTCCTTTGTTAACAAGGTAAGCCCACTACACACGTGTCCTTTTTCAAGAGCAAACAGTGACCACACAGTGGAGAGGTAACTTGCTCTGAGTCACACAGTGGGCAAATAGTGACTCGGTAAACCAAACCCTGGACTAAGGGAAGTTATTAACAGATCATAGCCTTAATTCTATGCGCTCCCTGTTAGTCTTGCAGAGGATTATATATCACATTACCTTTCATTTGCTTCCTCAGTTTGTTTGGATTCATTTCTTTTTCTTAATATTTAACATACACTTGTTTTCATCACATCTGGAGTCATACCTCTCATCTGTTCCGATTTTTGCAGAATGTCCAGATTTTTGCCTCTTCCTGAATAAAATGTTGGGTTTTCTGGATTTTTGTGGCAAATCAGTATAGACTGAATTCATGAAATAATGACAGGCATGTCAGTTTCAGACTTCATATCCTCCAGAAAATGTATGATGACACAATTCCTTTTATTCTAGCAGCTTTCTAAGTTTATAACAGTAATATTTCAAATGTGTCCCTTTTGGGGGGTCTTTGTCCTACCATTATTTTTGGCTTTGTCCATATTTTTTTGTGCTAAGACGTTGACAAGCATGCCTAGAGTACACATATTCAAAATGATTTAGGGTGCATAAAGCAAGGATATCAGGAATCAAACTTCCTTTTCCATTGACTCTATCCAAATCCCTCACCCCCCCAAAAAAAAAAAAAAATGTGGCTACTCAAACATGCATTGTGGCATATGAAGCTCAATCAATGATCAACTTTTCTCAGTCAGTTCAAATCCTGTGTCCTGTGAAAAATACTCAAATCACAATTGTAAAGCTTGCTCCTAAGCAATGCACAATGCCAGATTACTAGTGAAAGGAGTTTTGGCAGACTAGCTGGGACTGAAATTTAGATTCAGGAGATATGCAGTATTGCAGTCAATCACTGATGTGGTACCCCCAACAAGCCATTCATCAGAAAGCTGCTGAGATGTGGTCTTAAGTAGGATCATTTTGCATCCCACTAGAATGTACATACATTTCACTGGGTAGCCAGTCCACCAAATAAGTGATAAGGAGACTGTAGGTTATAGGTCAGTGGTGGATATAATACTGTTGGACGACTTCCCAGATCACTGTCCCACCAAAGGGGGTCACTCTTTCTTATTTCCAGTATGTGAAACACTGTTAGATTGACTGAAAATTGCTAACACTATTGATATTCTAGAAAATAAATAATGGTCTATACTCTGGGATGTGTGATGTTCAGGAGGGGTCCTAATATCTAAGAGGGTGAATGAGCTATAATGAATGCTATGGCTATTACCAATAGGTATTTCAGAGGTATGCAGGGTCTGTTATCATCAACTTATGAACCTATGAACCTATGTTATCATCAACATGTTTGGTGAAGTGAACTCTAGATATTCTGTTCACCAACAGGAGACAAATAATTTACACAGAGTCTGTGATTACTAACTGCTTTGCTGGTATCATGTATAATGGTACGATCTTTGTCAGTAAACATGGGAGATTTGGGAGTGGACTGTAATTATTGCGGAGATAGGCAAGAGGTTGAAGAAAAGCCTCTTCACATTGTTGTACATTAAATGGTAATGCAAACAATGCCAGCTGCAGTACATAGCGAGGGAAGAAATCCAATTCATGGAACTGCCCAGCTTCATAAGCGGAGTGTCAAAACACTAAATTATAACATAGTTACAATATATTAGTAATAATATAATATAGGATGGATTGCCTGTGTAAGAAAAATATAACTGAAGATGGGTCTCCATTTATTGTCATACATGAGGAGTAAGAGTAGGAGTCTCCAACTGTTATTATAAAAAAGGTGGCCATTTTCAGTGGTGAATCTGTAACCTGGGTTTTATAGGTTCTTAGGTTTATAGGTGTTTACTAGGCTAATGACCACAAGGGCCTTTTTAAGCCTAGCCATGCATCCCAAATCTCTGACAAGTCCTGATACCCTTGATAAGTGCAAGCATGGGCCAGGGAGATGAACCATTTACAGCTTGCCTGTTTGCATTAGAGACATTGGTGCCAAACCAGGGATGAATTTCCTGTATCCCATCCAATTGTCCAAATTGCACTTGAATTGGGTTAGGGAGAAACTCTGCTTTACATGAATGGGGAGCTTGTTCCATATATAGGGTAGTCTCTGGGATACATACTTGTCTCTCCAGCAGGTCCTATTTAGTTCTTTGAGAAGCACAGTCATCGCGTCAGATTCCATAATGTTTGCAGAATTTGGTGAGTGTGCCGAGCCCCATTCAAAAATTGTGGCTAAACAAGTAATATACAAGTATGCCTCAATGTATGGAGAATATCTCAGCAAAAGCAGACACAACCAGCAACATCAGCTCAACCTCAAGCAGTCACAGCAAAGCTGCAGGCCAAGAAAAGTTGTTTGTAAAGTAAGCTACAGATGTGCATTACCAATGCAGTTCTATGGAAATTATATACAAGCTCAATGGAACTTATAATAATGAGTGAAAAGTACTAAAGAAATAGAACTATGAAGCAGTCTTTCTAAAAAGTAATAAATATCCACAAACATATGAATTTCATTATAATTTGCAGACAGGCATATATAAATATACCCATAACAATTGGCAGAATCTGACATAATCTGCAACATTTCTAATAAAAAGTTAATTACAGTGAATGGTAATCATGGCCACTTTGCTACAGCTAACAGTGGATGTGGTACGTGGGTGGGGAGCACAAGTAATGCCAACACCCACGGAAATAAAGTGATAGAAAAGCAGATGTGGGGTGAGTGTGAAGAAGGTGGAACACACAAGAGGTATAATATAATGAGAAGGTCAGAGGGAGAGGCAGAGGGGCATGGGCATATTTTTTTGTTTGCTTTGGTGGAAATAGATCAACTTTATTTTTTGTTTGTTTTTTGGAGCATAGAAGGAATGAAAATGACACAGAAAGAGGAGAAGAGCAAAAGAGCAGGAATGATCATATAATAAATATCCCAACAGTGGTGAGGGAAATGGATAAACAGGGTAAGGATGCATACCAGCCATATTGCAATGTAAATATGCAAATGTACCAATACAAAAATTGTTGCTCAGATGTTGGAAACTGTATGTTAGTCATAACACAATGTATATAACAGATGGAGAACACTAGCAATCCTTGCAGTACACAGTAGATATCAAATACAACCATCTGTTAGGCTATCAGCATTGCAAGTGTAAGCCATGCATCAGCAAAGGTGAGCAAAAGTAGGAGAAGACAAGTGGAGGGCAGACTAGAACCTCCAACTCTACCTGTAAAAGGCAAACAACCAAATACAGTACCAAATAGCAGTTCTGTAGCAAAGTATGAATGTGGCTATGCAATAAACAAATTAGTGTAGACAATACAAATACGGGTGAAATGGGATCCATATTTCATAGGTTCATAGGTTCATAGTAGGCTATCTGCCCTAGGGCATTTATAAGCCTAGCCAGTGTGTGTTTGGCTTTCGCCACCCATTTTAAGTGAATTTTGCTATGCCCTTTTTCGAGGTTAGCATACTGTGCCTCTGTCTAACAGTGACACAGAAGTGATACCCGGGGTAAACCTACGATCTCCCATTCACTCATCAAGATTCCTCTTGAAGAGAGTCAATGAGGGACTCTGCCTAACCTGGACTGGGATTTTATTCCAGAGTGAAGGGAGCCTCTGGGTTATGAATCTGTCCCTCCAGCATGTCCTATTTATTTCAATGCTGAGGTTCAAGTCTCCCGAGCGTGTAGCTCGATGGGATTTGGATTTTCTGAGGTGCAGCATGTCCATTAATTCCGGGTTGGACATGGCTTTATAAGTCAGGCACAGATTGCCTCTAAGCAGGCGGTATGCCACTGAGTAGAGCTGGAGTTTCTTTAACCGGGCAACATATGGCATCTGTTTGAGCCCTTTGATCCTCTTGGTGAGGTACTTTTGGGGTCTTTCCAGTTGCTGCAGATGTCTGGTAAGGTACATCCCAAAAGGGGCATTGTACTCAATTATGGGCCTGATGAGAGATGAGTAAAGAGGCAAGATGACCTTCCCTGATCTAGATGTGAATCCCTTCATGATTAGGTGGGTTATATAAAATGTTTTTCTAACCACTTTGGCCACGTGGTTTTCAAATGAGAGATTGCTATCAACTTGGGTCCCCAGGTCCCTAATTACTTCTTCCGTACTTAATGTATTACCACCTATGTGGTAATTTGTGGGCACTTTGTTTTTGCAAAAGGGGATGACTAAACAATTTTTGACGTTTAGCTTGAGGCCATGGCTCTGGAACCAGTTGTCTGTTTCTATGAGGCCCTTTTGTAGGATGCTTGTGTCTGCTGGAGAGTTGATTATGGCGCCTAGTTTGCAGTCATCTGCAAACTTGGTCAGCCACAGTCCTTCCATGTTGGCCTGTACCTCCAAGAAATATATAATGAACAAGAGAGGTCCCAGGACTGAGCCTTGTGGGACGCCACTTGTAACTGGTTTGGAGTCTGACATGGCTCCAGCAATTCTAACCATGTGGGTTCTGTCCTTGAGCCAGTTTGCAACCCATCTAGTGACATAGGGGTTTATATTTAAGCTGGTGAGCTTGTCTATAATGCCCGAGTGGGGTATTGTATTGAAGGCTTTTGCGAGGTCCAGGTAGGCTGTGTGGACCACCTTCCCCTCGTCAATGGCCTTAGTGACTGTTTCAAAGAAATCGACCAGGTTTAAGAGGCAGGATCTGCCCTTAACAAAGCCGAACTGGGTAGGATCCAGTGTCTGTAGGTCCCCAATATCTTTATTTATGAGGTCCATGATGATCCTTTCCATAGCTTTGCAGACCAAGCTAGTCAGGCTTATGGGGCGATAGTTTCTAGGATCCACTTAGGCACCACCTTTGTGGAGAGGGACCACTGTTGCTGTACGCCACTCTTTGGGTACATATCCTGTAGTAAGGCTGAGACTGAACAGTAGTTTTATGTTTGGGTTTAGCTCTTCTTTGAGTTCATGTAGGATGCAGCCCGGGAGTCTATCTGGTCCCATTGATGCTGTGTTTTTTTGCTTTGGAGAGGGCGGCTCTTACCTGAGCATCTGAGATGTCGGTGTGGGTTCGGTGTATTTTTTGTCATTTTGGACTAATTCTGAGCATATCTGGGAATTCCCACCCAGGTTCCTAACATAACTAAAGAAAGTCTTGTGATTATCCTTAGTATCCTGTGCAATTTTTCTCTTGAAGCTGGCCTTAGACGATTTTATGAGTGCCCTTAGTTTTTTGCTAATACTGATCAGAGATGCCTTTCCTTTTTGGGATTTTGCTCTATCATGTAGTAGCTTCCTCCTTCTTTTGTATAGTTTGTTTATGGCTGGGGTCCACCAGACAGGACGCCTGCCTTTGGAGGATTGGGTCTTGGTTTTATTTGGGATTGCATGATCCATGCATTCCTGAAGGTGTTCATAGAATGCGTTTATAAAGGATTCTCCGGTCTGGGCTGTATTTTCCACAGGCCTGGGGGCTTTGAAGGATTCCACCTCGGTTTTGACGAGTGTGAAATTTGCTTTAGTGAAGTTTTTCACTGTGGTTTTCTGGTCAGGGGGGTGGGGCCGGGATGTGAATATCCAGTGAGATTAGTTTATGGTCTGATCTTACCAGTGAGGGATACACTTCTGGTCTGGAGCATGGAGCCCCCATGTTGGTGATGATCAGGTCCAGTATGTTTTCCCCTATTGTGGGAGTGGTAACAAGTTGTTCTATAGCATTTGAGTTTATAAATTCTAGGAACCTTTGGGCTAGGGTTTTGGAGCTAGAGTAATGCTCCCAGTCTATGTTTGGGTAGTTGAAGTCGCCCAATATAATGGTGTTTGGAGAGACCTTCATATTTTCCAGTGTTCTCAGGAAGGCCGAGTGGGGTTCCTGGGTTTGGGAGGGTGGTCTGTAGCAGGCTATAAACTGGAATGCAGTTTTACCCACTATTAGTTGCACATGGATAGTCTCTGATGCTTCGTGCTGTGCCACCAACCTGGAAGTGTGGGTATCTTTGACAAATATTGATACTCCCCCTTCTTTTGCGGTTCAGTCCAAGTTTTGGGGCAGAAAAGCATGGTATGAGGTATAATCTGGTAGTGCGGGGGTGCTCTCCGGAGCCTTGAACCAGGTTTCTGTTACTGCACAGATATCGATGTTCTCCATGCTAAGGAGAGTTTCGAGTGCGTGCATCTTGAGGTTTAGACTTCTGGCATTGAGTAGCATTACTCTTAGTTTCTTATCCCTTGTGATACCTATGGAGGTGGGTTTGTCTTTTGAGCCTTGCCTAAAAAAGGCACTATGGAGGTGGCAAGAGCCTTTGCCAATATCCAAAAGCCCAGCGGTGACAGGTGCAAGCCATCCCTAGTGAAGCATCGTGGCCTGTCGGGCATGTCATCCCAGGCTGACAGGCATTGGATCCCCTTTGAATGATACCAATACTTAAGCCAGTTGTTGAAATTGATCATCTTGTCTTCATATTGTGGCATCATTCTTGGTGAGGGTAAGATGCAACTCAAGGTCAGGGTCATACCGGCCTGGGCTACATGCTCAGAGAGCTCCTCTATGTCTCTTTTCATGTAGTCCAGGGAGGTATGTCTCAGGTCATTCACACCAGCATGGACAATGACTGAGTCATATTTGTACTTGCCTTGGAGTGACCTGAATGCTTGTGTTATGTGGCGGATCCTAGCACCTGACAGGCAGCTCACCGTGACCTTCTCCTTGTTCAGCCTGGTGAGCGGGATGTCAGTGTGCCTGACGATAGAATCACCTATTACAAGTGTATCAGGTGTGTTGTTTAGCCTTAAGGGCTGTGACTGTTCGGCACACTGGCTTTGTGAGCTATGTGCTGCACGTGATTTCAAAGACATATGCTATGCCAGAGACAACGCAGATGGGTTGTCAGGTATACAATGTATTTGCATGATATGTAATGGAATAATATGATCCAACCAGAAAGAAGTTTCATCACTCATGCACACACCAATGACATGGAATGCAATGTAAATGGAATTACATATATGATTAACGAAAGTTAAGGCATTCCAGCCTATGCATAGGTAGGA
The DNA here is from genome assembly GCF_019279795.1 of Protopterus annectens. Lineage (NCBI taxonomy): Eukaryota > Metazoa > Chordata > Ceratodontiformes > Protopteridae > Protopterus > Protopterus annectens. The sequence goes on from NC_056726.1 coordinate 1,654,562,370, forward strand.
AGCATGCAAATCCCTGGGAAATGCTAAATGCAGTAGTACAACATTGACAGTGATGGAATCAAATCAATTTCCACCACCTTGCATGCATATTCCCTGCATGCATATGATATCCAGCATCATGGCACAAGGTAATACTGCACCAGTACACCTACACGATAGTGATGATAACGTACAGGAAGGTAAACATACACGCAACATATGCCATGTATATGTGCAACATGCAGGCCAAAGTTATAAGGGGAAGAGAACTAGATAACACAGGCCCACATCAGTGAGGAAATGTAGCATCATAAGGCTAGTAGAGATTAAAACAAGATAACCCTAGCTAAGGTGACACATTGCACATGCATATGTCCATAACATAAGGTGGACTTGAAGGCCTCACAAAGAATATTGAAGCAAATGGCCAACATATGTCATAAGGGCATAGTGGATTGGTGATGGCATAATAATGTGCAACAGTTAAAAGCAAGAGGTGTAGGTACACAATAAAAGAAGTTCTTAGCATCACATACACATATATACTGCCAAGCAAACATAGTACAATAGGTACGGCAATCACTGCTCTAGATATAAATAGCACCATATAATCAAAAAACAGTTCTGTGAACAAAAGCACAGCATAAAAAAGGGAATAAGGACATGCAACCAATCAAAATTACAATGGTGGTTGTGTTTTGATTATAATGAGGTCATGCACATATACATTCATGTAAAGCAGTGCATATGTACTTCAAGTGCATAAACACTGACATGAATGCAAATCTGTGTATGCATGTCATAATACAATGTGTTATCAAAAAGACCACTTATTGATAAATGCAAGGTATGGGTTCATAGGTTCATAGATGCATACTAGCTAACGACCACCAGGGCTTTTATAAACCTAGCCATGCAGTCCAACCATATTGTGTCCCTATGTATTGTGGGTATTTATCAGGAAGGAGTATGTTAATTAGGAAGTTTCCAAAGATTATGGTGGAGTAAGTTAGTCTGGGCATAGTTCCAGGCTATTAGAGACCTGGGGTGAATTTCTGATTTACCATCCATGGGTCAAGGTTACACTTAAAATAGGTTTAGGGATGGACTCTGCTTCACATGGATGGGGGGCCTGTTCCAGAGCATGAGGATCCTCTGAGACACATATCCTTCTTACCAGCATATCCTATTTATATGACAAGCAAAATTTAAAGCCTTGGATCAAGTGATTCTGATGCTGTTCACTTTGCAGATGTGCAAACTGCCCATTAGAGCTGGTTACAAGGACACCTTGTATGCCAGGCATAAATCACTTTAGCCATGTCCAGGTAGGTGGTATGGACTATCTTCATTCATACATTGCCTTGTTGACCTTCTCAAAGAAGTCCAACAGGTTTAGTAAGCATGACCTGCCCTTGTCAAAACCAAACTGGTTAGGTCCAGTGTCGGAAGGCTGCCTATGTTATTGCTGATCATTTCTAAACATGATTCAAAGGGGATTATTAGGCTATGAATAAGGACAAATACAGGAGTCATGAATGATGAAATGAATGAAAGCATCCGCTTCATATATTCATTAATGGATAAGTGAATGTCAATGCAGTATGCAAAGGATGCATACTCATATATACTAATCATGGTAATATCATGCTACATGTCACAATATTTGCCAGTACATGCTACAGACAATGCCAATGTACCAGTGTGACATCATGATACAACAATATTACATAAATCCAATAAGCAAGGACCTGTCCTTTTGTTGAGCAGACATATGACAGCAACAGCCAATACTGAAATGGGTGGAATGCGTAGACTTGGATAACATGTGCAAATAAACACACCAGACCCACCTATCTCTGTTATGTGAGAACTATGGGAATTATGTCATATGTGAGTTGCTGTCATCCCATCCTAAGTATATTCCAGAGCAACACAAGTAGGACAATCATGTTTTGCTTATGCTATGCTAACTGCAACAGTCATATCTGTTACCAACAAGGCCAGAGTGTATTGGACATAACAATCTTATGCCGCACTGCATGCATAGAAGTACACACACGCGCGCACACACACATACACACACACACACACACACACACACACACACACACACACACACACACACACACACACACACACACACACAAACCATTTATAGAGTAGCACACATGTTCATGTTTTACTGCATGTGAAATTTGGTAAAGTCTGCCCTACTGCAGCAGCAATAGTATGTGCGGTGTACATTATGATATGTGTCATCAGAAAAGCATGACAGTAATATCCAATATCTCCACAAAGTAATATCCAATATCTCCACAACTGTGCCTATACCATAAATAGTTGTATATGGAAAACACCATAGTGGCAACATTACAAAAGTGGATCATGCAGACAATGTTTGCAGTCCTGAGGGGGGCTACCCTGTTGAGGTCAAACATCAAGAAAGATCTTCTAAGTGATCTCCAACAAGGAGGTACACAAGACCCATGTAATATCCTAAAAGAAGTTACTCATCACGTTCATCCGCATCTGGAAGATGTTTGTCACCACATCTCAGATCTAGTCCCATAAACTCCCTGCCTGGCATGGTGGTGGATGTCTTCTACTATAAGCAGCATGAACAATGGCAAATGTTGGTCCCAGTCTATTCCTGTTTTCATAGTCCCTGTCATTTTCATCATTCTGGTCTTTTTGAGTCAGAGGTGCATGGCTGTGGTCTGGCAAGTCATCATCTTCATCATATGATTGGTGAGCCACCACAGGTCCCACTCACTGTCAAAGTTCAGTACAGGAAAAAAGCATTATATACACACATACATAATAGGTATTCCCAGAAAATCAATGACTGCATGTTACACAAACCTACACAGTCTCCATGTGGTAACTATTATGTATATGATATAGCATTACTATATGACCTTATCCAACTGTAACACAGTATGTGATGAAAGCCATGACTTAAATCCATATTTATGCACAAAATGATGTATAATGTACATCATATTCACATGCAAATCGGGTCTGTAATACAAACACAATCAGATGTGTACCTACATAATTGTAAGGAGAGTATATGATATGAAATTAACATCCTCAAAAGATATGAGGCAGGAAATGTGAAATGTTTGCCCAAGGTATATCACAATACAGTACATTTGTCATTATAACATAATTGTCAGAAGATATAGCCCATAGGTTTATTTATACACTGTATAAAAAAGACGCAAAGTTGTGACAATAACAAGTTTATTGTCATAATTGTGCAACATCCTCAATGTCCTAATATCCATATAATAATGCCATGAATCAAAGGTTTTTGAGGAAGAGCTGTACTTATTTCTGTTGGTTACAACTGCTTCTACACAGCTATTAAAATACTTGTATAGGGTTTCTGTGAACAGTTCTGTGCAGGAAGCAGTGTGCTCAGGGTTTATGAAGGCTTGAAACTTTGTCAGGTTATCATGTAATAGTAGGAGGTTAGCCTTAGGATAGTTACTGAACATAACAGGGTTAGCTGGATTTCCAGTTTTATTTTTACTTCAAAGAATATAAGTTTATGGTCTAACCTTGCCAGACAGGATATTACACTAGGGGTGTGTGCGGTACAGTCCGATATTAGGTAACACCAGATTAGGTGTTTTGCTTGACTGGTCAATGTATTGTCAATCTGATCCACTGGAGTTTGTGTTTACAAAATCATGGAATCTCTGTGCCTTTATGTTTGATGTCATATATGATTCCCAGTTAATAGTGGAGCAATTAATATCATCCATGAATATGGTGTTGGCTTGGATCATGAGTGTCTCCAGTAATCTTAAATACATGTTATGGATTTCTTGAGTCATAGAGGGGGATGTATAATGTGTATGGAAGTGGTACAGGATTTTGTCTATGGTGATTTGAATATTGGGAAACTCAATGGCATTGTCCTGAGTGACCAGTCTTGAGGTACATTTCATTTGATGTAAATTGTGACACCTTCACCTTTTGTCCCTGTCTGTGTAGTAGCTACTATAAATTTGTGGAAGGTATTATAGCCTTGTACTGTTAGTGTGCTCACCGTGCTTTAAACCATGTCTCAGTGAATGCACAGACATCAGCATTCTCTAGGGTGAGGTAAGGTTGTAGGGAGTGGAGTTTCTATATTGAGCAGTACCTTCCGATTTTCTTGATTTTGATTTGCTATGCCAGAAGTAATTTCCGTTTTTCATTGCCTAAAAAGGCACCATGAGAGAGACTAATGTTTTTAAAATTTGAAAGCCTAGAGGGGGAGGTCCAGACCAACCCTGTCAAGCTGCATGGTCTGCTGACCATCTTCTTCTATATTAACAAATATTGAACCCTTTAGAATAACACCAGAAACTAATCCAGTTATTAAAATCAGTCATCTTCTGTTTGTATTGTGGTATCATCCTTGGAGAAGGTAAAATGCTGCTCAAGGCTAGATTCATACCAGCCTGGGACATATATTCCAAGAGCTCCATGATGTCTCTCTTCATATAGTCTATGGAGGCATGTCATTTATAGCAACATGGGCTATGACTGAGTCATACTTTTATTTGTGGTTCATTGACCTGAGAGTGTGTGTGCAATGTAGTGGATCCTGGCTCTTAATAAGCAACTCAGTATGACTACCTCCTTACTCAGCCTACTGAGAGGGACATCAGTATGCCTCACAATGGAGACAACATTGACTAGAATGAGGGAGTCCTTGGTGGTTTGCCTTATGGGCTTAGAAGTAGAGGCTCCATGAGATGTGGCTATATGTGTTGATGTGGGTGTTGTTTTGAAAGAGTGCATTTGGGGCTGCTGAGGATATTTGATGTTTGTACTTTGTCTAGGAGGGCTTTGGGGTTTAGGAAGGTTACATTTATGCTCCTCAGGATATGCAGGCCTATATGTCTGCTTGGACTCTGTGTGATTGGTACAACATCTGTACTACTGACAACCTGATCAGCATTAGGTCTACTTTCACGTGAGAGCTTTGCTTCCAGTGACATTATGTAAATAGATCACTCACACACATCTTATCAGTTTGTTTGAGAATTAGCTTGTTGTCTGCAAACATTAGACAATTTCTGCACTGCCTCAGGATGCCCATATCCACTAAGCTGGTAAGGATCTAGTAGGAAGTTAATATCCATGGCAACATGCATTTTTTATTGATTAGACAGTTGCAGAGAGAATATAAAGTAATTGGATTATCTGGTTTGCAACTCTCACTGCAAACTAGCTGCCCTGTGGGCAGCTAGGCAATGGTGAAATTTCAGGTGTGATTTTACAGTAACAATGTCAACTCAAGATGCCTGGGTCTATTTAGGGTACTGCCAAACACCTGAAGAGAAATTACTAAAGTAAACCCTGATGATTTATGGATGAAGTGTGTTGGGAGATATTCTGAAGTTAGGTTAGACAGCAGCTAATCAAGTAGTACTACTGAAAAGAAAGCATTAGCTTTGTGAAGAATAGCAGAATAATGAAAAGAGGATATTTGTTTGATTGCTACTGCCTGGATACATTAGTGCTGGTCTCATTGCAGCTTTGCCCAACTGAGATACAATGCCCCTTTGCTTCTTCACTCACAAGAAGCAAAATAGTCGTACCATTCTCAAGATGAGAAGCAGGCCACAGCTCTTTGGTGACCAACAGTCTTTTCACTGATGATACAGAGGTCTGCAGACTTGTTGTAACCTTTTCCAGGTAGATGCCATCGAAAGCAACCAGACCAATCAGGAAGGTCCTACAAAGACACTCACTTCCCAATCAGATACCACCAGAAGTCAGTGATCCTTGCTCCTTCTCCCACTAGGAGCAAAATATAACCACAAATTCCAAGCTGATACCTTTGTAGCAGTTATCAGACTTTTTGGTGATCACTAGTCTCTGAGAAATAATGTCCCTGTGCTCCTTCCCTCACCAGGAGCAAAACAAACAAAACAGCACCACTAATCCCAAGATGACTACTGAGAGGCAGAATGCAGGTTATCCAATAATGTGTAGTCTTGGAATAGATATTGCAGATTTTAAAGGTAAGATGGGAAAATTGGGTTAATATCCTAATAGTTGCAGTGTGCACTAAGCAGTTAGATATATAAGAAGGGGTAATTCAAGCTTTAGCAATCTAAGGGGAGAGTCATTAATTTTAAAAGAGCTAGATAGATTGGAGGTAGGTGGACACTTAATATTCTAGCACTATGCAATACAGTGGAATTGTCAATAAATTTGAATAGCTGAAGGGGACTGACTTCAGAAAATGATAGTTTTGTACTTACTGACAACAGCCAATGAGAGAGGAGAGGGAAAGAGGTATTTACTCAAATTAACATAAGGGGCAGACAATTAGAGAAACAATAGAGTTTAAAAATAAAAACAGCACCAGGGTGGAAAGGTGAGTGAAAAAATTAATTTATGTTTGACTCACAAGAGATACAGTTCTGGCCTCTTTCTTAGTTTAAATGTGCAGTGGAAAGCAAAGTACAATTAAAACACAATGTAAAGAAAATATACTAAAAGGTTACAAAACAGAAGAAGGTAATGAAACAATACAAACTGCAAGAAATCAATAAATCCATAAATAACTTTTCCCCTCACAATACTGTATGGCAGAGTCTTAGCGAGTTTATATATCTAAAGAGATATAAATATTGTCATTAAGATACTCCAGCACATTAGACGGCAGATAGTAACCAGTTTATCAGACAAGATTCTGTTATTGTTTGTTAATTTACTGACATATCAGCTATCAGTATGCATGCAAAACACATGTACACAGCACACAGACATATATATTATTACATCTCAAGACAAATATGCTATGCTACCCTGGTATGGAACATTAACATGGGCCTTCATGTCTAGACTTCCTAACAATGAGAATGACAGCATATCTTTTATAATGTAATCGATAGTCTAATTCATTTACCCTATAGACCTTACACCAACATCAATCACAAACTCTAACAGAAACTTCCTACTAATGTGGACCAGTATTTTTTACTCAATGCATGCCACTCACATTTGAGGTGTCATTATAGCATTTGAATTTCTGATTTAATGTATCATTATGTTCATAGGTTCATAGGTAGGTACTGGGCTATCTGCCCGAAGGCATATATTAGCCCAGCCATGTTATGCGGTATTCACTGCCCTTTGGTTAGTTCCCTAGGCCCTTGATCCAGCAGCTAGTACCCTTGGCCCATATCTAGTAGAGCTGTTGGTATGATCCCTGGTGTGAATTTTCTGTTACCCATCCACTCGTCAAGGTTCCTCTTGAAGAGTGATAGCGAGGGGCTCTGTCTTATGTAGATCGGGACCTTGTTCCATAGCAAGGGAAGTCTTTGCGAAGGGAATCTATCCCTCCAGCATGTTCATTGTTGTGCTGAGGTTTATATCCCTAGAGCGTGTAGCTCGAGTACATTTTGTTTTGCTAAGATGGAGCATGTTCAGCAGTTTTGGGTTGGACATGGCTCTGTATGTTAGACAGTGATCGCCTCTGAGAAGGCAGTATGTAACAGAGAAAAGCCTTAGTTTTTTCAGTCGTGCTACATAGGGCAACTGTTTGAGGCCAGTAATCCTCTTAGTGAGGTACCTCTGTGGTCTCTCCAGCTGCTGGAAATGCCTAGCTAGGTACATTCCAATTGGTGCATTGTACTCAATAATGGGTCTGATGTGGGAAGAGTAGAGGGGCACCACTACATCCTTAGATCTTGGTGCAAACCCTTTCGTAATCAGATGGGTCACATTGAAGGATTTTCTAACCACCTTGGCAACATGGTTATCAAAGGAAAGCTGACTATCTATTTGGGTCCCTAGATCCCTTATTACTTCTTCAGATTTCAGGGAGTTACCTCCTATGTGGTAGTTCACTGGTACTCTGTTTTTTCCGAAGGGGATTACTACACATTTTGTAGCATTTAGCTTGAGACCATGGCTTTGACACCATGCATCAGTCTCATTAAGGCCCTTCTGGAGGATATCCATGTTGGACGGAGACTCTGTTATAGCACCCAGTTTGCAGTCGTCCGCAAACTTGGTCAGCCACAGCCCTTCAGTGCTTGCCTGTACTTCTGAGAAGTATATGCCAAAGAGGAAGGGCCCCAGGACAGAGCCCTGAGGCACACCGCTCGTTACTGGTCTGGATTCAGACATAGATCCTGCTACTCTTACTTTGTGGGATCTGTCTGAGTGCCAGTTTGTGATCCATCTTGTGATGTAAGGGTTTATGCCCAGGTTGGTGAGTTTATCAATAATACCCAAATGGGGAATGGTGTCAAATGCTTTAGCAAGGTCAAGGTAAGCCGTGTGTACCTCCTTTCCCTTATCTATAGCCTGAGTAACTGTCTCAAAGAATTCCACCAGGTTCAGGAGGCATGATCTGCCTTTGATGAAGCCGAACTCTGTGGGGTCAAGTGTTTGGAGGTTCCCAATCTCTCTATTTATGAGTTCCATAATGATTCGCTCCATTGCCTTACAGATCAGACTGGTCAGGCTTATTGGTTGGTAGTTCCCAGGGTCGGTTGTGGGCCCACCCTTGTGCAGCAGAACCACTGTTGCTGTGTGCCATTCTATGGGCACATATCCTGTCGAGAGGCTGAGACTGAACAGGGTATTCAGATGCAGGGTTAATTCATTTTGGAGCTCGCGTATGACACAGCCCGGGACACCATCTAGTCCCATGGAGGCAGTGTTTTTAGCTTTACATAGAGCCTTATTAACCACCGTATCAGTAATAATTGGAGTTACACAATCCCTGGAATAGTAATAGGCCCTGTAGGCAGTGGTGGTGGTGGTGGGGGGGGGTTGCACTGAACCTATCAGCGAAGACGTTGGCAATGTCAGTGGGGTCATTGTATTTTGTTCCATTTTGTACTACCTCAGAACAGACCTGAGCATTGCCATTTAGGTTTTTGATGTAACCATAGAAGGCCTTATGGTTATCCTTGGCAACCTTCTTTTCAAAATTGTCTTTAGTCGACTTGATGAGGGCCCTCAATTTCTTACTAATGCTGATCAGGGATGATTTTTCTACTTGAGATTTGGCCTTTTTTTGTATAAGTCTCCTCCTTTTATCGTATAGTTTGCTTATGGCCGGGGTCCATCAGACTGTTTTTTTCTTGCTTGAGGAAGGAGTCTTGGTTTTATTTGGGATAGCACGGTCTATGCAATCCTGAAGATGTATATAAAGTGCCTTGGTGTAGGATTCTGCATCCTAGATATCATTATCCTTCTGAAGGGAATAGTGAAACTTTCCACTTCTGACGCAAGTAGTTTGAAGTTTGCTTTGGAAAGGTTTTTTACGATGGTTTCTTTGACTGGGGGAGATGGAGGGGTGAGGACATCCAGGGTTATCAGTTTGTGATCTGATCTGACCAGAGAGGGAGTGATAACGGGTGTGGTACAATGGGCGCCCATATTTGTGATGACTAAATCCAATATGTTGTCCCCTCTAGTGGGAGAACATATCAGTTGTTCAAGGGCATTTGAATTTATAAATTCTAAGAACCACTAGGCATAGGAGTAAGAACTTTGGTAGTTCGCACAGTCTATACCAGGGTAGTTGAAATCACCCATGATTATGGTGTTGGGTAGGACCTTTATATTTTCCAATGCCTCAAGGAATGCTGAGTGAGCATCTTGGGACATGGTGGGCGATCTATAACAGGCTATGACTTGAAATGTGGTTTTGCCTGCTGATAGTTGTGCATGGATGATCTCTGAGGCATCATGCTGTGCCACTAACCTGGAGATGTGGGTATCCTTGATGAATATGGATACACCTCTGTCCTTTGTACTGTGATCCGGTAACTGAGGCCAGAAGGTATGATATGAATTGTAACCTGGTAGTGCTGGGGTGCTCTCTGGAGCCTTGAACCAGGTTTCTGTCACTGCACAAACATCGATTTTCTCCATACTGAGGAGTGCCTTGAGTGCGTGCATTTTGAGGTTGAGACTTCTGGCGTTGAGTAGCATTACCCTTTGTTTTTGGTTACCTGTGCTGGTTACGGTGGTTTGTTTGTCCTTTGAGCCTTGCCTAAAAAAGGCACTATGGGGACAGCAAGAGCCTTGGCCAGTATTCGAAAGCCTAGGGGTGACAGGTGCAAACTATCTCTGGTGAAACAGCTAGGCTTGTCTATCATGTCATCCCAGGCAGATAGACACCTAATCCCCTTAGAATGATACCAGAAGCTTAGCCAATTGCTGAAATTGATCATTTTATCTTTGTATTGTGGTATCATTCTAGGTGAAGGTAGTATGCTACTCAAGGTCAGGGTCATGCCAGCTTGGGCTACATGATCAGAGAGCTCCTCAATGTCTCTTTTCATGTAGTCCCGGGAGGTACATCTTAGATCAATCACACCAACATGTACAATGACAACATCATACTTGTACTTGTTCTGGAGTGACCTAAGTGCCTGTGTTATGTGGCAGATCCTAGGACCCGACAGGCAGCTGACAGTAACCTTCTCCTTGTTCAGCCTGGTGAGTGGAACATCTGTGTGCCTTACTATAGAGTCTCCTATTACTAGCATGTTGGGTATGGTGTTTTGCCTTAGGGGCTGTTATGAGGCACACTGCTGAGGTGAATTATGTGTTTTCTGGCTTGCGTTTGGAGGTGCAGGTTGCTTGCTTGTCTGCTTTGGAGGGCACTGTTTCTTTTTCAGATTGGTACCTAGTGCCTCCAAATATGTTTTGTGTATTTATGTGTATGTTTTGCCGGTGCTTGTTTTGTAGATCCATGTGTGACTGGTGGTGTGATGCTAGTATGTCTTTTCTCCTCTTGACTGTCTGTTACAGTCATGGGTTGACAGCGCTTAGCCTCCAGTCTGGCTGTGTATTTGCATCTCTCACAAGTGTTTGTGTCTAGAGGGAAGAGGAGAGGGTTGTCTGTATACATGAGGCAGTTGTGACATTGCCTCAGGATGCCCAATTCTACCAGATGAACTGGAGAGTACACCTGAAGCTGACCTCTGGACATGCTTGGAAGAGTGAGTTTCACTTTTCTTGCGGACAGTCGAGGGTCTTATGCTGTATTATAATAGTGCTGTCTAGGAGATTTGGAAAATAATAGTGCTGTCTAGGAGATTTGGACAAGTGCTGATTTGGGTTATGCAAGTGCAGCAATAAGAGCAGTTGATCTGAAGCACTTGAGTTGAAGCATGCTTAGTTCTAAGGGAAAATTTGCAGCACAGACTTTGTGGAGCCAGGAATAGTATACCCCAGTTAATCGGCGCTGCCCAATGTTGCTCTGTGCGCAAGACCACGCAAAAAGAGAGTTGCAGGGTTTTAAGGGAGAGAGATCAAGGAGATTGGAATTGACCCAAAATGGCCAATAAAACTACAGTTTCTAGGCAGTAACCACTCCTACAGGGACAGGCAGGCTGCTCAGTGTTAACCACTGCCACTGGTGAACACAGAGACTTCTCTTTAGCCGAAAAGTACTAGTCTCCAAGAAACTTAAAAACAGTTCAGAACAGCAACTCTGTAACTGAACTTTTTTTAAATTATATAAAGTGGAAAAATAGCAATATTTTTTAGTTTTTTTGTTTTTGTTTAAGGATAGCAGAGACACACAAGTAGCAAACTAGTCAGAACAGTACAATAAATGACACCAACACATGTGTGCTAGGTCAGAGGCAGGTAAAATGCAATTTTAAGAAAAAAATATTTCAAATTAAGTGCAACACAAAAAATGCAATAAGGCTCTAGGTATGTTCTAAATACTGTTTCTAACACAGATATCAACTTTTGCAAGCAAGAAAATGCCGAAAAGTAGGCAGCAATGCAGTTTTTCTAAGAAATAAATCAGAAGAAAATGCTTAAAATCTCAAAAGTGGCTCCTTTCTCCTCTCAGCATTTTCTCATCTTGGTAGGTGCTTCAGCAACAACTATCAAGCCTGGAAAGACGTGTAAGTAAAGGGCCAAGTTGACATCCCAAAATTAAAATATGTGTATTCAAAATATACTGTAAGAATACCAAGTGATGGTAAACCAAGTGATGGTAGTTTTGGTTTGTAAAAGGTAGTTCGTGTCTACTAAACCTGAATGACTTCTTTGAAGCAGTCACTAGAGCCGCAGACCAGGGCAAGTTAGTGCACACAGCCTATTTTGACCTTGCTAAGGCTTTCAATACCATCCCCCACTTTGGAATTATAGATAAACTCACTAAACTGGGCATAAATCCCTATGTCACAAAATGGGTGGCCAACAGGCTCACTGGCAGAACCCACACAGTAAAAGTAGCTGACTCCAAGTCCGACTTCAGACCAGTGATGAGTGGAGTACCACCGGGTTCGGTCCTGGGTCCTCTCCTGTTCGGCATTGACTTCTCTAAAGTGCAGGCCAACACAGAAGGTTTTTGGCTAACAAAGTTCGCAGATGACTGCAAACTGGGAGCCATAATAGAATCACCTAATGATGTAGACATTCTACAAAAGAGCCTCACAAAGACAGATGCTTGGTGTCAAAGTCATGGCATCAAGCTCAATGCCAAGAAGTGCACTGTCATCCCCTTTGGGAAAAACTCGGTACCCATGAACTACCACATAGGTGGTCGCTCACTAAACACTGAAAGTGTGATAAGAGACCTCGGGACACAGGTAGACAGTAGTCTCTCCTTTGATAACCACATCACCACAGTAGTCAGAAAATCCTTTTACTTGGCACACCTCATCACAAAAGAGTTCTCCTCTAGAAAAAAGGAGGTCATTGTTCCTCTCTACTCATCCCTCATCAGACTCATTATAGAGTACAATGCCCCATTTGGCATGTATCTCACAAGACACCTACAACAATTGGAAAGGCCACAGAAATACCTCACTAAGAAGATTACTGGCCTCAAACAGATGCCATACGCGGGCCATCTCAAATAACTCCATCTCTACTCCGTTGCATATCACCTACTCAGAGGTGATCTCTGCCTAACATACAAAGCTATGTCAAACCCAGAGCTGTTGGACATGCTACACTTAAAGAAATCCCAATCTCTCTGAGCCACACGCTCCAGGGACCTTAACCTTATCACCACAATAAACAGTACATGCTATAAGGATAGATTCCTGTCCCAGAAACTTCCATACTCTGGAACAAACTACCCTTTCATGTCAAGCAAAGCTCCTCATTGGCCCTCTTTAAGAAAAACCTTGACGACTGGATGGGAAATAGAAAATTCACTCCAGGGATCACTTCTGCGGCACTGCTTGACAGGGTCACAGGAAAATAATTTTCTTGGGTGGCGAAAGCCAGGGAACCTTTTTGGCTAGCCTTATATAGGCCCCAGGGCTGATAGCCTAGTATCTACCTATGAATCGATGAACTTAAAATGTATATGCAAATTAGATGAGCAATTCAACATGGTTAATGGGTGATATCCCAATATCATATTTTGGAATGGAATTGAAAAGCTTAGAACAACAACACACTAACATGCTCAATGACAGAATGTGACAGTTAGAATTTATGTGTATGACACACACACACACACACACACACACACACACACACACACACACACACACAGCTGTCCATCAACAAATGTATCACTGTCACTAGTTACATTTGTATTTTGCTTATATATGAAGCTGCACTGTTAAAACACTGTAATAATGATCACAATTATACTGTGTAACACTCCAGACATAACAGAAAAGCATGAATTGCTTGTGACACAATGACAGTAAATGGTAAGCAATTTTACATTTCACAGACCATCACAGTTCAGTCATGAGGCATTGCAAGACATGCAGAACTCAAGTACATGCCAGTAAATGTCAACCGACAACATTAAGAATATGAGAGAGTAGATGCCCATTCACTAACAGATAGGCTATGTACAACATAACACTCACTGAGAATGACTACCAGACATCAGTTTCCATTATCTGTTATTCAGATAAGAAACATCTCATTTGTAAAACATTCACATTAAAATCAATAGGTCAGTTAAGCGCAGGTTTCTGTCATTTAAGGTGTGTGAATAAAAATCTCATAAAATCAAGTTATCCAAAAAATCCAGTTGATAACTTCTAAGACAAAATTAAACTTAAATTTATGTACATATTACTCTTATTCACAAAAAATCAATGACTATTACCCTTTCCTTGCAGATATATTATGGGTAGTTGGACATAAATATTAGCATGCACAAAGGTCCAAAGAATACACAATTAAACGTGAAGTTTTTACTATGTTAGGAGTATTTATGGAGATAAAACATACCTCTCTCCCTCTCCTGTTCCTCGGGCCTGTGCATAATCTCTGGGTACATCACACAATTTTGGGTGTGGTCTTCATCACTTGCAGACAGGAAAACAGGATGCATTGCAGTAAAAGAAGGATTTTTACCGATCAATATATAATGACTACTATGTACAACAACAAAACAGTGAAATAATACTGAGCATTGCATGTCATGCAGACAACAAAAAATACAATATCAATTTTTGCATATTCGATCATTGCCGCATCACCCTCAATAATGCACACACATGGATTTCTGCATACAAACTGGAAGAACCAGCATTTCAACCTACAACTGCCACCTATGTTTGCATTCCAACCCTGAATCCTACCTGCCTTGCTAACCTATCTTAGCTGTGACTGATGAAAGTTAAAAACATCACCAATATTAATATACAGGGAAGAATTATACACGACAAAATGTGAAAGTGTGTTTGTATATTACATGACAAATAAAAAAAGTACAAGTGCTGTCAAGTGCTGTGCATTTGAACAACAACAGTATGCAACCTTGACTGCATGTCAGCACATTGCTCACAGCAATAGCACATAACTATAACACTTTAGAGTTCCAGCTGTCACAGTTTGCAACAAAACATGACTCCACTTGAAACACATAGGTACACATTAAGAGGATTATTGTTCAGCTGTGGGATTTAACACATACATAAGTAATTTTGGTAAGAGGGCAGTGAATGAAAAAGTTAAAGGATTATAACATAATATTGTGTAAGCAAAATTGTGTAGGTAACATATGTTTGTATTACCCAGCATTTACACATACATCATTTTAACAGAAGTATGATGTTTCTAGAAACTTTTCAAATAATGGAGATATTCATATTCATCTGCGGCCTAAGCACTATTGGAATCAATGTACCACAGCCATACTAAATGTGTAAAAATGAGTACTGCTTAAGTGGCCAACCAACTATAGATCTCCCATATCTGTTGTTAAAAATATGATAAGCTGTAAGGATATCATACAAACCAGGCTAATCTAAGATTCAAACCCATGCATACTACTTACGCATTTCTGCTAATCGACATCTCACCTCCTTTGCTGTTGTAAAACTCCATGTAGTAATAATGGAATATGCATTTATCCACCTTACAACATTTGCAGGTATCAACACACTGAGTTTAACTGTCATAGTTTCCAAAAATAAACATTAGAAGGTATTTTTAAAAAGAATAAGCCATTAATGGCTTTAGTGCACAATTGTGTGATTCAGTACTACACACCTCCACATACAGTGGTAAACCTACAGCCATAAGACAGAATAAGGATTATAGATGCACACTTCTTGTACTTACATTGTGCTCCCAAGACTCAAACATATTTCATCTGTGCTGACCTGTATTGATCTTATATTTATGAAAATGATTAGAGCAAACATAATAATGTATTACTTTTGTTTTTCAGATATACAGAGGTATACTGTCTAATGTTTCTGGAAGCTTTGTGAACAATGGAGAAATGATAGCCATCTGCAGCCTAACCACTGACATCAATGAACCACATCCAAGCTAGATGTGTTAAAACCTGTACTATACAAGTTGTCAAACAACCAAAGGTCTTCCTTATGTGATCTGCAAGAGTACATAAATAACAACCAGTAGTGTCAAAATAAGGGTAAAATGGGATATAAGCCCTCACATAGGTTAACAAAGTCACTTTGCAATATTGTTTAACCCCATTTCAGCTGATGGACATCATAACTAAATGCTGATCCCAGGCTGTATTCTGCACCATCTCTAGCAAGAACTAGCTTCCCAATTGAGCACCCTATTCAACCACAACCTAATTGCAGGCTTCATTCCTGCAGAGTGGAGAACCACCATTGTCATCCCCTTGCACAAAGGTGGTGCAACTACTGACCTGGGAAACTATCGCCCCATTAGCTTGATAAGTCTGATCTGTAAAGCCATGAAGCATATTATTATGGATCTCATAAACAAGGACATAGACAATCTCCAAATACTCGACCCCATTTTGGAATCTTCAGGGGTAGATCTTGCCTATTGAACCTAGATGACTTCTTTGAGACTGCCACCACAACCCTGGATGAGGGAAAGTCAGTACATACAGCTTATCTTGACATGGTCAAGGCCTTTGACACAATCTCTCACTTGGGCATTATTGAAAAGCTAACACAACTTGGTGTTAATCCCTATCTCGTCAGATGGGTGGCCAACTGGCTCACAGATATGACCCACAAGGTCAAAATAGGCGCGACCACCTATGACAGCAGACCTGTCACTAATGGTGTTCCCCGGAGATCTGTCCTTGGACCCCTACTGTTTAGCATCTACTTTTCATAGGTCCAGGCAAAGACAAAGGGCCTGCGGCTGACCAAGTTGTGGATAACTGTAAGTTGGGTGCTGTCATTTACTCCCCAAATGATGTTAACATAATGTAAGAGGGTCTCACAGCTACAAATAACTGGTGCCAAAGTCATTGCCTTAAGTTAAATGCAAAAAAGGTATTATCATACCATTCAGCAAAAACATGGCCCCTACTGATTACCACATCAAAAGCAACCCCCTAAACACACAACCTGTGTTGAGAGACCTGCGTTCTCAGGTTGACAACAATCTCGCATTCGACCATCATGTGGCGGCAGTGGTCAGAAAAGCCTTTCACTTGGTTCTTCTCATAAGGAAAGGGATTGCATCCAGAAAAAAGGAGGTTATTACCTCTCTGTACTCCTCCCTCATTAGACCCATAATTGAGTATAACACCCCATTTGGTATGTACCTCTCCAAACACCTGCACCAACTGAAAAGGCCACAGAAATACCTCACAGATAGAATTCATGGAATCCAACACCTGTTCTATGCAGACAGGCTCAAATCACTATCACTTTACTCAATAACATACAGATTGCTCAGAGGTGATCTATGTCTCGCCTACAAGGCAATATCGGACCCTGTCCTACTAGAGATGCTCCATATATGTAAGTCTAACTCCTCACACTTTACCTGCTTGATAGGCCTAAATCTAATATGCAACATCAAAAAAACCTGCTGGAGAGACAGGTTTGTCTTCCAGAGGCTGCCTCGTCTCTGGAACAGACTTCCCATACATGTCAAACAGAGTACCTTGCTGGCCCTCTTCAAGTGCAACCTTGATGAGTGGATGGGAAACCACAAATTTGTCCCAGGTGTTGCACCATTGTCCCTCATTGACAAGGGTGAGAGGTGCTGACTGAGGTTTCTTTTTTGGGGCTAAACTCTTGGCTAGGCTTGTAAGGGCCCTAGATTCATTAGCCCAGTAACCTCCTATGATCCTACGATTATAAAATAAGATATTATGGAATATCAGTAATAATTATATGTGTGAAGTCAATATGAAAGTGCAGCCATAATCACCAGTCCTTGATAATCTGTACAAAGTCTCGGTATAGTTGCAGATAACCTAAGAATGTGTCAGTACACTAATGGTAGCTTTAATGAGTTTAACTTAAATGTTAACATTTGTATTACTATTATCAATACAGATGCCCATAGAATACACCTGAAGCAGTCACAGAAACAGATATGCCCACTGAATACATATATGAAATTGTAGGTGTGTATTATGTAACTTAGTGTGAGCATCTGCTGACTCGTATCACACCTCTGCTAAGGCAAATAACTTCTTGCCTCTCTCCAGTGTAGGTCATCATAGAGGTAGTAGACCTTGATGCCAGTCTGGTAGATCCCAGTCTATCTATAGTTCTGCCTTACAACCTGCTTCCATGTATCAATTATCATAAAGTTTTGAGGAGTGCTCTCATCCTCTGCTTATGTTAATAAACCTCATTTATTATGTATGGTGCAAATGGTTCTTAAAAGCTGTGTTTACATAGCTAAACTCACTTTAAGTTATAGCATATTTATAACAAGCTTGAAAATATAAGTTGTCGCCTGCTGGCTTCCTTGTGGTAGAACTGATTGCCATTATCACATACCTATGGTATCTTTATTCTATATAAATCAACAGCTAACATGTTTTCATGCATTTCCTTTTTAATTGTCTGCATTACAATCTGCTACATAAAGGTGGTGGTAGAATTAAACAAAATGCATACAGATGGATACATGTCCATCAGTGACAAGGAGATTTACCCCATGTGCGGTCGTATAGATCAAAAGGAAACTGCCTCACTGCACTACTGATACAGATGGAATATATATGTGTATATATATATATATATATATATATATATATATATATATATATATATATATATATATATATATATATATATATATATATATATATATATATATATATATATATATGTATATAGATAGATAGATACATAGATATATATATAGAGAGCTAGATATATAGATATATAGATATAGATATAGATATAGATATATATATGTAGCCATGCCTGCATAACAATTCATTCTGCTATGCTGACTTGTTCCTTCACTATTTCTTTATGTATTCCAGTGTGTGTGTGTGTGTTGTGTACCATATAATGGTCTTCACATTTGTTATATTGTGTGTCACAGAATGTGGCAGTACATGAGATGTAGCCTACATTCTTGAAGTACACATGCTTTTTCTGTTTGGATGTGCATCTAACAGTGGCAACACCATTGCTGTAGTACTGGGTTTGTGGCACATTGCTTACATGTTTGTCCCTTTCTTTTAATGCCACTGCCATGGGTTCAAATCCCACCTCTGTACATATAATCTATACAAGGTTGCCAAATTAATTGGTACATGTGCTGATTTTGTTAGTCCATATGGATTACATATGCAACCATATTCATTCTGATTAAAATTCAACTGGCATATGCTTTTAACATTATCAAGTCAATATCTGAGCCACTATGTATAGTCTAAGATGTGCATGTCACTCTGTCTTACAGATGTCAATCGGACACAGGAGAGGCAATTTCCTCACACAAAGAGAATGAAATTATAATCTGGCTTCCGTGTCAGCATGGCCACAGCCTTCTTGGATGGAGGGGCCATAATTTCTGGTGGAATCAAGTGTGGACAGACATTGCAAACAGGATCAATGCTGTAGATGGTCACAGTAGATCCAGGGATGCCTGTCAGTGACATTGCTCTCAAATGATCTTCCGTGCAGCCACAGATAATGCTGCTATGAGAGGGCAAGGAATGCCAGTAGAGGTTGGCCACACTTGTCTCCACAGATGAGATAATGATGTCCTTGGTCTCACATCATACCACTGGTCAGGATTGTCATATAACAGGGGAGGTATTAAAACATGTGTTCCAGGATGTACAGGTATGTCCTACCTTCACAAACATTGCAGCATATATCACTTTTCATTAAATAACATGAATTCACAATTATTACCATATTTTTATATTCATTTTCCAGCTGAAGTACACTATGAATGTGGAGACACACCTGATGTGGATGCACAGCATAACTGTTACAGCCTTTTACCTTCCCTAAACAGTGCATACATTACACCCTCAGCAACATGTACAATGTTGTGTTTTTCAATTGCATAGTTCCCTCACCCTCTGCACATTAGCAACATACATCACATAACTTTCTCCATATATTGTTAGTGTGATCCATAGTTGCTGTGTGCCTCTGTCTCTTGTCATGACTGTACAGTATACTCACATGTTGATGCTTGTGTGCCATTTTAACATACACATGCATCATCACAAGACATGGGCCTGGAAGCTGCATGTATAGTCAAAACAGGTAAGGTTGCTCACCTAGTTGATATTATGCAGCACAGTTTAGAACATTTCTAATCTAGGATGTTCATGTTGTCTTGTTCCATATACAGGTACATCTGTCCAACATATGTATGGTATGTCATGTAAGTGTCTCCAAATCCTGTTAGTGTGATCCAATTTTTTGTGTGTCTCAGCCTCCAGTCATGATTCTTGATCATAATCACATGCTGATATTTGTGTGCCTAGCTATACTACAGGATTCACATTACAGCAGATTATATGCTCACCAAGTAGGACAGATGTATCTGGTAAGGCAGTGTATCTGTTTGCTACAATTCACTGTTGAGAGTCATGGGCCCTTCATGACTAATGTGATGTTGTTCACTTGCCTAAGACACCTGCACTGTTCATGTCATCTTCCAAAATCTGGTTATGTGTCTGTCTTATCTGCTATATGTTATACCTGAGGTAGAATGCCACATGATGTCTGGTATGTGCTTAATGATGATGTTTGTATGTCTACCTTTTCACATGACAGTGGCATTTCAACCCTCACATCTGGTGGTGGAGTCAAAGGAGGACTTTGTATTAACCTCATCTGTCATATTTGTTTTATATGCAACTTACATGTCATATCTTTGTTATATAGGAATCCTGAACAATGTCCTATCAAGTCCATATCACCATTAAAGTTATAGTCATATAGGTGTGCCATATGTCAGTACAACACTGCAAAATTTGATTTTTGTGAAGGTAAGTGACATGTGTCATCTGACACTTTTTGTAGCACATCCACTTCTGGCCTCATCCAGTAGCCCATGCACTGATCCTGAGGTGGGACGTAATGTGCCCAACTATGATAGCAAAGATGATGGCACACAGACCACTGCAGTGGGTTCATTGTCCAGCCTGGAAGGGGACAGTAATGTGGTTCATAGTATAGCCTCCAATGTGGAGGATAATGTGACTGGACATTCTGATGATGTGAAGACATCAGATGATGGACATGATGATGATTATGACCCACTGTCCGATGTAGAATCTGGTAATGATGCTAACCCCCCTATGGGCACAGGGGGAAGTTGGCTATGGCATAGAACTGCCACATGATAGTTCTGTACTCCAGGACTGTTGTAGGGAAGTGGATGCAATTATTGACATTGATACACATTGCTGTCAAAAAGTACAAGAGAATGCAACTTGCAGCTGTCGGAGACACTCCTATGGTGTCTCCCAAATGCAGCTGAAATGTCCCAGAGGCCAGTATATCTAGACTCAGGCACACTTTTGTTTCTATCAGTATTTGGTTACCCCACAGACTATGAGCATACATGTGGGGTCCACACACCATGCATACAGCCTGCACCGGCTCTCTGTGTAATCCATGCTTCCCCAGAGGTGCATGGCTCAGAAGCTGGATATCAAATTGGAATATAATCCTAATGGAGTTAATCTTTCTGGTAGCAGGAACACTGACTTCATGAGGCATTTGATTTTGGTGTGATAACCTTTTTATTGCTGAAGGTAACCCTTTACTGAATCTTGATTTACCTCGAGCCTCAACACTTTTTGAAAAAGAAACCATAAATATGAATCACTATTTAGGTGAGCTTAGAGAACTTGAGAATAAGCTGTTCAAGTTAAAAAGACTCCAGTGGCAAATATTTCACCTGGAAGCATGCATTCATTATAAAATTGTCCCTAGAGGATTAAGAATTTTAAAAATGCCTACCTATGGTGAACATTTTCTTGATTTACTCAAAAGGTGGCAGAATCTTAACCTCACACTTAGTTTTAATTACTTAACGCTATTGATTGACTTTTTAAAACACATTGAACATGGACTTGTGAATGCAGTAGAGAGACTATTAAAAGCTCTAAAGTCTGATTTTAATGCTGAAACTTGTTTATTGAAATTGGTTGAGCTTGGTGGTGATATACTTGCCAATGGGAATAGGCTTCAACAACTTAAAGTGAAGAAGTTAGAGCATGATTATACTGATTTCATTAAAGGGAACATTTTTGTGTGGCCGTGTGTGGTTGTCACTTTGAATGGTAACCAAGAAACGCCTAAGACGATCAATAGTACATTAGGTGTGAATCCAACCTCTAACATCACGGATAATGGAAATGCTGAAACCTCTACTTCTGTCCGAGAGAATTTTCCTACCTGGGATGTTTCCATTCCAGTTACCTCTGTGACCTCTTCTGGTCCCCTGTCTAAGAGTGTTAATGTTTCTCACGATTTAGGGTCTCGGAGCAAACATGGAAATGTAAATATTGGTTCAGCTGCTTCTTTTTTCCTTGCTCCACTTACTTCTCTACCGTTGCCTGAAAAGATATTATTGCCCACCAGAGGGAGTCACTTGACCAGCAAAGGAAGGAAGAGAAGAGAAAAAAGGCGTGCAGAGAACACACTTCTTTGCACAGTCACAACTCGGGAGAAACTGACTGCTTAGTCTACAATATTTTATCTTATACTCTAAGCGATGAACAGAAATGTCTCTTGAATAAAGGCCTATACTTTGTTCCTGTGACAGAATCTGATCTTATGGATGTCATCATGGATCTCTGGCTGTTTTCTGACAAAGTTATGTTGGACTGCTTGTTCAGTGCCACTTCTTTTAGCCCAGAGGTCTCTGTTAATTATCCAAGAAAGGCTAGTACTTGTAATCCCCCCATGAACTCGACATTGTAGGCTTTTCTAAAGGTATGTGAACATGATATTTACTCCATATTTAATGAACCAACTGTTCATAAGTTTTATAATTTGTCATATTCTGAGTATAGAGCTTTACAAGAATTAAGAAACCAAGGTAATATACGTACCTGGCCAACCGATAAAGGGGGAGGCATTGTTGTTAAAAACAGCGCCTACATTTCTAGCATAAAAGAACTTTTGTCAGACACTCTGACTTACTGTAAAATTAATAAGACAAAGGTGCTCACTATTATTAATAGAGTGCATAATGATTGTATGACGTATTGGCTTTACTGGAAAGGCTCACCCAGACACTGCTGCAGTTTACTGTGAGGTAAAGTTTAGTTTGCTTTTTATTTGTTGTATTTTGTATTAATTTATTGCCTTTTTTTATTTTGTATACTGTGGTTTGTTTTGTTTATTTTAACTGTGGAACTTTTCTCCCCGGGCCTCCACTGAAAATGGACCTACGTCCAGTCAGACACTCCCGGTCTACAAATGTAAATAAATAAATAAATAAATTACACTGTTTTACTTGTGTTCTGCTTTTAAGTGCATATTAAAACTTGAAAAGAGACCACAGCTCTGTCTCTTGTGAGTCAGACAGAAATTTTTACCACCCTCCCACCCAGTTGCTCTTGTGTTCTTAAACACCACTGTCTTTCTAGTTGCCTGCCTCTTATGTTAATTTAACCATATATCTAATTTCCTCTCTGCTTTTACTGGCTAGTGTAAGCGCACAATTATCATTTTGTGGCATCACTCCCCTTCAGCTATTTAAATTTATTGGCCATCCTACTGTATTTCATAGTGTCAGAATGCAAAAGTGACAACCCCCTTTCAATCTATCTTGCTGTTTTAAAAATAGTGACTTTAAACTAAAACTTAACTTTTTAGACAGATAAAACTTAAGTTACCCACTTTCACATCTAACTCCTCGAGTGTGCAGTGCATTGTTTAGGATAAACCATTTTTTCCATCTTACCTTTAAGCATCTATTGCAAGACCACCAGTTTTGGAGAGCCCATATTCTGCCTCTCAATAGTCATCCTGGGAGTAGCGCTTCTGTTTTCTCCTGGTGAGAGAAGAGTGCAGTTACATTATTTAATGCAGATTGCTGATCACCAAAAAGCTTAATAACTGCTTTATAGGTGACAACTTGGAATATGTGTTTATATTCTGATCCTGGTGAGAGTAGGAGCAGAGTGCATTGATTCATGACTCTTTCTTGTTGGAGAGTGAGTGTCTGTGCTTAACCTACCTGACTGGTCTGGTTGCTATTCGAGGCATCTACCAGAAAAAGGCTACAAGCCTGCAGACCCTTGCATCTTCTGGGACAAGACTGTGGATCACCAAACAGGCCATGGCCTGCTTCTATTCTTGGGATTGGTGTGCTAAAATTTTGCTTCTGGTGAGAGAAGAAGCAAAGGAGTATTGTATCCTAAAAGAGTGAGGCTGTGCTGAGATCAGCATTAGTAGTAGCCAGGCAGTAGCCATTCATGCGACTCCCCTCTTTTCATCATTCTTGACAAGCTAATTCTTTATTTTTTAATATGTACTGCTTGATTTCTTTCTAACTTCAGAATATCTGCCTAAATACTTCATCCTTAAATTTTCAGGGTCTACGTATTAGTTTGCTCAGACACCTTGAGTGACATTTTTTTCCTGTAAAAGGAATATATAAGGAAACAGCTCCAGTATTAGTAATAATGACCATCCCTCCTGACATGTCTAAAGGTCAGTTCCCTGTGATTTCTCCTATTAACCTGGTGAACTTGAGCATTCTGAGGCAGTGTAGCAACTGCCTCATGTACACAGACAATCCTCTCCTCTTAACTCCCAACACTCAGACTTGTGAGAGATGCGGTTATATATTCAAAATGGAAGCCATGCACTCTCAAGCCAAGACCAGAATAGCTGGTCAAAAAGAGAATGTCAACACATGCACCACACCACATGCAACACATAGCCCTCCAGAACACCCACCATCACAGCTCTCACATAAAAACACAAACCACACACCCACCTTTGCCGATGCTCTCAATAGAAATCTACTCAAACAGCAGAGACCTCCAAGCCAGAAATGCACTCAACCACAACAACACAGCACAAACGACAAGACACATAGCTCACGTACACAGTGTGCCCCTCAACCTAAGCCCCTACGGCAAAACAGCTTGCCCAATACACTAATCATAGGTGACTCAATAGTGAGGCACACTGATGTTCCACTCACTAGGTTGAATATGGAGAAGGTAACAGTCAGCTGTCTTTCAGGTACCAGAATCCGACACATAACACATGCACTCAGGTCACTCCACAACAAGTACAAGTGTGACTCTGTCACTGTCCATGTGGGTGTGAATGATCTGAGACACACCTCCCTGGACTACATGAAAAAGACAGGGAGGAGCTCTCAGATTATGTGGCCCAGGCAGGCATGACCCTTGCTCTGAGAAGCCTCCTACCATCACCCAGAATGATACCGCGGTACAAGCAGAAAATGATTGACTTTAACAATTGGCTAAGTTTCTGGTGTCATTCTAATGGGATCCAGTATTTGTCTGTTTGGGATGACATGATTGACAGAACTCAATGTTTTGCTAGAGATGGCCTGCATTTATCACCCCTGGGTTTCTGGATACTGGCTAAGGCTCTTGCCACCCCTATAGTGGATTTTTTAGGCAATGTTTCAAAGACCAAATTACCACCATCTTCTGGCTTTTTCCCGGTTAGGGGTCACCACAGAGGATCACTGTCCGATCATGATAGGCAGTGGAGTTTTTTACAGTGTTGAGTTGCCAGCCCGGCGCCCAACCTTCCACAGAAGGCACACACACGCATGCGCTCACACCTAGGACCAATTTAGTGTGTCCAATCCACCTACAGCATGTCTTTGGGATGTGGGAGGAAACCAGAGCACCCAGAGGAAACCCACGCGACCACAGGGAGGACATGCAGACTCCGCACAGAAAGCACCCCAGCCAAGGATCGAACCAGAGAACCTCTTGCTGTGAGGCAGAAATGCTAACTGCTGCACCACCGTGGCTGCTCACCAAATTACATTACCACCATAACAGCTATAAATAAATGCAATCTGAGGGTCATGCTGCTCAACATTAGAAGTCTTAATCTCAAGTTGCACTTGCTCAAAATGGAGAACATCAACATCTGTGCTGTAACAGAGACCTGGTTTAAAGCAGCAGAAAGCAGCCTTGCACTACCAGGCTATAACTTGTTCCACACCTTTTGGCTGCAGAACATGGACCAAAGCTACAAAGGCAGTCATGTCTCCATATTCATAAAAGATATGCACACCTCAAGACTAGTAGCCCAAAATAACACATATGAGATACTTCAGGTACAACTAACATTGGGTAAGATGGCAATTCAGGTCGAAGCCTGCTATAGGTCCCTAACCATGTCCCAAGACTCTCATTCCATGTTACTAAGCACCCTGGAAACTATTAGGGTCCAACCCAACATTCTCGTACTAGGTGACTTCAACTACCCCTCCATCAACTGGGAAAACTACTCATGCACCAATACAGTGGCCCAACGCTTCCTGGAATTCATCAGTTCCAATGCCCTAGACCAGCTCATTCATACCCCCTCTAGAGTAAGCAATATCCTTGACCTGGTTATTACACCAATAGTCAATTCCTCCTGATTAGATCTGACCACAAACTAATCATCATGGAAATCCACATCTCACCCACACCCGCTGCAAAGGTAACCACCAAGAAAAACTTCGCCAAAGCTGACTTTGGGCTCCTAAAAACAGAGATGGCTAACTTCATGGCACCCATGTCAATGGAAAATAGATGCATGACTGGCAAATCATACAACAATGCACTGTATGAACACGTACATAAATGCATGGAACAAGCCATACCCAACAGAACCAAAATTATCTCCTCCAAAAAAGGAAGCCAGTCTGGTGGTCCCCTGCCATTAATAAACTGTACAACAGAAGGAAGAAACTGTTGCAGAAAAAGATGAAGTCCCAAGACTGGAAAGCCTCAACAAAAAGTTGAGATCCCTCATCAAAACCTCTAAAGCCATCTATGAAGGCAGAATTGTAGCAAACAGTAAAATCAACCAAAAAGCCTTCTATAATTATATCAAGAATTTTCATGACAATACCCAGATTTGCACTGAGTTACTACACAATGGCACCTCCTATATTAAGCTAACAGATATTGCCAACATACGGGCTGACAGATTCAGAGCCATCTCTACCCCTGTCTCCCTCCCTAAAGGACCAATCACAATACAGGAGGAATGCCAGGCAACCAACATTACTGTAGCACAGGTTAAAGCTGCATTGTCCAAGTCCAAGAATACAGCTTCCATGGGATCTAATAATATCCCTGGATGTGTTTTACATGAACTACAAAGTGAACTGGCACCACATCTGTGTGCCCTGTTCAATCATAGCCTCACCTCAGGCTTTGTCCTCACCAAATGGTGCACTGCTACAATCATCCCTTTCCATAAAGGGGGGGTGACTAATGACCCTGGGAATTATCTCGCCCCATTAGTCTGACGAGTCTGATATGTAAGGCTATGGAGTACATCATCATGGACCTAATTAACAAGGATATAGGAAATCTCCAAACTCTAAATCCCACACAATTTGGTTTTGTGAAAGGTAGATCATGCCTGCTCAACCTGGTTGACTTCTTTGTGTCAGTCACCAGAGCTGTGGATGAGAGCAAGGCAGTTCATACACCTATCTCGATCTGGCCAAGGCTTTGATACCATTCCCCACTCAGGAATTACTGATAATCTCACCAAACTAGGTATCATTCCCTATATCACTAGGTCAGTTTCAAATTGGCTCACTGATAGAACCAACAGTGTGAAAGTAGCAGACTCCAAGTCAGACTGCCGACCAGTCATGAGTAGAGTCCCACAGGGATTGGTCCTGGGTCCTCTCCTGTTTGGCATCTACTTCTCAGAAGTCCATGCCAACACAAAGGGATTCTGGCTGACCAAGTTCACAGATGACTGCAAGCTAGGAGCCATTATTAACTCCCCAAGTGATGTAGACATCCTACAGAAAGGCCTCACTGAGACCAATGACTGGTGTCAAAACCATGGCCTTAAGCTTCATGCCAAAACATGCGTCATCATCCCCTTTGGGAAAAACTCAGTTCCCACTAATTACCACATCGATGAGAGCCCACTGAACATTGAAGCCATTACAAGAGATCTGGGGACAGAGGTTGAAAGCAACCTCTCCTTCAACCACCACATTGCCACTGTAGTCAGAAAGTCTTTCTATGTGGCACAGCTCATTACCAAGGGTTTTGCATATGGGAAGAAAGAGGTCATCATCTCTCACTACTCTTCCCTCATTAGGCCAATCATCAAGTATAATACCCCGTTTAGCATGCACCTCACTCGACACATGCAACAGCTGGAAAGGCCACAAAAGTACCTCACAAAGAGGATTCTATGCCTTAAACACATGTCATACACAGACAGACTCAAAGAACTCCAGCTATTCTCTGTCTCATATCATCTACTATAAGGAGATCTCTGATTGACTTACAACGCCATGTCTGACCCAGCTCTGCTACATCTAAAGAAATCCTAATCCCTTCACACCACACACTCCAGAGACCTAAACCTCATTACCACAATCAACAGAACATGCTGGAGGGACAGGTTCATAACCCAGAGACTGCCCATGCTCTGGAATAGACTTCCCATATATGTCAAGCACAACACCTCACTGGCCCTCTTCAAGACAAATCTTGATGAGTGGATTGGAAATCGAAAATTCACCCTGGGGATCACTCCAGTGGCTCTACTCAACAGAGGCCCTGAGAACTAAGGTCGGGTAGCACAATGCCAGGATAATCCTATAGGCTTGTAAAGGCTCTGGGCCATTAGTCTAGTACACAGCTATGAACCTATTCATGTGTGAACTTATTGACTATGTATAATGATCTACTAGTTACTGAACTTGTGATTCCAGTTATAAAGGCCTGCAAAAATTCACAAAGAACCTCTAAGACCTTCTATGTGCCCCATAGTCACTGGGCATGGCTGGCTAACTGAGCCCCTTTCCTTGTATATCAAGAGCAAACTTAAACCTGTATTAACTCAAACACCAGCTGTCCTAAAAGACACTGAGCATTTTCTTACTATGTTATATGAAAGTATGGCAGGACTTGATGCATCTTATTGTTGAACTATTCATAGGTTCATAGGTTCATAGGTAGGTACTAGGCTATTTGCCCTAGGGCCTATATAAGCCTAGCCAAAAAGGTACCCTGGCTTTCGCCACCCAAGAAAATTATTTTCCTGTGCCCTTGTCGAGCAGAGCCACAGAGGTGACTCCCAGGGTGAATTTCCTATTTCCCATCCAATCATCAAGATTTTTCTTGAGGAATGCTAATGAGGAGTTTTGTTTGATATAGATAGGTAGTTTGTTTCAGAGTATGGGAAGTCTCTGGGACAGGAATCAATCCCTCTAGCATGTTCTGATTATTGTGGAGACAAGGTTTAGGTCCCTAGAACATGTAGCTCAGAGGGATTGGGATTTCTTTAAGTGAAGCATGTCCAACAGCTCTGGGTTTGACATAGCTTTGTATGTTAGGCAGAGATTGCCTCTGAGTAGGCGATATGCGATGGAGTAAAGCTACAGTTTTTTGAGACGGTCTGCGTAAGGCATGTTTATATCACGTTATCGAAAGATGAAAATAGCGAACACTATTTCATCGAACCTAAAATATCTAAACCACATAATATCAAACATTCTTAACAGCAAATTTTTTCCTTGGGAAAAAAAATTGTTATTCCGAAACACATACACACAACACTAGCACACCTAAAAAACATCAATCCACACACATACACTTATAATCCTACAACTAACCCTACACTAAACTATACATACACTACTATCTATCCACTTACCTTAATCCAAACCCTAACCCTAAGGTCCGTCACTATCGCACACTCACCTAACACACGTCCTAACCCTAACTCACGTAACCCACCCCTAAGCCAAATTCACCTAACCCGCGCCCTAACCCTAACTCACCTAACCCGTGCCCTAATCCTAACAACCACACAATCACACACTTACCTAAACCCGACCCGTAAATTTCCACCACAGCGCTGAAAATAGAGAAGCTACAGAACTGGCCTAGGGAAAGAATTTGGTGTTCTGCAGCTTTGCTCAAAACGGGTTGATATTAGAACATTCAAAATTTTAAATCTTCAATGTTCTGATATAGACCCGCATAGAGCATCTGTTTGAGGCCAGTAATCCTCTTTGTGAGTTATTTCTGTGGCCTTTCCAGTTGTTATAGATGTCTTGTGAGGTACATACCAAAACGGGGAGTTGCACTCTATAATGGGTCTAATGAGTGACGAGTAGAGGGGAACAATGACCTCTTTTTTCCTGTTTGAGAACCCATTTGTGATGAGGTGTGCCATGTAGAAGGATTCCTGACTACTGTGGTGATGTGATTATCAAAGAAGAGACTACTGTCCACTTGTATCCCAAGGTCTCTTATCACACTTTCAGTGTTAAGTAGACTACCACCTATGTGGTAGCTCATGGGTACAGAGTTTTTACCAAAAGGGATGGCAATGCACTTTTTGGCATTGAGCTTGAGGCCATGGCTTTGACACCAGGCATCTGTCTCAGTGAGGCCCTTTTGTAGGATGTCCACATTGTTAGGAGTTTTGATTATGGCTCCTAGTTTGCAGTCATCTGCAAACTTCATTAGCCAAACCCCTTCTGTGTTAGCCTGTACTTCAGAAAGGTAGATGCCAAACAGGAGAGGACCCTCGACTGAACCCTCTGGTACCCCTACTTGTCACTGGTCTGAAGTCGGATTTGGAGTCTGCTACTTTCACAGTGTGGGTTCTGGCAGTGAGCCATTTGGCAACCCATCTTGTAGCTTAGGGATTTATACCTAGTTTAGTGAATTTATCTATCATTCCAGAGTGGGGGGTGGTGTCAAAAGCCTTGGTGAGATCTAGATAGGCTGTGTGAGCCACCTTACCCTTGTCTACAGCTTTGGTGACTGCTTCAAAGAAGTCTATCAGGTTTAGGAGACATGATCTGCGTTTTACAAACCTGAACTGGGTGGGGTCCAGAGTTTGGAAATTACCAATGTCTTTGTTTATAAGTTCCATGATGATACGTTCCATGGCCTTGCAGACCAGGCTCGTTACACTAATGGGGCAGTAGTTCCCAGGGTCCATGCTGGCTCCCCCTTTGTGGAGTGGGATAACCATCACTGTGTGCCATTCAGTAGGCACAAAGCCTGAGGTGAGGCTATGATTGAATATGGTACTTAGGCGGGGTGCCAATTTATTCTGTAGTTCATGTAGAACACAGCCTGGGATGTTGTCACGTCCCATGGATGCTGTGCTCTTGGCTTTGGAGACTGTGGTTTTTACCTGTGCAGCCGTGATTACAGGAATTTTGCATTCTTCTGGTATAGAGATGGGCCCTTTAGGGGGTGAGAGGGGGGTAATGTTAGCACTGAACCTATCTGCAGGATGTTGGCAATATCAGTTGGTTCTGTATATTTATTGCCATTTAATGTCATTGTGCTGTAACTCAGAGCAGATCTGAGTGTTGCCATTGAGATCCTTGACATAGATATAGAATGCTATGTGGCTGTCTTTAGAATAAGTGGTGATTTTGTTTTCGTAACTAGCTTTGGAGGATTTTATGAGGCATTTCAGCTTCTTACTGAGGCTGACCAGGGAGTTCCTCCAATCATGGGATTTTACACTTTTTTGCAACAATTTCTTTCTTCTGTTGCAGAGTTTGTTTATGGCAGGGGACCACCAGATTGGCTTCCTTTTTTGGGGGGATAGCATCTTGGTTCTGTTAGGGATAGCACAATCCATGCACTCATGTAAGTGCTTATAGAGTTCATTTGTGTAGGATTCAGCAGTTGTACCTCTATTGTCCGTCTGCATGGGTGTCGTGAAGTTTGCCACTTCTGTCTTAAGAAGCGTGAATTTGGCTTTGGAGAAACTTTTTACGGTGGTTTCCCTAATGGGGGGTGGGGGCGGGATGTGGATGTCTAGGGTGATTTGCCTGTGGTCAGATCTGACCAATGAGGAAATGAACTCTGGTATGGAACACTGGTCGCACATGTTGCTAATGACCAGGTCTAGGATATTGCTGCATGCAACAACTTGAAGAACAGCAGCAAGAAGAAATCCACAACTGGCCACAGCACAAACACAGGTTGAATAAAAAACTCAAAACTTTCTATGATATTGCTGCTTCTGGTGGGGGTGTGGATAAGTTAATACAAGGCATTGGAAATTATGAATTCCAGAAAACATTGAGCAAAAGAGTTTGTACATGAGTAGTTTTCCTAGTTAATGGTGGGGTAGTTGAAATTGCCCATTATTAGGGTGTTGGGTTGTACCCTAATATTTTCCAGTGTATCAAGAAATGAGAAGTGGGAATCCTGGGGCATGGTGGGGGTTCTGTAGCAAGTTACACTTTGGATTGCGGTCTTGCCCAGAGTTAGTTGCACTTGGATAATCTCAGATGCATTATGCTGAGCAACTAGCCTGGAGATGTGGCTATCCTTAATGAATATGGACATGCCTTCAACTTTAGTGTTTCGGTCCAGGTTAGGTGGCCGAAAGTTGTGGTATGAATTATAGCCTGGTAATGCAGGGATGCTCTCTGGAGCCTTGAACCAGGTCTCTGTCATTGCACAGATGTTGATGTTCTCCATTTTAAGGAGTGCCACGAGTGAATGCATTTTGAGGTTTAGACATCTAGCATTGAGCGGCATTACCCTCAGATTTTTGCTTGCATGTACCTGTTACGGTTGTGAATTTGTCATTTGAATCTTGCCTAAAAAAGGCACTATAAGGGTGGCAAGAGGCTTAGCCTGTATCTGGAATCCCAAGGGCGACAGGCACAGACCATCTCTGGCAAAGCATTGTGGTCTGTTGATCATGTCATCCCAGGCAGACAGATACCGGATCCCCTTAGAATGACATCAGAAGCTTAGCCAATTGTTGATGTCAATCATTTTGTCCTTTTACTGTCGTATCATTCTGGGTGATGGCAGGATGCTACTCATGGCTAGGGTCATACCTGCCTGGGCTACAAGATCGGAGAGCTCCTCCATGTCTCTTTTCCTATAGTTCAGGGAGATACGTCTCAGGTCATTCACACCAACATGGACAATGACAGAGTCATATTTGTACTTGTTGTGGAGTGACCTGAGTGCGTGCATTATGTGGCAGATCCTGGCACCTGACAGGCAGCTGACAGTAACTTTCTCCTTGTTTAGCCTAGTGAGTGGAACATCAGTGTGCCTGACTATAGAGTCACCTATGACTAGACTATGACTTCTTTGTAAAAAATTGATTTTCTAGATGTAATGATTAGTAAAAATGGCACTGGAAGCCTGAATACAATGCTATTCAGGAAACCTTGCTGGAAGAATAGGCTGCTACATCATAGTAGCATGCATACCGGGTATGTGTGCTTCCAGGTTACACAATGATGAAATGATTGAAACAGCACTCTGTAACCTTTTTAGTGACTTCTCTAACAGAGATTATACTGCCAATAGTAAACTAGTCTTTGAACATCACGTGTCTGCAGTAGTGAGGAACAACTTATAAACAAAGGTATGGCATCTAACTCCAAGGAAGTCATTGTTTCACTGTATTTGGCATTCATCAGACCTATCATTGAGTACAATGCTCCCTTTGGTATGTACATAACCAGGCATATCCAACAGTTGGAACGTCCACAGTGGTTGTTCACTAAAATAATACTGGGCTTAAGCAAAATGTCCTATGCAGACTGCCTCAATGTCCTATCCCTGTATTCTGTCTCCTACAGGCTTTTGAGGGGAGATCTATGCCTGGCATTCAGGGTATTGTCAGACCCGACTCTGATGGACCTCTTGCATATCCCCAAAACAAACAGCACTAGAATTACCCATTCTAAAGACTTAAACCTTGCCTGTGATATAAATCGGACCTGCTGGAGAGATAGGTATGTGTCACAGAGACTACCCCGTTTGTGGAACAGGCTCTTCATCCATGTGAACCAGAGCTACTCCCTAACCCAGTTCATGTGCAACTTGGACAGTGACATGGGAAACCAGAAATCCATCCCTGGTTTGGCACCTATGTCTCTAATGGACACAGGCAACCTGTAAATGGTTCATCTCCCAGACCAATGCTTACACTTATCTAGGGTATCAGAAATTGTCAGAGATTTGGGATGCATGGCTAGACTTAAAAAGGCCCTTGTGTTTGTTAGCCTAGCAAACACATATGAACATATGAACAACTTTGGCTTAGCTGAAATCACTCAGCATAGCTTAAACTAAACTCATTGCATTCTCCACAGAAACCGTTACCAAATATTCCGCAGCTAAATAAATGCCTGAGTTGAAAGGGGAAGAAAGTGTATCCCCTCTTGTCATAAGGCATATAATATTATCTAAGAGCAGTCTCAGCAAATGGCATTGGCTTTGAATCTATCAGGCTAGTATTTAAGCAACTGTAGCTAGTCATCTAAGAAATGGAACTGGTGTAATGTATCGACTACCCACAGGTCCAGAAGGAAGAAATATATTTATTACAGCATCACACTTGCATAAAAACATTATAACTCATTATCATGGGTGATTTCAAATCATAATGGGACCCACATACCTTGGCACATGCAAGTGACTTTATTAGTAAAGTTGCCTTCACACAAATTACTAAGCAACCCATTAAACCAAAGCCACAATATAAAATAACGCACAAATTCTAATTCCATCTGTGGCAGGAATAAATGCTGTTCAATATAGTCCTTGCTACAACTAAGGGCAAAAATATATGATTTCAGGGAGTTCTTAGAGCAGGCAATGTGGAACATACCCTAAGCCTCTGAGGTACTGAATTCCATAGACTAAGACCTTGAAAAGCAAAAGATCAAACACTAGCTTCTCTATACTTCACCACATCCCAAGGCTGGAAGAACTCCATATGCAGAGCTCAGCTAATCTGTGCTGAATTCCACAATCACTTTCTACAGTAAATCTCTGCTGGTGCTGTTTCTAAGTGTGTGCACTGCTTGCAGTGATTCTTTTTTTGGGGTGAGATGTCTTCCTTCTTCATGTTTTTGTAAACCTTGTTGGCAGTGGAGCAGACTGGGCCACTACCTCTTCCCCGGGATGAGCAGGTTAGCATTGACCACTCACTCCCACCCTCCTTTCCTACATCCATCTTTCTATCTCTCTGCCTCTTTGGGCACACAGGCAACTAAACTGAGAAATCTCAGGTAACAATAATAATAATAATAATAATAATAATAATAATAATAATAATAAAGTTAATAATATTAAGAGCACCCGCAACCCTCCTGGACATGGGCAGTCATCACTAAATGCAATCTTGGGTATTAACTAGTACCTCAATGGTATTACATTGGGTTGAAAAAGCTATGCTTGAAATTACCTCCAGGTCAATAGCCTAGTAATCTCCTATGATCCTGTGATCCTATGAGCATGCAGGATAGGAAGGCTATAGCAGCCCCTTAGTATTCATCTCAGAGGAGGAAATCTGGTATGCCTGCTGGAGTGGCTACCAACTCTGCCCCTAAACTTATTTTTAGATACTCTAGCAATGTTAGTTTATTTTGTGATGTTATAAGGAGGAATTGGCCCATTCTCCTATCTAGTGATAGGATAAAAGCTGTAGTAGGTTCCAAACCTAATTTTATCTTCAGGAATAATTTGTCCATAAAACATCTTTTCTGTTATAGGAGTCAGAAATGTAGACATAGCCCCACTTCTGACACATTAGGAACCATTCTGTGTCGGAATTGTAAGGCTTGTAATTTTATCATTGAGCAGAAATGCTTTGTTCATCCTGTAACTAGACATAAATTTGAACCATGGTTTTATGCAGACTGCAGAAGTTCAGCTGTGATTTACTTAGCATTATGTCAGGATTGCTCACATTTTTATGTTGAAATGACCAGCAGACAACTAAGAGACTGTTATTTTGGAACATCAAGGTGATATAAATAGAAAGTCTTATTCCAGTGCTTTAGCAAAATAGCTATATTATTTTTTGCAGGTCATGATAAGTTTTCCTTTTTGGTTTTACAAATTATCCATGACAACGTTAGAGGTGGTGATTTTAATAACAGGATAGAGAAAGTTGAAAGTAAATGGATTATTGCACAGCAGATGCACAAAGCATATGATCTTAACATCACTGTTGCTTTAAAACCTATTCTTAAGGAGCATAATTATCACACAGCTAATTGTGTTTGGTACTCACCAGTGGCAGTGTAGAATTTTTTAATGCTTTTTTATATAAGGTATATTTTTAATGTGTTTTTATGGTCTGATGAGCTGATAGTTCTGCGGAAGTGCTTACCAGTAATAAAGAGCTATATGTGAGCTTGTTTATGGTGTGATCCAGCTATTTTTTACTTTAATCTGTATCAGTCTTTAATTTCCTGGTTACATAATTGGCTTAACTGTAACCTGGCTCGGTGCCTAGCTGGCTGCCTTCTCGGATGGATTTGCAGATTGTCCTCTAGTATGGCCAGCAGTACCCCAAAATGATGTAGTGCTTTAAATGCCAGCTGGATTTTTTTAAAATAAGGTTTGTGTATTCTGCAAGATTTATTATGAATCTGTGGAATATAGTGGCATTAAGACAAAACACGTATGGCCAGCATCAAGTGCTTTTAAAAAGTTGTCGGCAAAGTACTTTTTTGCATTTCATTTTTGTAGGGTATGCCTGCTATGTTTTGGAAAATAGCAGGTGTGCACAGAGTACTTAATTACCCTATGATGAATACCTAACTAGTTGGTCTTGTTTTAGCATACCTTCTGGGATCATGTCTGCCATAGGTGCAATGACATTTTCTTTCAGG
Source organism: Protopterus annectens (assembly GCF_019279795.1). Taxonomy (NCBI): domain Eukaryota; kingdom Metazoa; phylum Chordata; order Ceratodontiformes; family Protopteridae; genus Protopterus; species Protopterus annectens. Next base: position 1,654,598,880 of record NC_056726.1, read on the forward strand.
GTGCTATACTATCCTCAACTTTCTTTTAGAATCTGGCACATAGTGTCAAGCAGTTACATTTACTAGTTGCAGACATCTATTTTATGTTTAAATACAACAATTTAGAAATGCAGATCTTCATTGCTATGGAAAATGTCTATGGAGACCAGAGAGGGCTACTCAAGAGTCAAATGATGTCTTCAAAAATAGATATTCCACTGCACATTTTTTTAGTAAGGCTAAGTTTGAGTACAATTGAATTGTGTGAAAAAATATTCTGTTAGACAAATTTGTTGTGACTTGGAAAAATCGTTTTAAATTTGTTAAAAATATATTTTCCTCTCATAATACACTCTGTTTTACAAATTTATTTAGTTACCTTTTTTCAAGATAAACTTGTTCTAATGTAGCAGACGTGAACACAATTATACAGATCTAGTGTAGTCTCTGGTCAGGTTTTATTTCTCATTAATTTCAAAAATAGAACATCTTTGTTGAAAGTAAATGGATTATTGCACTGCAAATGCAGAAAGCACCTGATCTTATCATCAATGTTGCTTTAAAACCTATTCTTAAGGAGCACAATTATTACACAGCTAATTGTGTTTGGTACTCATCAGTGGCAGTCTGGAATCTTTTAATGCTTTTTTATATAAGGTACATTTTTAATGTGTTTTTATGGTCTAATGAAGCGATAGTTCTACTAAAGTGCTTACCAGTAATAAAGAGCTATATGTGAGCTTGCTTTTGGTGTGATCCAGCTATTTTTGACTTTAACCTGTATCAATCTTTAATTTCCTAGTTACATAATTAGCTAAACTGTAACCTGGCTCGGTGCCTAGCTGGCTGCCTTCTCGAATGGATTTGCAGAATGCCCTCTAGTATGGCCAGCAGTACCCCAAAATGATGTAGTGCTTTAAATGCCAGCTGGATTTTTTTTTTAAATAAGGTTTGTGTATTCTGCAAGATTTCCTATGAATCTGTGGAATATAGTGGCATTAAGACAAAGCATGTATGGCCTCTGTCAAGTGCTTTTAAAAAGTTGTCGGCAAAGTACTTTTTTGCATTTCATTTTTGTTGGGTATGCCTGCTATGTTTTGGAAAATAGCAGGTCTGCACAGAGTACTTAACCTTCTGGGATCATGTCTGCTATAGGTCTAATAACATTTTCTTTCAGGGTGCTATACTATCCTCAACTTTCTTTTAGAATCTGGCACATAGTGTCAAGCAGTTACATTTACTAGTTGCAGACATCTTTCTTATGTTTAAATACAACAATTTAGTAATGCAGATCTTCATTGCTATGGAAAATGTATATGGAGACCAGAGTGGGCTACTCAACAAATATTCCACTGCACATTTTTTTAGTAATGCTAAGTTTGAGTACAATTGAATTGTGTGAAAAAATATTCTGTTAGACAAATTTGTTGTGACTTGGGAAATCATTTTAAATTTGTTAAAAATATATTTTGCTCTCATAATGCACTCTGTTTTTACAAATTTATTCAGTTACCTTTTTTCAAGATAAACTTGTTCTAATATATCAGATGTGAACACAATTACCTAGATCTAGTGTAGTCTTTGGTCAAGTTTTATTTCTTACTAATTTCTAATATACAACATCTTTGGCCATTTTCTGTAAAATGCCATGCTAAGGATGTTAGTTTTATAAGCCAGAGAAGATACTTTATAAAAGCTGAACTTGAAACTCGAACTTGAGTTTGCATGTCTCCAAGTAATAACTAAGCATTAAGAGTCCATAATTAGCAATGTACATGATTTTAAATGGATTTTTTTATCATTACTTATGCTAAAATTGCCCACACAGTGTGATTGTTGCCTGCTACTATGACTGTTTATTTCTACTGCTTTGCTCTCCTGCCACCCCCAATTCCAGAGACACCCCCAGGACCCCTACATTTAATCCCACTTAACTCATCTTACAAATTAAAAAAGAAAAAAGCTGGAAACAGCGCACCCAAACCGCACTTTATTCAAGTTCACAAAAGCCACTGATAATCCACAAGATAATCCACAAAGTAAACGCTTTAGAACAAATCAATGCGTTTTCGTCAACTTAATGTTAAGACTTCATCAGACAATTTAATTTTAATTAATTGATCATTATATAATAGAATTCAAAGAAAAACAACCAATTAAAACATTTGCATTCTGTTTAGACCAATTACAGTCATGAGAAACAAAAAGGGCTCATTAAAACTAAAAAAGTCATGTGTAGTGAATAAATATCTTAAAACTCTGTTAAAAACTGTTCTAAAAATTTATTCTAAAATTTAAAAACTTTTAAAATAAGTTGATCAATTTGTGCTTCTGTAAATAGTTTCTGTATTGGTTCAAATAAATAAATAAATATAATAAAAACCTCAGTTAGATTAGTATAAATGTGTAAATATAGGGAAAATATTTTTTGTCAGGGATAAAGTTTGAACAATGGTGCCACCTGCTGTTCTTTTTTGGTAAACCATTGCTAGTTCAACTCATACTTTAGCTGCTCTCAATTTCAAAACTGGAGCTAGGGAAATGCATTCATTTAAACCAGGTTGTTTGTTGGCTTCTAATAATATTTGCCAACATAATTCCTTGTACTCCAACCATTCTTCCCAGGGGCCTCCTCTCATTTCTTTTTTCACCTGCTCCAAAACAAAAAAAGAAAATTTAGACTCTTTACAGGTTTTTGTGTGTTTGAATAGAGCATTCGTGTCTTTTTCTTTTTTTATTTCATACGGATGTTCATATATTCTTCTCTTTAATATTCTTTCTGTTTTTCCAACATAGTAGGAGTTGCATTTTGAGCACATAGCCAAATAAACTACCCCCTGGGATTCACAATTGTAATAACCTGTGCTGTATATATTCATTTCCCTAGCTTCTAGAAATATTTCTCTTTTGTTAGAAATAAATGGGCACTGTTTGCAATGTCCACAATGGAATGTTCCATGGGTAGTGCTACTAGAGCATGTCTTCTCAAAAAAGTTGTTAGTGTCATTATTTTCTAAAAGTTTTTTAATGCTGCGTGCATTCTTGTAGACCACTTTTGGGACCCTTTCTTTGATATTAGGAATGTCCGAAAAAGATGTAAATTTGTCCCACTTGGTTTGAAAGATTATTTTTACCTTTGAGTTGAACAAGTTAAATTCTAAAACTAGTGCTGATTGGTATTCAGAGTCTATTTGTGTGTTATTCTTGCTGGTATTAGGAGACTTATCCATAGTGTCATCACTTGTCATAGAATTCATGATGTTAATCAGACAACCCTTAATGGGTTTAAATTTTGTCTGTCTGTGTTGTTCCACCTCTTTCCTGATGTCTTTAATAAAATCAGGTGGGTATCCTCTGGCTAAGAACATACCTTCCAAGGTGTTACATTCAAATGCAAAATCCTCATCACTGCTGGTCATGCGACACCCCCTCACAAATTGTCCCTTGACAATGTTCCTTTTACAATGTGGGGGGTGTGCGCTGTTGTAATGCAGGAAAGAATTGCAAAAAGTATTTTTCCTGAATACCTTTGTCTCTAGGTCTTTCTTGTTCTCGTTCTTGTGAACTTCGACGTCCAAATACTGCAACTTGTCCAGTGAGGTGGAGTGTGTAAATCTCAAAAAGTGGGTAGTACTATTGATGTAGTCTAGAAATTCGGTCAGTTTCTCGTTGCCTCCTATCCAAAAAATGACGATGTCATCGAGGTAACGCCTGTATAGGGACCAATATTGTTGGAATCCTGAGTTCAGGATGTAATTCAATTCCCATCCTGCTAATACTATATTGCAGGTGGCCGCACCCATTGCTACCCCTTTTGTTTGTTGGTAAAATTCTCCATTGAAGGTTATGAAATTGTATTTCAATATTATGTCCATTAACTCCACTATAGCAACTTTTTCTGCATGTGTGAGGGTATTATCCATGAAGACTATGTCTTCAAATATGCTCATGCCTTCATGGTGTGGTATGCAAGTAAAAACGTCCACCACGTCTACAGTAATAAAAATCAAGTTCTCAGTCAAAAGGTTTGGTGTAATGCTTCTTAGTAAGTCCCATGAATCTTTCAAGATGTGTTTATAGTTGTTAGTTTGATCTTGTAATCCACAAATTTAGCCATTGGGAGAGTTTTAGAACAGTCAGCTGACACAATGGGTCTTAATGGAGGGTCACTTACGTTTTTATGCACCTTGGGTATGCCGAAGATGATGGGGATCTTAGGTTTCGGCACAGATAAAAATTTGTGTGTATTGTTATCCATTGTTCCCTCCATGATCATGTTGTCCAGTGCCATGTCTATTTTCATCTTACAAATTAGTACACCTTACCCACCACTTAAAGACATATACATTAAAAACCCTCTTCCAATTTTTATCCAATGTCAAATCCTGTTGCAGTTCATTCCACAGACTTGGAACTTTCTTTACAGACATTCTCAACCCACTTTTTTTTCCACACCACTCCTGCTTACCAACACCTTTATCAATACATAGCCACACACACACACACACACACACACACACACACACACACACACACACACACACACACACACACACACACACTTGTTGAGTATAATATATATTGATATTTACATATATACATTTAACAGCACACATATACAAACATAAACACACACACACACACACACACGCACACACACACGCATATACATACCAATATGACAAAAACACTTTTTAGATATGCATATAACTTCTTATAGCTATTACTTTGAATTACTGTCCTTCTCATTAATACACATTCTTGGTCTACTCCCTCATCTATATAGTACTCCTTTATTCACCTTCCCCCGCCCACAGATTCATACCATACAGCTTTCTGCACACAACCTAACCACTCTCCACTTCCTTAACTATCTATATACTACCCTGCAAACATCTCCCCACCCTTTACCACACCTCTTTCTCTCCATTTATACCTCTCAACTGTACAGATTTTTGCAGAAAGTCCAGATTTTGGCCACATATTTTTGGATCGTGTTTCTTAAAATTGTGATATTCTGGCAAATTAGTGGCAAATCATTAAAGATTGAAGTTAGAAAATAATGACAGACAGTTGAGTTTCAGACTTCATACCCTTCAGAAAATTCCTGCTAATGCAAAACCTTGTATTCTATCAACTTTAAAAGTTTGTAAGAGCAATATTAAAAAAGTGTCCCTATTTTATAAATGGCTTTGTCCATATTGTCTGCTTTAAGAGGTATGCCACACAGCCATAATAGGTTCATAGGTGTGTATTAGGCTAATGGCCCTGGAGCCTTTACAGGCCTAGCCCGTAGGATTACCCTGGCATCGTGCCACCCGACCTTAGCTCCATGTGCCTCTTTCAAGTAGAGCCACTGGAGTGATCCCCAGGGTGAATTTTCTATTTCGCATCCACTCATCAAGATTTCTCTTGAAGAGGGCTAGTGAGGTGCTATGTTTGACATGCATGGGAAGTCTATTTCATAGCATGGGCAGTCTCTGGGTTATGAATATATCCCTCCAGCACATTCTGTTGATTGTGGTAATGAGGTTGAGGTGTCTGGAGCATGTGGTGTGGAGGGGATTGGGATTTCTTTAGATGTAGCATTTCTAACAGAGCTGGTCAGACATGGCTTTGTAAGTCAAGCAGAGATCGCCTCTAAGTAGATGATATGAGACAGAGAATAGTTGGTGTTTTTTGAGTCTGTCCATATAGGGCAAGTGTTTAAGGCATAGGATCCTCTTTGTGAGGTACTATTGCAGTCTCTCCAGTTGTTGCATATGTCTAGTGAGGTACATGCCAAATGGAAACAATGACCTCTTTCTTCCTGGATGCAAAACCCTTAGTAAAGAGATGTGCCACATAGAAGGACTTTCTGACCACAATGGCAATGTGGTGGTCAAAAGAGAGGTTGCTGTCAACCTGTGTTCCCAGATCTCTTATAATGCCTTCTATGTTCAGTGGACTACAATCAATGTAGTACTTCATGAGAACTGTTTTTTTCCTAAAGGGGATAACAACACATTTTCTGGCATTGAGCTTAAGGCCTTGGTTCTGAAACTAGTCGATGGTCTCAGTGAGGCCGTTCTGTAGGATGTCAACATCACTTGGGGAGTTAATAATAGCTCCCAACTTGCAATTGTCTGTGAACATTGTCAGATAGAGTCCCATTCTTGTTGGCCTGGACTTCAGAGAAGTAGATGCTAAACAGGAGAGGACCCAGGACTGAACCCTGTGGGACTCCACTCATGACTGGTTGGCAATCTGACTTGGAGACAACTACTTTCACACTGTGGGTTCTATCTGTGAGGCAGTTTGCAACCCACCTGGTGATATATGGGTTGATGCTTAGCTTAGTGATTTTTCTATGATTCCTGAGTGGGGAATGCTATCAAAGGCCTTGGCCAGATCAAGCTAGGCTGTAGGAACCACCTTGCCTTCATCCACAGCTCTGGTGACTGAATCAAAGAAGTCAATCAAGTTGAGCAGGCATGATCTACTCTTCACAAAACCAAACTGTGTGGGATCCAGAGTTTGGAGATTCCCTATATCATTTTTTATTATGTCCATGATGATGCAGTCCCTAGCTTTGCATATCAGACTCATCTGGCTAATAGGGCGATAGTTCCCAGGGTCTGTAGTCCCTCCTCCTTTGTGGAAATGGATGACTGTAGCAGTGCGCTATTCGGTAGGGACAAAGCCTGAGGTGAGACTGTGATTGAATAGGGCACACAGATAAGATGCCAGTTCACTCTGTTGTTCACGAAGAACACAGCCAGGGATATTGTCAGGTCCTGTAGAAGCTGTATTTCTGGCCTTAGACAGAGCTGTTTTAACCTGTGCAGCAGTAATACTGGGTGGCTGGCAATCTACTAGTATTGTGATTGGTCCTTTGAGGGGGAGAGATGGGCAAAGTTGGCACTGAATCTGTCGACCAGTATATCGGCAATACCTGTTGGCTCGGTATAGGAGGTACCATTTGCATGGGTGCCGTGAAGTTAGCCATCTCTGCTCTTAGGAGCTGAAAGTTAGCTTTGGAGAAGTTTTTCATGGTGGTTAACTTTGCGGGGGGGTGGGGGATGAGGATTTCCAAAGTGATTAGTTTGTGGTCAGATCTAAGTGGGGAGGAGTTGACTATTGGTCTAGAGCAACGGTCACCCGTATTACTAATAACCAGATCACAGATGTTGCTACCTCTAGTGGGGTAAGAATGAGCTGGTCCAGGGCATTAGAATTAATGAATTCCAGGAAACATTGGGCAAGTGTATTGGTACATGAGTAGTTTTCCTTGTTAATGGGGGGGTAGTTGAAGTCACCCAGTATGAGAGTGCTAGGTTGGACCCTGATATCTTCAGGATGCTTAGGAATGTGGAGTGTGAGTCTTGGGACATGGTTGGGGACCTATAGCAGGCAACGACCTGAATTGCCATCTTAACGAATGTTAGCTGCACTTGAAGCATCTTGGATGCATTATGTTGGGCTACCAGTCTGAAGGTGTGTGCATCCTTTATGAATATGGAAACACCACCACCTTTGGAGCTTTGGTCCAAGTTCTCGGGATGAAAGTGTGGAATGAGTTATGGCCTGGTAGCATACCTCTCAACCTGGAAACATCAAAAATCTGGACAAGGCCCATGAAAAATAGGTACAAATCTGTACACTGATTAAAGTAAAATTTGCATACATAATTATGTAACCCAGCCCACTCTGATGGAATTGTGGGATACCAACTTTCAAACGCAAACTGAAGAACAGACAACCAAAATATGGCACCAGAGTCCCCCTGCAGCCACTCCAACTTCTACAATGATTATTTGGATTTTATTTTTATTTTATAGCACAATGCACAAACACTAGTAGACATCTGCTAAACAAAGCAATACTGTCTCATGGGCTGTGTACTATATGAACTACAAAATGAACTGGCACTTCACCTAAGTGTCATGTTTAATCATAGCCTCACCTCAGGCTTCATGCCCACTGAGTGGTGGACAGCTACAGTTATCCCACTCCACAAGGGGGGATCTACCTTGGAAACCGGGAACTACCGCCCCATCAGTCTGATGAGCCTGATCTGCAGGTGCATGGAATGCATTATCATGGAACTTATAAACAAAGGCATTGGCAAAGTTCAAACACTGGACCCCACCCAAACAGGGTTTGTGAAGGGCAGATCTTGTCTCCAGAACCTGATTGACTTTTTGAATCAGTCTACAGAACTGTGGATGAGGGTAAGGCGGTTCACACAGCCTATCTGGACCTCACCAAGGCCTTAGACACCATCCCACACTCTGGAATCATAGATAAACTAACTAAGGTGGGCATAAATCTCTACGTTACTCGATGGGTTGCCAACTGGCTTATTGACAGAACCCACACTGTAAAAGTAGCCAACTCCAAATCCAGATCCAGACAAGTGACAAGTGGAGTACCTCAGGGTTCAGTCCTGGGACCAATCTTGTTTAGCATCTACTTCTCTGAAGTACAGACCAACACTAAGGGACTCTGGCTAACAAAGTTTGCAGATGACTGCAAACTAGGAGCCATTACTGAATCCCTAAATGATGTGGATATTCTACAAAAGGGCCTTAAAGAAACAGATGCTTGGTGCCAGAGCCATGGGCTTAAGCTTAATGCCAATAAATGCATAGTTATCCCCTCTGGGAAAAACTATGTACTCATGAATTACCACATAGGTGTCAGTACACTAAACACAGAAAGTGTGATGAGAGACTTAGGGACACAGATGGACAGTGGTCTCACCTTCAATAACCACATCGCCACAACAGTCAGGAAATCCTTCTATGTGGCACACCTCATCACTAAGGGCTTTTCATCCAGAAAAAAGGAAGTCATTGTCCCACTGTACTCATCCCTCATTAGACCCATTATAGAGTACAACAACCCATTTGGTATGTACCTCACAAGACATCTGCAACAGCTGGAAAGGCCGCAGAAATACTTCACTAAAAGAATCACAGGCCTAAAGCATATGCCCTATGATGACCATCTAAAAAAACTCCAGCTATACTCTGTGGCATATTGTCTACTCAGAGGTGATCTCTGCTTAACATACAAGGCCATATCAAACCCTGAGCTGTTGGACAAGCTCTACTTTAAGAAATCCCAATCCCTCAGAGCCACATGATCCAGGGATCTAAACCTTGTCATCACAATGAACAAAACATGCTGGAGGGATAGGTTTCTGACCCAGAGACTCCCCATACTCTGGAATAGACTGTCCATACATGTCAAGCAGAGCACCTCCTTGGCCCTCTTCAAACCTTGATGATTGGATGAGAGATTGGAAATTCACCCTGGGGATCATGTCAGTCTCCCTGCTAAACAGGGGTCCAGGGAAGTAAACATTGTGGGAAGAAATATCCAGGGATTTGTTTGGCTAGGCTTATATAGGCCCTAGGGCCGATAGCCTAGTACCAACCTATGAACCTATGAACAATGAAAATAGACTTGGCATTAAAACTTCTCTGCCCTTGAAACTCACATTCATTGAAATAGTATTGAAACCCACACCACATTTAAAGAAAATGCATCTGGCCAGTGGTGGATAAAGATTACCTTTGGGCTGTTTTCAAATCATTGGCCCCTTGCACACAAAACAAGAAACATGCATGTGTTCTTTAATACACCTTCCTGACTTTATTAAGTTATATTCCTTGTATAGTACAGCACACTTGTTAGACGTAAGGTAGTGTGCATTTTAAACATATTATTTGAACATTTTTCCAGTAGGCAATGAAACAAAATGCATGAACCAATAATGACAAAACTGCCAAATTCAGAACATTTCCATCATAAAAGTATACTTCCACATACACACACACACACACACACTATATATATATATATATATATATATATATATATATATATATATATATATATATATATATATATATATATATATACATACACACACACACACACACACACACAAATAGAATGACAGTAGTGTAATCCATAGGCATCTTGCACAGCTTCTCACACTTATTTCATTTTCAGTTTTTTTTTGGGGGGGTGGACAAAAGGCCAAAAATCAGGGAAACATTTTAAACATTACTTGTATAAGTTTGGAAAGTTGCTAGAATAAAATGCTGTGTTATCAACATGCACTTCACTGCCAAGTCATGAACCCAGGTCCCTGTGCACTACAGTCAGAGCAACATACCACTATGCCAAATCAGCAGTGTCCTGAAAGGAAGACTAAAACTTAAATTTCTATCATTTATTGAATTCAGTTTTCACTTCTCATGATAGCTTTCAACCTATTATTAGAAAAAACCTGGACAAAGCCAATAATGGGAGAATACAGGATTCAGTTCTCACTTCTCACCATAGCTCTCAATGACTTAGCGCAAAAAACCTGGACAAAGACAACGATGGAGGAATACAGCCCCAAAATAGGGACAAATTTCAAATACTGATCTTATAAACTTAGAAAATTGCTAGAATAAAAGGTTTTGTGTTACCATTTATTTTCTGAAGAATATGAAGTCTGAAATCCAAATGCCTGTCATTATTTAGTGAATTCAATCCTTCAGTGATTTGCCACAAAAATGCTGAAAACCACAGATTTAATGAGGAATAGAACAAAAATATGAGGCATAAATTCACAAGTGGTGGTAGCTAGGGACTTCATGCTCTTTTTACCTATAAACTCAAAAAATTCACCTGGAAACTCCAATAGAGGGCCCGCAACACAAACGGATGAAAGAATATTAAAAGTTGATTTATTTGGTTTTAATCAATAATATACATTTCCACAAAAACCACAGACTAATGCAAATGACCTTGTATGTTTTCGACAAACCTCTTCCTCAGAAACAAAACATCAGTAACAATTAATTGATAATTTATATACTCTATCCAATTAATAGTATAATGATCTATCCAATGAAATGAAACTGATTGATTACGTTCATTATAATCATGAGAGAAGTCAGGCACATGAATATCAGTATTCTAAAAACATTTGCCTTGTGCATAAAAACAAATTTATAACACATGTTTTTACCTATACCCAAAGTACAGGGTTTGAGCCTGAGTACCTCTAGCCACCAGGTGTATTCCCTTGGGGGCATTTTCTCACACTCACACACACACACACACACACACACACACACACACACACACACACACACACACACACACACACACACCTATGCTCTGTGGAGGCAGATAAATACCTTAAACACCATTAAGCAAATATCCATGCAAAAGCAACTAACGCTCTGGATAAGCAACTCACAACTCCAGATATCTCCATTAAGCTCACACACCTCTGCTCTGTGGAGGCATATATCAAATACCTTAAACGCCATTAAGCAAAGCTCTGTGCAAAAGCAACTAGCACTCCGGATAAGCAACTCACAACTCCGGATATCTCCATTAAGCTAACGCACACACACACACACACACACACACACACACACACACACACACACACACACACACACACACACGCACACACACACACACACACACACACACACACACACACACACACACACACACCTCTGCTCTGTGCAGGCTGATAACAAATACCTTAAATGCCATTAAGCAAAGCTCCATGCAAAAGCAACTCACAACTCAGGATATCTACATTAAGCAAAGCTCCATGAAGGCAGCTAGCAGATGACAAATACTCTGAAGCAGCAACTAATGCTCTTGAGAACTCCACCAGATAAATCCATTAAGCAAAGCTCCATGGAGGCAGGTAGCAGATGACAAATACTCCACGGCAGCAACTAACACTCTGGATAACTCTACCAGACAAAACTCCATAACTCCACCATCGCTCAGCACCAACCAACTCTGTACATTTCCACACACAAACAGCCAGCAGGAAATGCATGCACATAAGCCCTTGAGCTCAATTCTGACAGGCTGATGGAGCTGACGTCACTGCGCATGTGATGAAGTCAGCTCAAAAAGCGTGAAAAGAAAAACATTTAAAAAATTGGAAATGAAGGGGTGCCACTTGGGAATCATGGCACCCCATTATCTGGGCCCCATAACTTGGTAAAAACTGAGTAATTCGGTATGGTTGGGAGGTATGCCTGGTAGTACAGAGGTGCTTTCTGCTGCTTTGAACCAGGTCTCTGTTACAGTAAAAATGTCAATGTTCTCCATTTTAAAGAGTGCTTCGAGCAAGTGCATTTTGAGATTTAGACTTCTAGGGTTGAGCAGCATGACCCTCAGATTCCATTTGTTTGTAGCTGTTATGGTGGTAGTTTGGTCTTTGGAACACCACCTAAAAAAGGCCCTATAGGGGTGGCAAGAGCCTTGGTCAGTATCCGGAAGCCCAGGGGTGACAGATACAGGCCATCTCTGGCAAAGCATTGAGGTCTGGGAATCATATCATCCCAGGCAGACAGATACTGGATCCCCTTATAATTACACCAGAAACTTAGCCAGTTGTTGAAATCAGTCATTTTCTGCTTGTACTGTGGTATCATTCTGGGTGATGGTAGGATGCTGCCCAGGGCTAAGGACATACTTGCCTGGGCTACATAATCGAAGAGCTCCTCCATGTCTCTTTTCATGTAGTCAAGAGAGGTATGTCTCAGGTCATTCACACCCATATGTACAATGACAGAGTCATATTTGTACCTGTTGTTGAGGGACCTGAGTGCGTGCATTATGTGGCAGATCCTGGCAGCTGACAGGCAGCTGACTGTTACTTTTTCCTTTTTCAACCTAGTGAGTGGGACATCAGTGTGCCTCATTATCGAGTCACCTATGTCTAGTGTGTTTGGCATGCTGCTTTGCCTTAGGGGCTTTGGTTGAGTGGCACACTGTTTAGGAGAGTTATGTGTCTCATGATTAGTGTTCTGCTGTGGTGGTTGAGTGCATTTCTGCCTTGGAGGTCTCTGCTGTTTGGGTAGATTTTTATTGAGAGCCTCCGCGAAGGTGGGTGTGTTGTTTGCATTTTTATGTGAAGGCAGTGCTGGTGTGTGTTCTGGAGGGCTATGTGTTCCATGTGGTGTGGTGCAAGTGTTAACCTTCTCCTCTTGACCAGCTATTGCAGTCTTGGCTGGAGAGTGTGTGGCTTCCAATTTGGATATATAAGTGCATCTCCTGCAAGTCTGAGTGTTGGGAGGTAAAAGGGGAGAGGGTTGTTGGTGTACTTGAGGCAGTTGCTACATTGCTTCAGGATGCCCAAGTTCACCAGGTTAATAGGAGAAAGCACAGGGAACTGATCTTTAGACATGCCTGGAGGGGTGGGCATTAGTAATAAGTACTTTAGCTGTTTCCTTGTAGAAAGTTTAGTGCTGGTAGCACTTTTGTGTGCTACAATATTTGCTACAAGAAGTCTGGTAAAGTGCTAGACTAATAAGCTAGTAAAAGTACAGGAGAGGAGAGAATTAGCAGATCTAAGGGAAAAAATTGTAGAGCAGACTTTGGCACCACTCAGAAGCTTACAAACAGCCCTGAATACAGTAAATCTGTATTTGGACTAGACTAGTTACAGGAGAGGTGGGAAACAAATGCTAATATGGGCTTTTAAATCAGAAAGTTGAAAGAAATGGAAAAACTGTCCAAACAGCCAATAAACTACAATTTCTGGGCCAGAAACCACACCTCTTGTGGTAGATAAGCTACCTAGTGCTTACCACTCCCAATGACAAGTTAGAAGGTGTCCCTCCAACACAGAAAGGCTTGGGGAGCTCAGAAGCATGCAAACAGTCCTGGATACAGCAAATATGCATCTGGACTAGACTAGTTACAAGGAAAGTGGGAAACAAGCACAAATGCAGGCTTTTAAACCAGAAAGTTGAAAGAGATGGAAAAACTTCCCAAATGGACAATAAATTTCTGGGCCAGAAACCAATCTTGTGGTAGATAGACTACCTAGTGCTTACCACTCCCACTGATAAGCTAGCAGGCTTCCCTCCAACACAGAAAGGCTTGGGGGACTCATAAGCTTACAAACAGTCCTGGACACAGTAAATCTATATCTGGACTAGACTAGTTACAGGAAATGCAGGAAACATCATATTACCAGACCTCCACCTTCTTCTACCCACCATCTAAACTTTCACCATCTCAACTCACAATGACAGTAAGTCAATTGCTATTTTTGTATACTAACAACACTAATAAGTGCCATAATGTTCCCACAGCATATCCCAAATCCATAAACAAAAACACATATATTACATCACAAAAACCTCATTCTCTCCTTGTCTATCCCTCCTTCTCTGTACCAACATAAATGCTCAGCTCTGTTCTCTTATGGATATATTATAGTTAAGAAAAGCACTTTATTAGTGGTACTGAAAGTGAGATACAAATACAAATGATTATACCTCTACTCAGCCCACCAGCATCCTGAAACTTAGTGGAAATTTTCATCTTAATACCAGACCCACACATCAACTTCCCATCATGGCTAACCCATTACTTTCCAATGCTCCCAATGCAGTTTTCCCATCAGGTAATGAAACTAACCTCATGCTTTACAACGTTAACTTCAGAAGTACCTGCAACAAGATTCATGATATCCATGCGTGTCTGTATTTAACTTCCCAGACATTCTACTTGTCACTGAAACGTACCTAAAACAAGAAATAACTGACAATGAAATTATTTCCCATGTTTTAACACACTCAGAATGGACAGCAATAATAAAAGAGTAGGAGATATTGCTATTATTTATAAAAACAACTTAGAAATAACTCCAGCCCATCTTAATATCCCAAAATTTAATAATGCTGAATGTCTGATTGCATACCTTAAAATTAACCAAAAGAAATCTGTTATGTATCTCAGCAGTATACATCCCACCAATCCCACTACAGCCTTCTACTTCAAACAACACATTCCATTGACACTCAGTTCAACACTCATTTTATGCAGTCACTTCTATCAATAATCAATGACCACCTTATTTCATCCCTCCAACTTCCACCTGTTCCTGAAAACAACATGCTGTCGTTTGTTTTTCAGCCCTTCCCAACATCAACCATAAAAAATAAAATATCCAGATTAAAAGCAACCACCTCAGCCGTCGATAACCTTCCCACTGAGTTCCTCAAGATAGGTGCAGAAGCACTAGCCTTCCCTGTCTCCCTGATTTTAGTCAACCAGTTAATAGCTATGTCCCATCCAAGAATACGCTGACGTGTAAAGAACTTGTAAAACAAAAAACACAGCTGACGAGAAGGTCATTCCAAAAATTTACTAAAAGGTAAAAAATGAGAAGGTCGTTCCAAAAATTACTAAAAGGTAAAAAACGAGCAAGTACATCCAAGACTTGAAACCGCTACTAAAAGAAAACAGCATTACCCTAATAAACGCAAAAATTTAACCTAAGCTTAATTTTTACAAAGATGTCACATACACGTGTTTTACTTTACCATAAAACCTTACTGGAAAAGACACTTATGTAAAGGATTATTAACAATAAGTATGGCACAAAACAACAGTGAAACAACCTATTGTATAGATGGCAACCAGTTTAAGCATAAAATTCAATGAAATCATTGACACTGGTAGATCATATATTTGGCAAAACATTTTTTAGACATGGTATTATATACTGGTAATGTGCTATCTACCCAAGTTTTTATTTTTCAAAATACAACTTATAGAGCACAAATCATTCAAACCAGGGGGAAAACATGCTTCAAGTCTAATTTGCCATGCCAGTTCCAATTCTGCCAAAAGCAACGGGCCTCCTCTTATGGATGGAACTATTTGGTCTATAGCCATAAAAGTAAAAGCGTGATTAGGGAAAGAATGTACATGCTTCGCCAATGCATTGTATAACTTTCCTATTTTAATTGCATACTGGTGCTCATAGACTCTCTCACGAAATTTACGTTCTGTTTTGCCAATATAGAAAGCAAAACACTGTTTACATTTTGCTAAACAGAATATGAACTTAGACTGGCAACTGAGCTTAAATCTAACCTTGTATTCCATATTGTTGACCACAAATGTACTAGATGTTACCATGTTCTTACAATAATTACATGCCTCACATTTAAACATACCAGTTGATCTTGTGGTGTGGGAATTTGCTAACTCAAGGAAATTTTTCGGGTTCCTACCCCTTCTAAAACTCGTGTAAAGTGTGTCTCTGAGTTTGTCCCAAAGTACTGGTGATGTCCTGAATAGCTCCCAATTTTTCTTTAAGATGCCTGTTACTGAGTAGCTATCACTGCAAAATGGAGTTATAAATTTCAGACAGGAATTACTGTCGATAGATATCCTATTATTGTTAACACACAGAGGAACTACTAAATCGACAGGCTCACGTAAAGTCTCTAAACCTACATCAGCCTGAGGCTTAACTGTTAAAATTGGTGAATAGACCCTAGTGTGTCTTTTAACAGTGACCTCGTCTGTCAACCTATCAATCAGGACCTCTGGGTATCCCCGACTCAGAAACATAAGTTTGAGACGGTCACATTCCGCAAGGAAATCACACAATTGTGTGTTAATACGTGCCGCTCTTACTAGTTGACCTTTCACAACTGAGCGTTTCTGATAGAAAGGGTGGCAACTAGAAAAATGAAGGAAATCATTTGAGTGTGTTGCCTTCCTATATATACTCGCTTGAAAACAGTGTTGTGATCTGTTCTTTACTAACATCAAATCTAAGTAAGCTATGGCATCCCTATCAAATGAAGAGGTAAAGCTAAGGAAGTCAGTTGTACCATTCAAATAATGGACAAGTTCAGTAGCTTCCTGGGCTGAACCTTTCAAAAGGATGAAGATGTCGTCCAGGAACCGGGTATAGTATATTACATTACTGACTACAGTACAGTTTTTGAAAACAAACTCACGTTCCCATTGGGCCATAACGATATTGGCGAAACTACCTCCACAAGGAAAACCCATAGTGACACCAGACTTCTGCAGGTAGAAGGATTCACCAAATAAAAAGAAATTTTTTGTCAAAACCAAATCCTGTAATTCAATGATTAATCTAATTTCACTGTTTGGGGCGCCATTTTGTTTCAATCTAATGGCTGTCCAATCAATACCTACAGAGTGGGGTATACAGGTGTAAAGGTCCTTGATGTCTATAGTTAAAAAGTTGTAATCATCACTATAGTCAAGCTTGTTCAAATCACCTAAAAAAGACCATGAATCCTTACACACTTGTACTTCTGATGACAAGTACTTTTTTAACAGACCATCAACAAATTTCGCTATGGGATAAGTAGGTGAATTCCGACCATCTATTAACAGATGCACGGGTGGCTGAACTAAACTCTTATGCAGTTTAGGAATACCAAACATGTATGGGTAACGTGGGTATAATACAGAAAGGTAGTTAAAAGTTTTTTTGATCAATTCTACCATCAATGAACAGATCTTTAAGCCACATATTAATCAGCTGATACCCTCCGTTTACCTCGGAGAGCAAACTTACCTGGTAAGCTGGAGTGTTAAGTAACTCCTCCATACGTGAAGTATAATCATTAATATCAAAGATAGCTAGCCCACCACCCTTATCTGGCTTACATACCCTTACTTTCTTAGATCTAATAAAAGCCAGGAAATCCCTTTCATCATTAGTGATGTTAGATTTAACAATATTTTTGTTGTTATTATAGCGAGCAATCTGCCTGATATCAAGTTCACAGACTTGCTCAAACATTTGTAAAACTGGGTTTAGTGGGGGTTTGAAACTACTAGACACAAAGAGGGGGTCGACAGCATGTGTAAATTCTCCCAGTAACAGAGATAGGTTCAACTACCTCACAAAAAGTTTAACATCAATAATTGTTTTAACCAGGTCCAATTTCTGTGTAGGTAAAAAAGGTACTGCCTTTTGCCAATAAATCGGCCATGTCCATAGTGATGGTAGAACTAGAATAGTTGTAGATCTTGAAATCTCCATTTCGGTTAGAAATTAATACCGGACAACAAGACATACTAGGTGTTCTATGTTCATTTTCCTCAGACTCAATCGGAACACCTAAGTCACTGTCAAGTGGGTGCTGATCGAGACCTATATTGAAACTATTTTCACTTTGGTCACCTATAGCACCTATGCCCCTAACTAAAGTGACATTATCAAAGGGGCCACTGACTTGCTCAAATTCAAACCTAGGGGAGAACTCTGGACCTATTTCCTTCACTTCTTGTTTCTGTTGTTCGAGGACTAAAGTCCTTGCTTCGGTCTTGCTCCCCTCCGAATGTCCTCCTGAAAATCCCGTTTTTGATTGTAATCACCTTGAGGCTGTAAGTCACTGGTAGATTCGGTCGCTTTACGTATTCTTTCACTTCGCCTGACGACTGTGTCTTCTTCCAAGTCACTTTGAGAAAAACTGTCACCGGGTTCATCACCAATACATTGCACTTCAGCATTGGAATCCATTTGGTTAGAATTAAGATTACCAGTGTCATTGACAAAGCTGACAGTGCCAGATGCACCACCATTATTATGATGGCTAGACTTAAACCATACCTGAGCCGGAGATGGTTTAGGGTAAGCTAAGCCCTGCTTGTATGCCTTTAGATCTCTACTTAGTTTTTTTATTTTAGTAGCCTTTAGTTTTACCATATAATCATTTATACTGGAAAAAACGTGACCATATTCAAATTTGTAACGATCAAAATTAAGGTTGTGTTTAATTTTCATGTCTAATTCAGCCACAGACTTGAGCAGGTTATCGACCCATAAGTTATAATGTTTGATGATAACCTCTAAAAGTTCCAGGTCCAGGCGGTCAAACAAGTTGACCAAATCAACGTGGAAGGGTGAGCTCGCTTCTATCCCTGTCGGGAAATGGTGACATCTGAGACCCTTCGGTACCACTTTTAATTGAACACATTCCTGAAAATATGCAATTTCTAACTGCAATTTTTTCACTTTGATTAAATGATTGTCAAACAGTTTTAAATCAGTTACTATAGTAGAAGAAACAATGTTACCTCCATCAGGTGCATTCTGTGGTGGCCCTGCATTGGGGCCACTAGCGAAAGAAATAATATCATTCAACCACGTATCCAATGTTAACTGTGAAGGACTGGCGTTGTTCAACTCCTCATTCCTGTTGTTATCATATGAAATAGGTGTATCAATCACCGTTGCTGGTGGAACTTGGGTCTGCCGTTGTGAATGAATTTGCCGAGTAATCGAATGGCTGGATTCTGGTATATCAGAAAAAAGAGCCGATGACAATTTACTGGCCCGTGTAAGCACTGTGTTAGTTTGGCCAGGATTTATAATAGATGCCACATCCATTTGTCGCACATTAACTGCAGGAGCTTGACAAGGCTCAAACCCGGGCACACAATTGCCCGGACTGATGTTTGAATGGGTTGAATCAGCCTCCGAGACCACCAAATTACCATTCCACAGTTGGTTTTGACTATACAAAAGACGCTGGTTTCTATCCAATTGGTCAAGTCTATTCATGATAGAATTGATCTGTGTGGTAAATGAATTGAAAAAAGACTCAATTCTACTGTTTGAAGTAGCGGTTACAGTTTTACCAAATGTTGCATTACAGTCCGCAACAGTGTTACCGGCTCCATTAAAAGCAATATCCTCACTTTCATGAGGACCGATATCCTTAACGCTCTCATTGTTGATCTCATGTAAAGCTTCACTGGCTGTAGGGAACAAACTCTGACTCGCAGCTGCTCCAGACAACATAACCAAGAATACACTGATTTGTAAAGAACTTGTAAAACAAAAAACACAGCTGACGAGAAGGTTGTTCCAAAAATTTACTAAAAGGTAAAAAACGTGAAGGTCGTTCCAAAAATTACTATAAGGTAAAAAACGAACAAGTACATCCAAGACTTGAAACCGCTACTAAAAGAAAACAGCATTACCCTAATAAATGCAAAAATTTAATCTAAGCTTAATTTTTGCAAAGATGACACATTCACATGTTTTACTTTACCATAAAACCTTACTGGAAAACACACTTATGTAAAGGATTATTAACAATAAGTATGGCATAAAACAACAATGAAACAACCTATTGTATAGATGGCAACCAGTTTAAGCATAAAATTCAATGAAATCATTGACACTGGTAGATCATATATTTGGCAATACATTTTTTAACCCATGGCATTTAGACATGGTATTATATACTGGTAATGTGCTATCTATCCAAGTTTTTATTTTCCAAAATACAACTTATAGAGCACAAATCATTCAAACCAGGGGGTCTACATGCTTCAAGTCTAATTTGCCATGCCAGTTCCAATTCTTCCAAAAGAATTGGCAACGGGCCTCCTCTTATGGATGGAACTATTTGGTCTATAGCCATAAAAGTAAAAGCGTGATTAGGGAAAGAATGTACATGCTTCGCCAATACGTTGTCTAACTTTCCTTTTTTAATTGCATACTGGTGCTCATAGACTCTCCCATGAAGTTGCCATCTATACAATAGGTTGTTTCACTGTTGTTTTATGCCATACTTATTGTTAATAATCCTTTACATAAGTGTGTTTTCCAGTAAGGTTTTATGGTAAAGTAAAACATGTGTATGTGACATCTTTGTAAAAATTAAGCTTAGGTTAAATTTTTGTGTTTATTAGGGTAATACTGTTTTCTTTTAGTAGCGGTTTCAAGTCTTGGATGTACTTGTTAGTTTTTTACCTTTTAGTAATTTGTGGAATGACCTTCTCGTTTTTTACCTTTTAGTAAATTTTTGGAACGACCTTCTCATCAGCTGTGTTTTTTTTTGTTTTTTTTATGTCCCATCCATCTAGAAAAAAGTTCCATTATCATACCCCTTCACAAAGGAAGTACTTTAACAAAGCTAACAAACTAAAGACCTAGTGCTATCCTATCACCCCTCAGAAATCCTTGAGAAATGTATTCACTCTCAGCTTATAAAACATATAACCAAACACAACCTCTTCTGCAGCACCCAGCATAGTTTCAGGCCCAACCACTGTATTGCTACTGCCCTCTTCAACTTCACCAACATAGTAAACCAATACAAAAATGAGGACAACCTTGTTTCTTCACTTTTCCTTGACCATTCTAAAGCATTTGACGCAGTTTCCAACACAAAGCTCCTCTCTGAACTTGCAGCACTAGTTCTCATTTACCCCTCCCTCTCCTGGTTTCACAGTTATTTATGTAGTCATCACAGGCAACTAAATGGCAACAAACCCTTTCAGCATTTCATCCATTGTCTGTTGGTATTCCCCAAGGGTCAGTACTTTGGCCTCCTTCTATTTAATATTTTCAGAAATAAACTTCATACCACAACACTTGCCACCCTCTTACAATATGACAAGGATTCAACCCTTATCTGCTCTGCTCTATCCATAAAATTACAGGAAATCACTCAAAAATCTTTCACTGACATTGAAATATGGTTTAAAAATTCTAATTTGCTGCTTAATGCCAAAAGCTTGTCTCCCTCTATGGGGCCAAATAGTACCTGATAGAACAAGCAGCAACATACCTACTTCTGTCTCTATTATATGCTTCCAATATTCTTAAAAATGTCAATACAACGTATAAAACTAAACTAGCCTCCTGCTACTACAAAACCGCTAAATGTGTAACTAACCAGCCTTAAAAAAGACACCACTGCCTTGCATTAAAACAATTAAACTGAACTTGATCTCCCAAACCAGTTGACATACTCACAGCTAATCATTGTCCACAACCTATTATACTCTCAAGATAAGTGTAATAAACTTTTCCTATGTATTAGTGAAACATTCAACACTGCTGGAGACTCTGCACTCTCGTTATGTGTCAAAACTCTGGAATGAAATCCCCACACAGTTAAATCAGAAAACTTAAATAGTTTGCTTAAACAGCACCTATGCCAAAGATAGCTCTGCTCTTCCTGCTCACCTGGCTAACTTTATTCAGAGTACTTTTAGTCACCTCTTATAGCCACTTTGCTTCCAAATCTTTTTGTACTACCACTAACTACAATTCCTTCTCGGTCCATTTATCTTCGTGCTTATTTCCATAATTCTCTTTTAATATCTCTTTTATAAGTTTAAGCTATATTCTTCTTATCTGCCTGTAAATTACTACTAAACTCTAAACACTTCAGTTTGATATTCTCCATGCAGCCATCATGCTATAAATACATTAATTGTTTTTGTATGTTATTTCAATTCAATAATTAGCCAATTTAAGTTAATTTCTCTCTCAACTTTTTGTGTAAAAAATGTTATGTTCATGTAAGAAATATTTAAAAATCATGCAAATAAGCTCAAGTACAGATGTTTTTACCCTGCAATTATAAATGTGCATCATGAGTAATTTAAATGTGGAGCTTTTCTCCTTGGCCTCCACTGAAAATGAGTTTTACCCAATCATATTTTCCTAAAACGAGTGAGAAGGTCACTGAAAAAAACAATCAGTAAAAACAAAATGGAAACTCCAGCAAAGCTAGAACTTCCACTGAGTTCCACAGTTCCACAGACCTCTTGTATCAGAGGCACATGGGATCCCACTCATTGTTTTAGTTTGTTGTTTGGGATATTTTTGCAGTGACCCTAATGATACTGGAAATCAGCTGGGTATAAACGCCCTGTGTTTCTAATGCTTAGTCAAACACTCTGCTTGTACTTTGCTGATGAAGTCATAACAAGGCCAAAATATGCACATCCACAGCTAGTGGGTTTGGCTTTATTGGCCTGAAATTCTCCATTAAAACAACAAAACAAGTCATGGGCATTCAAAATCACCAATTAGCAGAAACACCAGATGTTCATAAGGGTTAGTTGCATATATCCCATGTGCCTCTGATACAAGAGGTTTGAGAGGTCACTCAGTGGAAATTTTAGCTTTGTTGGAGTTTTCATTTTGTTTTTACTGATTGATTTTTCAGTGACTTTCTCACTCATTGCTTTAGTTTGTTGTTTGGGCTAGTTTTGCAGTAACCATAATGATAATGGACATCAGCTGGGTATAACAGCCCTGTGTTTCTAAAGCTTATTCAAACACTCTGCTTTAGTTGTGCTGATGAGTTTATAAGGCCAAAATATGCATATGCCACAGCTAGTGGGGTTTAGCTTTATTGGTCTGAAATTGTCCATTGAAAAAATGAAACAAGTCATGGGCATCCAGAATCACAAATTAGCTGAAACACGTGATGTTCATAAGGGTCATTTTCAAATATCCTATGTGCATCTGATACAAGAGGTTTATGAAGTCACTTACTGGAAGTTTTAGCTTTGCTGGAGCTTCCATTTTGTTTTCACTGAATGTTTTTTCAGTGACCTTCTCAATCATTGTTTCAGTTTGTTGTTTGGGATATTTTTACAGTCACCCTAATGATAATGGACATCAGCTGGGTATAACAGCCCTGTGTTTCTAATGCTTATTTGACCACTCTTCTACTACTGTGGTGATGAGGTCATAACAAGGCCAAAATATGCATATCCACAGCTAGTGGGTTTGGCTTTATTGGCCTGAAATTGTCCATTAGAATGACGAAACAAGTCATGGGCATTCAGAATCACTATTTAGCTGAAACACCTGATGTTCACAAGGGTTATTTGCAAATATCCCATGTGCCCCTGATACAAGAAGTTTGGAGGTCACTCAGTGGAAGTTCTAACTTTGCTGAAGTTTTCATTTTGTTTTTACTGATCAATCATATTTTCCTGGTCAAGAAAGACAAATAAAACAAATAAATAAATAAAAACTACACACCGAATCAAACTGTACCTCTCACACTGCTGGCCACACCTGATAAGGGTAGCCCAACTTCTAACATCACTCATTTTAACTTCTACCACCCCCTAACTCGCCCACCATCCCCTTCCATGACTCTATTTGCCCCACAGTTTTTCTACAATGGTGTAAGTCTGAAGTATAATCATGAGAATTATACAATTTGCATTTATCTCATAACTGTTGCTCAATGTATTACTAGCTACTGTACAGTTTTGATATATAATATACAGAGCTAATTGCTGCTCTGTTTTGGATATACACTGTCTCTCTGATTACTTTTTTTACCTTTTTTCTTTGTGAATTATTTTACCCAGGCAGAACCTGCAAATGGTTGGTCATGATAAGTGTACCACCAAAATAATCAACTGTAAAATAAAATAAAAATAATCACAAATCAGTTTACTGTCTATTCTATCTATACCTTTGCCCGTCTTTTACTCTCCCACAAAAGGCTTCCTACCTTTTCTTCTTCCTTTAGCTGGAATTTTTTTCTACATTGTAACTCAACAACCCCCTCCAAATTTCACCCAGCACACAATCAGTCATACCCTATCCAGCCTGCTATTAATATTCTGTTTACGTTTTCACTAAGTGAATACTGACATAATAATCAGCATGCTATTCAATGTACTTCAATTCACTTTACTCTTCTTTCTAGCACACATAACTATCATACACCTCTCAACACCAGTCTTATGCCCCAAGCTCAGTCCCATTGCTCTCAGTGGCAATTACTCCCATATTTCATTCCGTATAGCCCACAATTTTTACAATCTATCTCACATCCATATTTTCAAACAAATATATGTAAAAGTAATTAACCCATCTCACAAATTAGTCACAATCAAATTTAAAACTAAGTGGCATCGTACATTCCAGCTGTCCCTACCCACTCTGCCACTATGTGGTGGCATTCACCCAACCCAAGTCCAATCACAAAAACCTCTCTTCCCACTCAAGCATGAATGGCGTAACACACTTACATCCTGTAACTCAAGAAAAACAATATCAAATTTATAAACATTAACCTTAGATGCATCTGTAACAAAATAACTGAACTACATGTTTTTGTATCTCATTACAACCTTGACATCCTCATTTCACAGAAACATGGCTAAAACTGAAAGTCAACGACACCAAAATCCTTCAACTATTATATAGTATCCTTCAAGCAGACTGCATACCCAAAAAAGCAGGTGAGGAAGCTATGATATACCTAAAACACCTGAACATATCCCATTCTCAGGGAAAAAGCAACCCTTATTTAAAAATGCAGAGATTCAAGCTAAACCTTATAAGACCATAAGCATAATTTTTGTATGTATTCCCCCTGGCAATAACATTAATACAGTACAGGGCATACCTTCCTGAGCATCTACCAATATACCGAAAAAAACTCTCATCATTGGCGACCTTAACATATACTGGGCTTAAATTGTATCTGATATCCCAATACAAGTATAACCTATATGGTTTCTCTCAGCTTATCCATATACCAACAAGATATAACAAACCCTCCTCTTAGGCCTTTACTCTAGACTAGATGCTCTCAACTATGCCAGATAATATCTATAAATATGGCGCACTATCTGATGACATGAGTGTCTACCTGCCCTCTTTTGCTAACAGGTTTGTATGCAATCCATTAAAACATCATGCATACAAGAATGTGCATAAGCTATCAAGTTGTAATGTAAACAATTTCATCTCCACTCTCAAGTAATGTAATTGGAATATGTTAAAAAATATTCCTTTAAATGAAACCATCCTTACATTTAAGAAAACCTTTACCAATATGCTAAATTAAAATGTTCCCATCAGGAGAAAAGACTCAAACTTCTACATTACAGACAAATAAGAAATAAAACCTAACAAAGTCTAAGGCATCTCAAAAAACACCACAACCTTAACTTACAACAGGCATGCAAAACTAATCCTAAAAATTCTGGCCATCAGTCCAAAATCTACTAAATTCAGGCCAAAGTCACCAACCCACTCCCTTCCTAGAAACACTTCATTAAATGTCATTAATAACTTTCACAGATGCCTCCTTCAAGCTGGAACCTCACTTATCAAAGACAACATGGTCATCATCAAACCAACTCCCTCACCAACAAAACCCCTTAGAGACTCACATCTTACTCAAACCTGACCTTCCCTCCACCATAAGAAAATATCTCCTAAAACTAAAAAATAGAGGCTGTGCTGCAAACAACCTTCTAGCAATTGCAGATGAGGCTCTGTCGTATCTAATATCTATAGCAATAAACAGACCCATTCTAGAATCTCATGTCCCAGCCATTTGGAAGAAGGAATTCATGCTTCCTCTTCATAATGGACCCTCTGCTGACTACTCTAACTTCAGATAAATAACCATCCTGTCATCATTATCAAAAATATTAGAAAAGTGTATCCATTCCCAATTACTTCAATACCTTACCACAATCTTCTTTCCCCACACAACATGGCTTTTTATACCATATATATCACCACTACTGCCTTGCTTCACTTTGTTGATACCATTAATAAAAACAGAAATACTGGAAACTTAGTATTTTCCTTATTCCTAGACCTGCCCAAAGCATTTCACACTGTCTCTCACCATAACCTAGTACTTAAACTGTCCTTCTTAGCTCTCCCCTCCTCCTCCCTCTCATGGTTTAATAACTACCTAATGAACTTTGATCACCATGTCTCCACAGTGGTAAGAAGGTCATTTTATATTGCTCGTCTCTTAAGTAAATGGCAACAAGAACACTCATCATTTCAACAAATTATGTAGGAGTGCCATAAGGTATAATATTCAGAGCCCTCCTGTTTAACATCTTTATAAATGATCTACACACTGCTTCCAAGCATGGCACTCAGGTACACTTGCAGATGACTGCACTCATCTGCACAGCATGTATCCGACAAAAACTTCAAGAGATTATGCAAGAATCCTTTACCTCCATTGAATCCTAGACAACTCACAATTCCTACTTGACTCCCCCCAAAGAAAATGAAACTACTAACTTTTATCTCTAAAATATTCTTCCAGTGCAAAACTCTTATAAAATCACTTCATGGAATAACATCCTGATTGAACAGGTCTCTAACACCAAACTCTTAGGAGTCACCACTGATGACAACTTGAAATGTGACCTTTACTTCCAAACTGTTATAAAAAAAAACACCAAAGTTTGACCTCTTATATAGAACAGAACGCTAGCTAACAGACAGAGCAGAGAAACCATAGTTAAAGCCTATTTCCTGCCTACCTTACTATATGCCTCCTCACGTTTTACTAACCTATAAATGTCGACACAAATAAAGCTAGAACAATGCTACAATAAAATAGCTCACCTTGCTGTATATCACCTAATTTAGAACTCATCATTTTTTTCTGCCCATAAACAAATAAATTGGACTGAACTTCTACATTGTCTCCACTATAGTCGGCTGCTACTAGTTCTTTCTCTAATGTATTACTCTAAGTGCCCAACACTAAAAGGTATACTTCAACACTACCACCCTACCAAATCTTTTCACTCTAAAGACAAACTCCGCCCCTCTGTCACTAAAGCCCAAAATGCATCAGGAGTGTCCTTATACTTAACTGTGTAGGTACCCGCTGGAATGCCCTCCCACATGCTCAAAACAAACAGGCATTCAAAACACATCAAAGAAAAAGAAACAAGTGTAACCCGAAAGGGAAACCAGTAAAATCCAAAAGCACTTTTTGAAGCAGTATGTCCAAAGCAAAATCAGAAATGTATTAAAAGGCCAGTGAAAAAAAGTAATGCTTTAACTGAATCACAGATATGTAATTGATAGGTGGGGTTTTTGATGTATAAATGCAACAGTTTTATATGGAATTTTATCTGAAGAAGTCATGAAACAAAAATGTAGTGATTCAGCTAATGCATTAAGTTTTTTTGCTGGCCTTTTAATAAATTGCTTATTTTGCACTGGACATTCTGCTTTACAAGTGCTTTTGGATTTTCCATCTAAGAAAACACCTCTCAGCATCCTGGCTCTGTAGCTGTACATCTCCAGGATAAGCATAACATCTTTGCTTTCTTCCTCTTCTACTATACCTCTGCCGTCTTCTACCATTTTACCAACCATCACTCTGTCTTAACCCACCCCACTTTCTACCTATGCCTACCTTAATTCTTTTCATTTCATTTATATCTCATAACTAAATCAATGTCTTGCTTTCCACCCTTTGTAAATAGCTCATATCCATACGTATTTAAAATGACATTTTCTCCATTTAAAAGTAAATAACTACGGATAGTATCTAAAGGTGTGGCAGTCACTGTAATCTGAATAAGGTGTAAATGTGAAACTAGCATCCTGATAAAATGCAAAAAGATATTGGGATTTCATTTGCTACAGTCACAGACTTCTCTTGATGTGAAAATATATCCAGAATCCATCTGCAAAAAGGCATAACAGTTTTTTCTTTTTCTTTAATTATTAGATGCTTGCATTAGTGGCTTGATGATTAGAGACATGACAATGAGTACCAATGGCAATGCGGTTTGCTTACTGAATGAAATAAATCATTTTTTTGAAAAAAAAAATCACTTAAAAATCTTTAATTTTATATGTGCTGAAAATGTCTCTAATCAACTTCTGTGAATAAAACTATCCTACCCTATCAACTCCATTTGTAGCATCCAGACTAAATAGTAGTATAACATATTATTCTTATGGCATTTTGAGATTTACCTCCATGATATGAAAGCTCACTGGTCTTGACATATTAATGCAGACCGAAGGAGAACTAAGGCTTAGCAGAAATTCTATGCATTGTTACAATATATTATAGCTCTGGGACTACAAATTAGTGCACATGAGAATTGTCTGGTTTTAAATAATATTTCAGTTCTTTCCATAAGGAGGGAAAGCATTGTCTTCCAGGGTTTCATTCATCAAAAAACATCACACTTATTCACTCACATGACCCAGAATCCTTGGAAGAAGTATGACCTTATTTCTCTCTAGTTCTGTTAGGTACAGTGCCACATTTTGATGCTTTACAATAAATTGTGAAGGAAAATTCAAAAGCTTGATTAGTAACCGATCTGGCAAGAAAAGCAAACAGCAAATCCCTAGGAATGTAATAAGCAACCTAACCTTAAGTTTTTAATATTCTATTTAGATGAATAGTAGATTTGAGGCTTTCTACAGGAAACTTCATGTCATTGTTTCTATAACCAGTAATGTAGAATACTACAACTGCAAGGTTTGTTATCAAGCACATACAATGATTTATTTCAATGTCTTGTATTAGTCTATTAGTCTGGTTATTTTAAATGTCATAAAATGTGCTTCCAAGAATTCTAAAATTAGTTTCAGCCATCCAGGACACATGCATATATATCTGTAAATATCTGTAGATAGATACATATCTATCCACCTATATCTATATGCATATACATGTATCTCTCTCTCTCTCTCTCTCTCTATATATATATATATATATATATATATATATATATATATATATATATATATATATATATCAGAAAGAGTTTATTTTGTTTTCTTTGCTTGTTCCAAGGATTAGACTCGGAGCATATGCTATAATGTATTGCTGTATTTTTGTTGACTTAACCTTGTTGGCACTTCCATAGCTTGACCATTAGTAGAAGATCATATGTATATATTATTTTTATGACATAGTAGTTCTTAGAAGATTAGATATTCCACCAATTAAAATTACACTGCATATGCATAGGGATATATATGTATGATCATAAATCCCAAATGTCATCTTATTATATTTATTTAGCATTAATGTATATACGGTATGAAAGTTTAAATTTATTTTCTTTTTCAGGAGGCCAAGATCAGTTGCTTGTCTTCCTTCCTTTAAATGGGTTCATATATTCCCTTAAAAGAGAACACCATCTCAAATATGCATTATTATTTAGTCATAATACTGATATAGACATCCATGGCTTCAAATACAGTATAATTTATCTGATATGCATAGCTTCTCTATACAAATGTATATAACAGCATTTCAAACCTAAGTAAGTGCATTGCCCAGGAAAGAAAGCTAATATTTCATTTAAATTTGCTATGAATATTTCTGTACAAGAAAAGGAAGTAGTTGAATGGAGCATTTGTTTCTTCCCTAATCAATGTACGTCTCTATTTTTATCAGAGTGGGGTGAACATTCATTTGCACTATTACAGGTTATGTTAACATAATTCCTGCTCCATAAACTGTGATCCTGTTGCCATCATTAATAACTTTTTAGCTATTTCAATGCCATCTTCTAATATTCATAGTAGAGCTTTATCTATCTAATATGACACAGTCTTATAACTTCAGTAAATTGATACAAAGAAGTCTTACCTACAGAAACACAAACTAGATATTCAACGACAGTTTATTTGAAAATGTGCCTAAGTTGTTCTGCTTCACTTTATGCCAGAGATCTTTTCAAGTTTACTGTTTCAGATTCTTCAATCAGAATACAACCATTCAGTATTAACAAAAAATCAGGTGGAGGTGTCATTATAGGGATTAAAGATAGTACATGTCCAATGATAACACCTAAACTATAGACAGTGTAACTGTGACAATATAGACCATTCTGGAACATAAAACAATTATAGGAGTGTATAGATCACCAAAGTCTAGTGCTGATGACCTAGAGGAATTCATATATTTCTTTCATAAAACACAGGAAGGAAGAATAATAGTGGCTGAGGAGTTAAATTTACCAGAAAAAGACTGAAATAATATTGATTCAACAACATTAGCAAGGAAATTATTCACAATATATGTTCAACAGCAACAATTGCTTCAGATTGTAAAAAAAAAAAAAAACAGAGAATGGAACATACTAGATAATGGGGTGGATTTACAAAAGCTTGCACGGAGTTGTAGAGTAGTGTAAGATGTCAAACAGGCAATATGTCTGCTGTGCGATCCAGGAACAGCCGGCAGGGGCGTGCACGAGAGGTGCTAAAGCTACTCTTACATGGACAGCATCATGGTATGCAAATTACCTCATTTGCTGGCGAAAGCTATGCAAATGAGGTAAATTTGCGATCCAGGAAACACTAACCTGTCCGTGGAAGATTAGTGTTATCTGCAGAAATGTACTCCGTTGGTAATGGAGTACCGTTCTGCAAATAGCTAAATGGAGCTATGACAGCTCCAAATAAAGGATGCATATAGTTGAGGGAGCATGCCAATGGCCAAATATAAGGCCATTTGCATTTATAAATGTTTAAAAGTATAAAAATCTAACTTTTTTTCCCCTGGTCTCCGATGTTTAAACATAGCGCAGCACCGCACAAACATGCAGCGCTTATAAAAACAAGAACATAATTAAAAAAAAAAAAAAAAAAAAAAAAAATAGGCATTTTCACTAAAATGCTTATTCTGCCATGCAGGTGAATGGCAGGATGAAGACAACATGGCCACTAAGTAGTGGTTGCTAAGAGGGGGAGCTCAGTGTCAAAGATGTAACCATGCATTAGTAGGCAATCCTATGTAAATGAGGATAAGGATACTAAATACCAATTTTCCCCAGCATGTGAGCCATGTTTCAAGAGTGTAAGAGTAGGAGTAGGTGAGTAGTAGAGTAGAATATAGGTGACATCATGAGGGGGTGTGTCAGACAGGGTGTAAGCTAATTGGAGCACAGTGGCTTATGTTTGCTTTGAGTTGCTCAGGATTGCAAGAGGCATGCCTACAGTTGTCCTATTTGAAAACCTCAAACCAAAGGTGCACAATGTTAAACTATAGGAATCTCCTTGCAAACATGCACACAGCGTGCGTGCACGTGTGCACGCATTTGTGCTTGTTTGCGCGGCGCTTCCCCCCGGGCAGAAACAGAAAGGCAAAAGGAAGGAAAAGAACTAGTAGGAAGTTAACCAAGGAGAACTAGCAGAGCTGCCAGATGAAATATATCAGAATCAGCCAATTACACAAGCAGCGCAGACTAGCCCAGCCCAGCACTTTAAACTCTGCAAACAGCATTCCCCATGTTTTTTCCCAAGAACTCTGCAACACTGCAGTATACAAAGTGGGAAAGCTTAAAAAGCTTAAGTCAGACAAAATGTTAGGGGCTGCTCTTACTATCATAAACCAACATGTACAAGGTGCTGAGGGTGGTGATGTTGTGAATGCTGCTGAGCAACCCACAGTGAGGAGTCAGAGAAGAGTGTACAGACCCAGGGTAACCTACCAGGGGCTACATGAGCTGGAGATAGTGGAGCACTATAGGATGGACAGAGACCTCCTGCAGCAAATTGTTGAGCTGTGCCAGCCACACCTCACACACAGAACTAACAGAGGGGTACCCATCCCAGTGGAAACCAAGGTATGTGTTGGCATAAGAATACTAGCTACAGGTACCTTCCAAAGACCAACTGGTGATATTATGGGGATTTCAGAGGCATCAGCATCCAGGGTACTCCACCAGTTCCTGGATGCCATGTCAGCACATGTCGGTGACCACGTATATTTCCCCAATTCCCGTGAGGCATTGGCCAGCAATATGCTTCTTTTCTACCAAATAGCAGAATACCCTGAGGTAGTGGGTGTAATAGACTGTATGCACATACGCATCAACGCACCACCCGGTGAGCGGGGTAGGGTCTACATCAACTGTAAGGGCTTCCCCTCCATCAACTTCCAGGTCATGTGTGATGCCCAGGGCATAATAATGAATGTGTGTGCTGGCTGCCCTGGAAGCTATCACAATTCCCACATCTGGCATCTGACGCAGCTGTACCAGAGATTTGCTAATGGGGACATCCCTGATGGTCACCTATTTGGGGATGCTGGATATGCACTGGAGCTGTGGCTGATGACACCGATCAGAAATGCACACACACCTGAAAAAGAACTCCATAATGAGGCACATGCACAAACAAGAAACATAAATGAGTGTGTTTGGGATGCTCAAGTCACAGTTCTGGTGCCTGGACACATCTGCTGGAGCCTTGCAGTACTCACCAACTACATGTACCCAAATTGTTATGGTATGTGCTACACAATATGATCCTGCAGAAACAGATGTAGCAGGAACAGCATGGGGCAGGGCCAAACAGCCCCCACCATTGCCAAGGCCTGCACAGGCACAGCGTGACTCAGAAGAGGAACAACCTGAGCCTGCCCCAGTAGGCAGAAGGAGGCATGCCCAGTATGCCCTGGCCTTGGCAAAAAGGCAATGCATAGCACATACACTGACTCAGTAGGAACCCTGGAAATTACACCTCTGTCTGACTTGCACATACAGTAAAAGGGATGCCTAACTTGACACTACCTGTTTTCAAACATGCATAGGGAGTGTACTATGTGCATCCGACATAGGCAGCCCTGCAGCACCATCTGAGGCCTGAGTGCCCTATTTTAATCAATAGAAAAGCACTGTTAAGCACATTTACCAGTAATGAGAATATTTAAATGCAATTGGGCGTAGCTGCACACCACTCTAACCAGCACAACGTTGGGCAAAGTTGGGCAACGT
This sequence comes from Protopterus annectens, assembly GCF_019279795.1. NCBI lineage: Eukaryota > Metazoa > Chordata > Ceratodontiformes > Protopteridae > Protopterus > Protopterus annectens. The sequence continues at coordinate 1,654,632,000 of NC_056726.1, forward strand.
TGAGCAAAGTCGAGCAAAGTCGGGTAAACACGCTCACACCTGCTTTACTGTTCCTTAACCAGTCAGGTCTGCCCAGCAGGAAAATAAAAAGCAGTGACAGGGCTCGAACTCAGGATACTGTGCACTATAGTTACAGTCATGAACCACTAAGCCATGACAGCATTTCACTGGCACAGACACAACTTAAGTCACTCACACATACCAGTTGGGGGGGGTCACATACCTAACAGTCACAGCCAGCAGGACAATTGTAGACAAACACAAACACAAACAAATGCTGTATCATGCCCTCTGAAAAGGCATATGAGTAACCTCCCCTCAGGCCTATGCAGACAGATAACAGCAGGCTAGGCAGTGTGATGTGGGTTGGGTAGGCTATGAAGTCACAAACTAATATGCGTGTAATTGGAAGCTAAGGTCTGTAATACAGTGGTATGCCTCAAGCCAGTATGATAAGCAACAGTACAGATTGAAATGGAGTACCTGACATAGCAGTGCAGGCCTAGCAAATGTGTACAAGTGTCAGGTGAACCCCTCATCCTATGTACACCCACAGTAACAATCAGGTGTGCCCCCCCCGGGTGGAAATGTACAAATAATAGCTGTCCCCCTGCATGTAGAAATGTTGATAAGTCTATGCAAATTGACTCATGGAAGCCCTGCAGGCACAGCATGCTTCCTGTCGATGTACAACACAAAGGTGAGCCCTGAGGTAAAAATCAACTTGAATTTTCACACACATATATAGTATATATATGCCCATAGTGGGCATGCTCACACACTTAAAAACAAATTTAGCAAATTTCAGTCAACAACATACTGAAAGGTCATACTGGGCATGCTCACACATTTAGGCCATGTCTGAGTACAGCAGTGGGCCACACATATCTGGCAGTTGCAATTCATACTCCAGACACGTCACTATTCACCAATCCTGCCTTGCACACACAGTGATATGAAAACAGACCCATATAATATATTGGACCCCTGTCATAATCAAACTATGTAATACAAGTACTTAAGTTGTTCAAAGAAAGTGAAAATCCAAAGAATATTAATAAATCTCCGATCAGTAACATCAAGAAACAATGAGCACTCCTAACATTATCCAAGCCATGTTCTGCCAAAAATATTGCCAAAGAGTCTATAGAGAACCACAAAGCTTTCTTTAGCTATGTCATAAATATCAATGTAAACTCATATATGTTCTGAGTCAGTGCAAAGTGTAAATGAATACATGTAGATGACTGACATTGCCAACATCTTGTCAGACAGGTTCATACATATTTACCCCCCTCTCACTGACCAAAGGGCCCATTACCATACCTGGAGATTGTGAAAAGCCAGAAATCACATATACAATGGTTAAACAGCTCTCTCCAAACCTAAAAACACGGTGTATATGGGATGACATGGTGTCCCTGGCTGTGTCATATGTGAACTCCAAAACAAACAGACCCTGCACCTGAACAGTCTATTGAGACTTACCCTCTGTACAGGATATGAAACTGTTGAATTATTGTCTTATAAGCCTAATAAGCCTGATCTGCAAGGCCATGGAGTCCATCATTATGGAACTCACAAACAGAGGTATTGGGAGCCTACAAACACCCAACCCTACCCATTTTGGTTTGGTCAGGGGCAGATCATGGTCCATATACCTGCTAGACAGTTTTCAAGGCAGTTACCCAGGACATACATCAATGAAATGAGCTCCACATGGCCTACATAGACCTTGAAAAGCCCTTTTCCAACATCCCACATACATGTCGTATCCATAAAATCAACAACCTGTGCATAAACACATATGTCATCTGATGGATTGCCAACTGAGGCACAGTTAGATCCCACAAGGTAAGAATTGTGGTCTCCCTGTTGGACTGTAAGCTGGTAACAACTGCTGTCCCCCATGGCTCAGTCCTGGTACCCATCCTGTCTGGTGTATACTTTTCAGAAATACAGTCAAACACACGAGGGCTATGGTTAGCAAAGTTTGTGGATGACTGCAAAAGGTTTGTCATAATTGATGTTTGGGACAACAGAGACAGCCTTAAAAAGGGTCTCAGTCAGACAGATGTGGTGTCAAAATTATGGCCTCGAGCTACAGTCATACAAATACCACATATGTGCCAACACCCTAAATATGGAGGTAATAATACGGGATCCATGGACACGTGTATAGTCATCTCTACTTCCAGAAACACATTCACAAAGTGGTTAGAAAATCATGCTATGTGTTCCCGCAAATTGTCAAGGTCTTTGCATGTAGTTCAAAGGAGGTTCCCTCTATTCATCAGTCATCAGACCCATCAGAGAGTATCATGGCACACTTGCGATGAATCTGACTAGGCACATTCAGCAGCTGGAAAGACCACTGAAGTACCTCAACAAGAGGATTACTGGCTTCAAACAGTTGCCCCATGCAACAAGACTGAAGTTAACTCAATCTGTACTCTGCTGCATACTGTCTACTCAGGTGATCTCTGCCCAACAGACAGGTCCATGTCCAATGCAGAACTGATGTACATGCTCTATCTGGAGTAAACCCAAGCTCACTGTGCCACATGCTCTAGGGATATCATCATCACAACAATAAATAGAACATGTTGGAGGGATACATTACTAACTCACAGACTTCCCTTGCTTTGGAACAGGCTCCCAATCTACATTAAGCTGAGTCCCTCATTGACACTCTACCAGAGGAGCCTTGATAAGTGTATGTGAAACTGAACTGTCACACCATGGATCACTTCATCAGCTCTACTACACAGATGACTAGGGAACTAACTCCATGTGTGGTGATAGCTGCACACTCTGGTCATACTAATATATGCCTTCAGGCATATCTACCTATGTACCTATATATATATGTAGGGGGAACACAGTATAATAAGCCAAAGATGGATGGGCAGAGATGTGTGTAAGAGGGTGACCATGACAGGGAGCCACCCAGGACTGTCCCACCCAGCACACATCCCAATGGCACAAAAGACATGAGGTGCACATCTCACCCACTGTACATAATAGCCACCAGTATTTGCAAGCATTACAGTGTATGTGGTGCATGTGCCTGCAGTACAAAATGACTGTACAATGAAGTACACATCTACTATCTGTAGACATGTACCTGTCACATAGGTTCATAGATATGTAGTAGACTATCTTCACGAAGGCATATATTAGCCTAGGCAAGTTGTGCATCTTTCACCACCCCATTGTGTAGTCTCCTAAGCCCTAGTTCTAATAGTTAGTACCCTAAGCCCCTTTCTAGTGGGGCTGCTGATGTGATGCCTGGCATGAATTGTCTGTTTCCCATCCACTCATCAAGGCTCCTATGGAAGAGTGTCAGCGAGGGGCTCTGTCTGATGTACATTGGGACTCTGTTCCACAGAAAGGCAAGTGTCTGGGATGGTACTCTATCCCACCAGCATGTTGTATTCATTGTTGTGATGAGGTTCCTATCCCAGGAGTGTGTAGTGCGACTCAATTTTGTTATCCGTAGATGGAGCATTTTCAACAGTTATGTATTGGACATGGCTCTGTATGTTAGGCAGAGTGTGCCTCTGAGTTGGCGGTACACAACGGAGAACAGATTTAGTTTTACCAGTTGTGTTGCATAACACAACTGTTTGAGGCCAGTAATCCTCTTGGTGAGGTACCTCTGTGGTCTCTCCAGCTGCTTAGTCGAGTACATCCAAAATGGTGCATTGTACTCAATGATTGGTCTGATGACTTAAGAGTAGAGGTCCACCACTACCTCTTTTGATCCTGATGCAAACCCTTTGTTGATTAGGTGGACCACATAGGATTTCCTAATCACTTTGGCAACATGGTTGTCAAAGGAAAGATGACTATCTACTTGTGTCCCCAGATCCCTTATTACCTTGTCAGTTTTTAGGGGGTAACACCTATGTGGTAGTTTGTGGGTACTTTGTTTTCCCCAAAGGGGATTACTATGTATTCTTTCACATTGAGCTTGAGGCCATGATTCTGACACCATACATCTGTCTCATAGAGTCCCTTCTGGAGAATATTTGTGTCATCCGGGGAATCTATTATGGCAAACATAAGCAAAATTAGTCAACCACAACCCTCCTGTGTTGGCATGCACTTTTGAGAAGTCTATACCAAACAGGAGGGACCCCAGAACTGAACCCTGGGGGACACCAGTTGTTACCGGTGTAGAGTCTGACATGTCGCCAGCAACTCTTAATCTGTGGGATCTATCTGTAAGCCAGTTTGCAATCCATCTTGTGATGTATGGATTCTTGCCCAGGTTGGTGAGTTCATCTATGATACCTGACTGGGGAATGGTGTCAAAGGCCTTAGCGAGGTATAGGTAGGGTGTTTGGAGCTCCTTTCAATCATCTGTAGGCTGGGTAACTGTCTCAAAGAAATCCACCCAGTTCAGGAGGCGTGATCTGCATTTGACAAAGCCAAACTGGGTGAGCTCAACTGTGTGAAGGTTCCCAATGTCTTTATTGTTGACTTCCATTATGATTGGCTCCATTGTACTATGTATTCTTTCACATTGAGCTTGAGGCCATGATTCTGACACCATACATCTGTCTCATAGAGTCCCTTCTGGAGAATATTTGTGTCATCCGGGGAATCTGTTATGGCAAACATAAGCAAAATTAGTCAATCACAACCCTCCTGTGTTGGCATGTACTTTTGAGAAGTCTATACCAAACAGGAGGGACCCCAGAACTGAACCCTGGGGGACACCAGTTGTTACCGGTGTAGAGTCTGACATGTAGCCAGCAACTCTTAATTTGTGGGATCTATCTGTGAGCCAGTTTGCAATCCATCTTGTGATGTATGGATTCATGCCCAGGTTGGTGAGTTCATCTATGATACCTGACTGGGGAATGGTGTCAAAGGCCTTAGCGAGGTATAGGTAGGGTGTTTGGAGCTCCTTTCAATCATCTGTAGGCTGGGTAACTGTCTCAAAGAAATCCACCCAGTTCAGGAGGCGTGATCTGCATTTGACAAAGCCAAACTGGGTGAGCTCAACTGTGTGAAGGTTCCCAATGTCTTTATTGTTGACTTCCATTATGATTGGCTCCATTGCCTTGCAGATCAGACTCGTCAGGCTCATAGAGCATAAATGCCAAGGGTCTTTTGTGGCCCCACCCCTGTGGAGTGGGAAGAACGTTGCTGTGCAACATTCTATGGGTACATATCATGTAGAGAGGATGTAGAGAGAGGTGTAGGTATCCTTGATGAATACGGATACATCCCCACCCTATGTGCTATGATCCAGGTTCTGATGCTGGAAGGTATGGAATGAGTAGTATCCTGGTAGTGCTGGTGTGTTCTCTGGAGCCTTGAACTAGGTTTCTGTTACTGCACAGATATCAATATTCTCCATACAGAGAAGTGCCTCGAATGTGTGTATTTGGAGGCTGAGACTTCTTGCAATGAGTAGCATTTAGCTCACTTTGTGGTTATTTGTGTTGATTACGGGTTTTGGTTTGTCCTGAGTGACCGGTGTTCCACACCTGAAGTCAATGCCTCATTGGTCCGATCTGACCATAAGCTAATTACCCTACATATCGACATTCTGCCCCCACCCCCCATTAAGGAAACCATGTTAAAAAATTTCTCCAAAGCCTACTTCATGCTTCTTAAGACAGAAGTGGTGAACTTCATGACACCCATGCAGATGGACAATACAGTTGACTACTGAATCCTACACAATTGCACTTTATAAGCACTTACATGAGTGCATGGATTGTGCTATCCCAAACAGAACCAAGATGCTATCCTCCAAGAAAAGGAAGCCAATCTGGTGGTCCCCTGCTATAAACAAACTGCACAACAGAAGGAAGAAACTGTTGCAAAAGAGGGTAAAATACCATGAGTGGAGGAGCTCCCTGGTCAGCCTCAGTAAGAAGCTGCGATCCCTGAAAAAATCCTCCAAAGCTAGTTACGAAAACAAAATCGCCACTGATTCTAAAGACAACCATAAAGCATTCTATAGCTATGTCAAGAATCTCAATGGCAACACTCACATCTGCTCTGAGTTACAGCACAATGCCACTAAATATACAGAACCACCTGATATTGCCAACATCCTGGCAGATAGGTTCAGTGCTAACTTTACCCCCCTCTTACCCATGAAAGAGACCATCTCTATACCGGAAGAATGCAAAGTTCCTGTCATCATGGCTGCACAGATAAAAACCACACTCTCCAAAGCCAGGAACACAGCATCAATGGGACCAGACAACATCCTAGGCTGCGTTCTACATGAACTACAGAACGAACTGGCACCACAGCTAAGTACCATGTTCAATCATACCCTCATCTCAGGCTTTGTGCCTACTGAATGGTGCACAGTGACGGTTATCCCACTGCACAATGGGGGAGCCACCATAGACCCTGGGAACTAGTGCCCCATTAGCCTGATGAGCCTGGTCTGCTAGGCCATGGAACGTATCATCATGGAACTTATAAACAAAGACATTGGTATTCTCCAAACTCTGGACCCCAACTAGTTCGGGTTTGTAAAAGGCAGATCATCTCTCCTAAACCTGATAGACTTCTTTGAAGCAGTCATCAAAGCTGTAGACAAGGGTAAGGTGGTTCACACAGCCTATCTAGATCTTGTCAAGGCTTTCGACACCATCCCCCACTCTGGAATTATAGATAAACTCACTAAACTAGGTATAAATCCCTATGTCACAAGATGGGTTGCCAACTGGCTCACTGACAGAACCCACACTGTGAAAGTAGCAGACTCCAAATCTGACTTCAGACCAGTGACAAGTGGAATACCACAGGGTACAGTCCTGTGTCCTGTCCTGTGTGGTATCTACTTCCCAGAAGTACAGGCTAACACAGAGGATCTTTGGCTAATGAAGTTCACAGATGACTGCAAACTAAGAGCCATAATCAAAACTACTAACGATGTGGACATCCTACAAAAGGGCCTCACTAAGACAGATGCCTGGTGTCAAAGCCATGGCCTCAAGCTCAATGCCAAAAAGTGCATTGTCATCCCCTTTGGTAAAAAACTCTGTACCTATGAACTACAACATAGGCGGTAGTATACTTAACACTGAAAGTGTGATAAGAGACCACAGGACACAGGTAGACAGTAGTCTCTCCTTTAATAATCACATCGCCACAGTAGTCAGGAAAATCTTCTACGAGGAACACCTCATCACAAAAGGTTTCACATGCAGAAAAAAAGAGGTAATTGTTCCCCTCTACTCATCACTCATTAGATCCATTATAGATAAGAAAGTCCCAAATGAAGGAAACACATTCCAATAATAAATCAAGCAGAGTAAAAACAATAGTTGAATTGTATTCCAGTGTTTTACAATGGTAAGCGCTTTCACAATAACTTAATATTGCTTCATCAGACCAAGAGTAACAGCTGATAAAGGTCTTTACATAACATTTCAAGATTTCAAAATGTCAAAGCGACCATTCAGAAGCTAACTAGTCTAATGTCAATTACAATTTAAAGACAAAGTAGGCTAATTCATAGTCTAAGCTATATGTACAATGCATAGGACAGCGTAGCAACTTTCAAACAAATCTCCTTACAGCATATTCTGCATACATATATAAATAAATAAATAATGCTATAAGACATGAATTTAAAATATTTAACAGGTAAAATAATAACCTATATTTATAAAATATATGTATCTATAGATGCCTATATAAATGCAACATGCACGAATATAAATACAGACTATTGTTAAATACAAAAAATACAAAAAATATATATATATGTGAAGAACATGACTTTATATCGAGTATGACTCAATTAGCTGCCGAATTTGAGAACAGAGGTTATGGGAAAGATGAGATTACTTAAGTTTGTAGAGAGGTGACCAATGAGAGGATGGATCGTGTCCACCCTTACTATAGTAATAGACCCAAACATAGGAAAATGGAATCTACACTAGACCATGTACCGTTAGTTCTTACATATACCCAAAATATTTCTAACATACAACAGATTGTTAAACGGAATTGGTCTATACTTCTTACAGACCCTGAAACTACAGCTATAGTGGGGCGTCAGCCCACTTTTATATATAAGAAGAAGAAGAACTTGAAACAGCTGCTATGCAATGGAAATGCTAATATGACATTATCCCATCTGAACACTTTAAATGGGACACGTCAATGTATGAAGTGTGCCCATTGTCAATATATAGACGAGTCTAGATTTTTTAGAAACCCTGAGACAAGGAAACTTTGGGAATTGACAACCCAAGCTCATTGTAATACAAAAAATGTAATATATTGCGCACATTGTATATGCTGTTTTAAATTGTATATAGGTAAAACAAACAGACATCTCAGAGAACGCATTAGGGATCATATATATTGCACTAACAAAGGCTTAGAATATAGTGCTCTAGCTAAGCACACTTTAAAAGAAGGATCACAACATACATTTTTATTTCAAGTATTACAAGTGGTGGATGAGAATATAAGAATGGGTGATATAGTTAATAGAACGGAAACCTTAGAACTACAATGGATTTTACGACTGGGTTCCCATAGGGGACACGGTCTGAATGACAGTGTCCCATTAAAACCTGTTTTGAAATCTAGAAGGGTTAATAAATGTAAGAAAGGCTTATAATATTAATAGTTGAAACATAATTATATTATATATGTCCGATAATCCACAGCATATTGAGAACTATATATTTTTTTGTATTTTTTGTATTTAACTATAGTCTGTATTTATACTCATGCATGTTGCATTTATATAGGCATCTATAGATACATATATTTTATAAATATAGGTTATTATTTTACCTGTTAAATATTTTAAATTCATGTCTTATAGTATTATTTATTTATTTATTTATATATGTATGCAGAATATGCTGTAAGGAGATTTGTTTGAAAGTTGCTACGTTGTTCTATGCATTGTACATATAGCTTAGACTATGAATTAGCCTACTTTGTTTTTAAATTGTAATTGACATTAGACTAGTTAGCTTCTGAATGGTCGCTTTGAAATTTTGAAATCTTGAAATGTTATCTAAAGACCTTCATCAGCTGTTACTCTTGGTCTGATGAAGCAGTATTAAGTTATTGTGAAAGCGCTTACCATTGTAAAACATTGGAATAAAATTCAACTATTGTTTTACTCTACTGGATTTATTATTGGAATGCGTTTCCTTCATTTGGGACTTTCTTATATATTTGTATGGTGACATTCGCTTTTGGGTGTTTTTGTGGAGATCCATTATAGAGTACAATGCCCCTTTTGGTATGTACCTCACAAGGCATCTACAACAACTGGAAAGGCCGCAGAAATACCTCACAAAGTGGATTACCAGCGCCAAACACATGCCATACACAGACTGTCTCAAAAAACTCCAGCTTTAATCTATCACATATTGCCTACTCAGAGGTGATCTCTGCCTAACATACAAAGCTATGTCAAACCCAGAGCTGTTGGACATGCTCCACTTAAAGAAATCCCAATCCCTCTGAGCTACATGCTCTAGGGACCTAAACCTTGTCACCACAATAAACAGAACATGCCGGAGGGATAGATTCCTGTCCCAGAGATTTCCCATACTCCAGAATAAACTACCTATCTATATCAAATAAAGCTCCTCATTAGCACTCTTCAAGAAAAATCTTGATGATTGGATGGGAAATAGGAAAATCACCCCGGGGATCACTTCTGTGTCTCTGCTTGACAGTGGCAAAGGAAAATACATTTCTTGGGTGGAAAAAGCCAGAGTACCTTTTTGGCTGGCCTTGTATAGGCCCCAGGGCTAATAGCCTAGTACCTACTTATGAACCTATGAACCTATGAACCTTTGAGCCTTGCCTAAAAAAGGTAATATGGGGACAGCAAGAGCCTTGGCCATTATTCAGAAGCATAGGGGCGACAGGTGCAAACCATCTGTAGTGAAGCAATGAGGCTTGTCTATCATGTCATCACAGGCAGACAGAGACTGGATCCCCTTTGAATGACACCAGAAGCTCAGCCAATTGTTGAAGTTTATCGTCTTTCTGTTATATTGCAGTATCATGTAGATGAAGGTAAGATGCTACTCAAGGTCAGGGTCATACCAGCCTGGGCTACATGATCATAGAGCTACTATATATCTCTTGTCATGTTGTCCTGGGAGGTATGTCTCAGATCATTCACAGTGACATGTACAAAGAACACGTCATATATGTACCTGTTCTGGAGTGATGTAAGTGGTTATGTGGCAGATCATAGCACCTGACAGACAACTGACAGTAACCTTCCCCTTATCCAGCCGAGTGAGTGGAACATCTGTGTGCCTGACTATGAAGTCACCTATTACTAGTGTGTTGGGTATGCTGTTTTGCCTTAGGGCCTGTTGTGAGGCACACTGCTTTGGTCTATTATGTGTTTTCTGGTGTGTGCTTGGAGGTGCATGTTGCTTGCTTGTCTGTTTAGGAAGACACTCTCTCTTTTTCAGATTAATATTTGTATTCTCCGAGTAAGGTAATATGTATTTATGTGTGTGTTTTGCTGGTGCTTATATTGTAGGTTTATGTGAGACTTTTGGTGTTGTGGTTGCATGACCCTACTCCTCTTAACTGTATTGTCCAGTATTGGGTTGACAGAGCTTAGCCACTGGTTTGATCCTGTGTGTGCCAGCATGTGGTGCATCAACCCATATATGATATGGTCATGGCCTATGCATACAATACACTCACAATACACCTAGTATGATACGCCTGCTGAGGTTAGCAAATGTGGAAAATAACTTTGGGAAAACTGTCAACAAGTAATGTCTGTACTGCACCCTGTAACTCCATATTGCTTGCTGAAGTGTAAAGATGTACTTAGTTTAGATTAAGAACCTCGCACTTGCCAACTGCATGTGTGTGTCTGTCTGTCTCTCCCTGGGGAGAGAGCAACCTTTTTGGAGACGACTCACACCCCTTAAAAGTGGTATACTCATCTTTGTCAAGTCTGATGATGTCACCATCCTACAAATATGCCTGTGGAAAACTGAAACCCCAGTAATGTGTATAGCACATCGTGTAAATGTGTACTGCAGTAATATCATAATGTAATTAGGTAGGGGTTTGAAACTTGCATTTGCCAACTGTGTGTGTGTGTCTGGCGCTCCCTGAGAAGAAAGCAACCGTTTTAGAGACTACTCACACCCCTTAAAAGTGGTATACTCATCTTTGTCAAGTCTGATGATGTCACCATCCTACAAATATACCTGTGGAAAGGTGAAACCCCAGTAATGTGTACAGTGCGCTGTGTAAATGCGTACTGCTCTAGTATCATAATGTAACTCTAGTATCATAATGTAACTAGGTAGGGATTTGAATCCTGCACTTGCCAACTGTGTGTGTGTGTCTTCCTGGGGAGGAGCAACCTTTTTGGAGATTACTCACACCTCTTAAAAGTGGTATACTCATCTTAGTCAAGTCTGATGATGTCACCATGCTACAAATATAATTGTGGAAAGAAGAAATCCCAGTAATGTGTAAATGCGTACTGATGTAGTATCATAATGTAGTTAGGTAGGGGTTAGAATCCTGCACTTGCCAATTGTGTGTGTGTGCCCCCCTGGGGAAGAGCAACCTTTCTGGAGAATACTCACACCCCTTAAAAGTGGTATACTCATCTTTGTCAAGTCTGATGATGTCACCATCCTACAAATATACCTGTGGAAAGAGGAAATCCCAGTAATGTGTATAGTGCATTGTGGAAATGCACACTGCTGTAGTATCATAATGCAGACTTGCCAACTGTGTGTGTATTTCCTTGCACAGGAGCAACCTTTGTGAAGAATACTCACACCCCTTAAAAGTGGTATACTCATCTCTGTCAAGTCTGATGATGTTACCATCCTACAAATATACCTGTGGAAAGAAAAAAATCCCAGTAATGTGCATTGCGTGTTGTATAAATGCGTACTGCTGTAGTATCATAATGTAATTAAGTAGGGTTTGAATCCTGCACTTCCCAACTGTGTGTCTCCCAGAGAAGGAGCAACCTTTTGGAGAATGCTCTCACCCCTTAAAAGTGGTATACTCATCTTTGTCAAGTCTGATGATGTCACCATCCTACAAATATACCTGTGGAAGGGTGAAGGTTCATAGGTTCATAGGTTCCTACTAGGCTATCTGCCCTAGGGCATTTATAAGCCTAGCCAGAGTGTGTGTGGCTTTCACCACCCCTTAGGATGAGAATACTACACCCATTTAGGGTTTAGTTTACTGTGCCTCTGTCTAGTAGTGACACACAGATGAACCCCCGGGGTAAACCTACGATCTCCATTCCACTCGTCAAGATTTCTCTTGAAGAGAGTTAGTGAGGGGCTCTGCCTAACATGGACTGGGATTCTGTTCCAGAGTGTAGGGAGCCTCTGGGTTATGAATCTGTCCCTCAAGCACATCCTATTTATTTCTGTGTTGAGGTTCAAGTCTCTTGCTCTCATGGCTCTGATGGATTTGGATTTTCTGAGGTGGAGCATGTCCATTAATTCCAGATTGGACATGGCCTTGTACGTCAGGCACAGATCGCCTCTGAGTAGGCGGTATGCGACTGAATAGAGCTGGAGTTTCTTCAGCCGGGCAGCATATGACATATGTTTGAGACCCTTTATCCTCTTGGTGAGGAACTTTTGGGGTCTTTCCAACTGCTGCAGGTGTCAGGTAAGATACATCCCAAATGGGGCATTTGTACTCAATCATTGGCCTGATAAGAGAAGAGTACAGGGGCACAATGACCTCTCTTGATCTAGATGTGAATCCCTTCATGATAAGGTGGGCAATATAGAAGGTCTTCCTAACCACTTTGGCAATGTGAGTGTCAAATGAGAGGTTACTGTCAACTTGGGTCCCTAGGTCCCTGATTACCTCTTCCATACTTAATGGATTACCACCTATGTGGTAATTAGTGGGTACCTTGTTTTTCCCAAAGGGTATGACTATATATTTTTTGGTGTTCAGCTTAAGGCCATGGCTCTGGCACCAATTATCCATTTCTATGAGGCCTCTCTGAAGGATGCTTGTGTCCGCTGGAGTATCAATTATGGCACCCAGTTTGCAGTCATCTGTGAACTTTGTCAGCCACAATCCTCCTATGTTTGCCTGTACCTCGGAAAAATAAATGCTGAACAAGAGGGGTCCCAGGACTGAGCCCTGTGGGACACTGCTTGTGACCAGCTTAGAGTCTAACAGGGCTCCAGCAACTCTGACCCTGTGGGTTCTGTCCTTGAGCCAGTTTGCAACGCATCTTGTAACATATGGGTTTACATTTAAGCTGGTGAGTTTGTCTATGATGCCCGAGTGGGGTATTGTGTCGAAGGCTTTTGCAAGGTCAAGGTAGGCTGTGTGAACTGCCTTACCCTCATCAATGGCCTTAGTGACTGTTTCAAAAAAGTCGACCAAGTTCAAAAGGAAGGATCTGCCCTTGACAAAGCCAAATTGGGTAGGATCCAATGTCTGTAGGTCCCCAATGTCTTTGTTTATGAGTTCCATAATGATCCCCTCCATAGCTTTGCAGACCAGGCTCGTCAAGCTTATGGGGCGGTAATTTCCAGGGTCCGTAGAAATACCACCTTTGTGGAGTGGGACCACTGTTGCCATACGCCACTCTTTGGGTACGTATCCTGTAGTAAGGCTAAGATTAAACAGCAGCCTTATGTGTGGGTTTAGTTCCTCTTGGAGTTCATGTAGCACACAGTCCGGGACACCGTCCGGTCCCATTGATGCTGTGTTTTTAGCTTTAGAGAGGGTGGCTCTCACCTGGGCATCTGAGATGTTAGGGAGGCTACACTCTGCTGGGATAGATATTTCTCCTTTTGAAATCCCAGTGATGTGTATAGCACGTTGTGTAAATGCATACTACTGTAGTATTGTAATGTACTTAGGAAGGAGCTTAAATCTTGCACTTGCTGAGTGTGTGTACGTGAGAGTGTGTGACACCGTTGGTCAATGTGGAGTGGGTTTTGATTTTTCTAGTGTTTGACATATCACAATGACAACTGTATGTGCATTACACATGTAAGGTAGCTGTGGAGCAAAGTCATATACATACATGTGACCTCAATTATTTCATAGGTGGGTATTCTGCTTTCTCCATGAATGCATCTGTTATCTTTGCCAGAGTGTGCTGGTGCTTTCCAGACCTTAGGTCACTTCTGTATGCTAGTGACAAGCTTAGCCACTGCAGTGATCCCTGGGCTATGACTTCTGTTTCACATACACTCATCACGGTTTCTACTGAAGGGTGTGAGTGAGGGTTTATGCTTGAGGTATATTTGAATCCTGTTCCAAAGCAAGCAAAGTCTGGCAAAGATGACTAATCATTATAGGTGTGCAACAACCTCTGTGGATCTGCATGCAAACCCTTTATTGCTTATGTGATCCACAGAGGGATTTCCAAAACCCTTTGATTATGTGATTATCAAATGAGAGATGACTAAACACATGGCTCTATGTATACATTAGTACCTGTTCCACATTTTGGGGGCTACTACCTATGTTGTACTCTGGGGATACTTTGTTTTCTAAAAGTGGATAACTATGCTTTCTTTGGCTTATAGCTTTACAGCATTAGTTTGACACCAGGTATCTGTATCTATGATACCCTTTTGGAGGATGTGTGTGTCATCTGGAGAATAAAGTATAGCCCACAGTATGCATTCTCATCAAACGTGGGCAGACATATCCCTACTGTGTTTGCTTGTACCTAAGAAAGCTATATGCCAAACAGGAGTGATCCCAGGACTGAGTGCAGGTGAATACCACTTGTTACTGGCATAGAATTGTACATGGAGGCTGTAAATGTTACTGTGTGTCCTACATCTGTGCGTCAGTTGTCAATCCATCATCTAATAATCGTTTATGGTCAATCTGCTGAGGTCATGTATAATACCAGAATGTGGGATGGGTATGAATTGCTGGTGAGCTATACCTTGGCTGTGTGGATCTCCCCTCCCTCACCTATAGCCTTGTTAACTGGCTTGAAGTCTACTAGGTGTAGGAGCCATGATATGGCCTTTAGAGAACCTAAGTGGGTATGGTGCAGTGTTTGCAGGTTCATAATGTCTCTGTCAATGAGTTCCATAATGCTGTGCTCTATAGCCTTCCAGATAACATTTGTCTGGCTTATAGGGTGAGAGTTTCCAGGATCTGTTCTAGTTCTACCCTTAATCAATTTATGTTAACATTTGCACTGGGTGTGACGAGGGTGGACAGGTTTAGGAATAAGTATATTAGAGTATTAGAGGGTCAGCCCAGGTTTGAAGGTTAGTAGACCAAGCCAGATAGGCAGGATTCAGTTGGTTTGTACATGTGCTGAGGAGGGATGCAGAGTATATTGTGAAATAGATGCTAAGGATGAAGCCGCCAGATAACAGGAAAAGAGGAATGGCTAAGATGAGGTTTATGGCTGTGGTGAGAGAGGACATGCAGGTGGATGGTGTGACAGCGCAAGATGCAGAGGGCAGGAAGAAATGGAAACAGATGATCTGCTGTGGCAACCCCTAATGGGAGCATCCGAAAGGAGAAGAAGACATTGTAGCTCAACCCTTGTTGACTGTGAACACCATTACCGTGCGTCATTCCACAAGTATGTAACCTGCATAGAGGCTGCATCTGGACAGAGTGTTTAGGTGAGTGGTGACTTCATATGTCAGCTTGTGTATGACACAGCCAGGGACATTGTCCAATACTATTGCCACCGTGGTTTGGACTTTGGTAAAGAGATGTTTTAAATAGAGTGTCTGTGAATCATCAGGTTTTACATTCTTCAGGTCTGGAAATGTGGCCCTTGTGTAACGATAGGGTGGCGAAATCTGCATTCAAACTGTCTGACAAGAAATTGGTAATGTCAGTCAGATAAGTGTACTTTGTGTCCATTTACATTAGATGTGATCCGATCTGAGATTTCCCCTGTAGATTATAAACAAAACTAAAGAAAGCTTTAGTGTTGTCTTTGGAATCCTTGCCATTTTGTATTTTGAAGCTTGCCTTGTATGTTTATTG
The DNA here is from genome assembly GCF_019279795.1 of Protopterus annectens. NCBI lineage: Eukaryota > Metazoa > Chordata > Ceratodontiformes > Protopteridae > Protopterus > Protopterus annectens. Next base: position 1,654,647,999 of record NC_056726.1, read on the forward strand.
AGGGATTATATTTTCCCAATGATACTGACCAGAGAGGTTATTCCTTCTTGGTATGTAAATCTTTTTTTGGTACAACTTCACACCTTCTATTATATATTTTAGTTTATGGCAGGGGCCCATGAGACTAATGCACTATTACTGTATAAGTGAGAATTCCTTGTGTTTGTTATAGCACAGTCCATGCAACCCTGTAGGTGAACAGTGTGCATTACTAAAGGATTATGCAGCTGGGACAGTGTTAACCTTAGTAATGCAAACCAATGACAGACAGCAACAACAGCATCACCCACAGCGCAGTGTCAACCCATGTCATACACACACATGTGTACTCAAGTTCCAGAATGTGTGTAGTACAATGCATACTGGCCACCAATAGAAACTATGGAGTGTTAACACTGGCCAATACAGGGCATGTCACCCTGCCCATGTGTCCAATATGCATGTACATGCAAACAGTGCATCTCCACCATGTTCAGAAATGAGAACCTGCAAATGTGTGTTGCACACACCCCACACTGTCCACTGTATAACACATGCTGACACAACTACACACATCAGCCAAGTGGCACATGGGCAAACAAATCACAATTGGAATAAACACTGGTGAAAACAATACAACATTGCTAATTACAGCTTTAATGCATCATGCCTGCTCAGCTACAACTTCAAGGATATCATTACACTTTACTGCTGACAACATGCTACACATCCAACCATTGCTATACTTTATTAAAGTCACCGTGTGCATCAGCACCATGTTAGCCTGTTCCTGCATCAATGTTACAGATGACAGGAGGTGGCACAGGTTTCATCATATGCACAGGGTGTGTTGTTGGTTTGCCAGAGGCCTACACTGAGCCATACAATCGACATGTGTGTGTGTGAGTGTGTGTCTGAGGGCCATGAGTACTGTTATGGGCCAATGTTGATGTAATGTGTGCGGGTATGTGTTTGCCCTAGGTTTCTGGTTTATGTGTGTGTGTCTGCATGTACACAGTTCCACCATGTGGCTGCCATATACAGGGATTTGTGAGACAACTACAGACTGTACCTGGCAGGCTTTATAGATCACCATCTCTGGCCACGGATACAGAACCTGTGCCTGGCAGGGATGCTACAGACAGTATCAAGTACTAATCCAGATTGGGTACTATCCGAAGAGGTTGACATATGTCCACTGGATCCAGGTCCCTGCTGGGACTGGCCAGAGCCATGTGCACGTGGTCTGCTAGGATGGTCTATGGACAGCCCCCCCAACATTGCTGGGGCTGGTACTGGCATTACGGGAGTGGCTGTGACTTGCTAGACGTCCACAGTGACCTCCAGCTGCTGATGTTGCTGGCATATGTCCACATCAATGTCTCAACCATCTCGCACTGTCCTGACACATGGACATGACATTGTGGAGGACATCCAATGTCTCACTCCAGCATCTATCAATGCCCTCAGTGTAGTTACGTATGGCACCTGCTAGGTCATGGATACTGTCATTTACAGAGGTGTAATGAGCCCTCTGTGCCCTTAGCCCCTGTCTGGTGTACTGCTGCATTTGTGTCTGTGCCTCCATGACAGCCTGGAACATGCATGTGTTAGAAAGGGGTGTGGCACATCTGCCAGGGGCATGATGACCAGCAATGCTCTGACGAGAACCCCTGGGCATCTGCCTATGTGGTACCATTCCAGACATCTGGCTATGGCTGCTGTGTCCTGATACATGTGCCATAGATACCACACTGTCCTGGCCAGTGCCAACTGTACACTGTCCCTCAGCTAAGGGCAATGGTGATGATGGATGTACAGGCAGTATGACTGTGTGCATGGATGGGGTGGAGACTTGTGTACTGTAAATTGGTGGCCCAACAACAGACCCTGACAAACCTGCCTGTGCCTCAACACACCTATCCTCATCATCACTGTCTGTCTCAGTGACATCAGGTTCCCTGCTGTACTGAACCAGCCCCACCTCAGCATCTGTGAGAGGAAAACAGAAAACACACTTTAAGACCTGAACATGACTTCAGACCACATGCACACATGCACACATGCACACATGCGCACATGCACACGTGCACACATTCACACATGCAGACATGCACACATGCACACATGCACCCACGTGCACATGCACACACGCACACACACAAAACTACACTCCTCCCTAAAGCAAACACACACAACACCAGCAGTCACAGAACATACACAATAGCAGGTGATGCTGGGGTACATTATCACAAGCAAAACAATCATATAACACATGTCAGCATGCAGGACATGTGTTTCTCAACAGCATGCAGTGCAAGTGTAGTCAGTCCTTGTTACTAACAGTATATATGGCTTTGATGCATGTGTTTTGTTATTAGGTGATGGCCCTCCCCCTGGAACACAATGCATACATAGACACAACATTGCTGTGCAGGCATTCATAACCCTGTAATGTACTATGCACCATAACTCACAGGTGTACATATCATTGCTGGATGTGTATCTGTGTGTCAGATCGGTATCCTATGGTGATTACAGCCTCTGTGTTTTTAGCAAATAATTGTGGACACATTTTTAGCACATGCATGATGAGTATTCACACAACATCATTAGTGGTGCATGGATAATTGATGGAATACTATTCGGCCACATACCCAATGTATGGTACTTATGGTGAGTGTAGATCATATTGTGGACATGCCAGTCTCATCCATGACATGGTATGCTAAAACACAACTGCATATTTAAACACCACACATACCCAATATGTGTCATATGACCTAGCCACTCAATAGTATCACAAGGCATATATGTGTCAGTTGTGCAAATGGTGATTGGTATGCATACTGTTTAGAGGTGCATATGTGTGCACACACATCATTATTGTGTGTAGCAATGACAGCTATGTGTAGTACTGTGGTTACAATAACTGGATGGGGTATAGTACCATAGGCCATCATCATGAAGCATCAGGTGGTCACTCAAGGCTACAAATGTTTCACAAACCAGCACTAATCATGTTGTGCCGGAACTGTACTACCTTGGCTAAATTCCCCATTTCACAACCAGTTGTTATGTGAGTTTGTAAGGAGGCCAATAAGGAGCATTTCCTGACATGAATTTGTAGTGTGTTGCAGAGTGTAAATGCCCCAGGATAGGCCTCTACCCTCAGGTAGATTATTTGTAATGTGTGGATGAGATTTTGGATACTGGAGTGTGTCTTTACAGAGGGTTTGGGAATCCTTTATGTGTAGCATGTTAAAATGCTCTGTGTATGACATAGTTGTGTATGTTATGCGCATGTTGAGTATCAACTGTGCTTATCCAATGGTCACTACAGTCTAGCCACATTTGTTTAAGATGGTCTGGGTATTGCATGTGTTTGAGGCAGCTAATCACAATAGTGAGATGTGCGTGCTCTTACACCAAACATGCACAGCATGCATTATGGGTAGGTGTGTTACATGTGTACATAGCCTACACCTTAACTATGACATGCACTTTTTTATTTACAATAATAAATGTAGAACACACTCACCAGCATCTGTCCACTGCCTTGATGTCACCCCAGAGGGACCTACATAGAGATGAGACAGTTTGTCAGTGGCCACAACTGTGGCATTGCTACTGTGTGTTTGCAATCTTACAGTACAACAACAGTTTACATTCACAGGGCTACCGATTATGTTCCAAATCATCAGTATTGCACAACAACAGGCTCCACATCTTTGAACGACACATTCCACATCTCACATATGCATGATCTACCAATAAAGATAATAGTAGTCTAGAGATATGCCATGTTACCTGCATGCTCAATGTGAGCTTGCTGGGTGGCTCCAACCTCCATCATGGTGTATGTCTGCAGCTGTTGTTGTTGGGCAGGTGTCACCAGGCTCATGAGCAGCTTCTGCACTCTGGTGAGGGGGGATGGATATGAACACCACCTCCTGTTGCAAGCTGTTGTCTACGCACATCAGCAGCACGCTGATGGACATGTCTGAAACGATCACTGCAGTGGTAGCATACCTGCTCATATGTCCGGTTATGTAGGCCTACCTCATTGACCCTGCGGACAACATTTTGCCACATTGCAGTATGCTCCTGCTGGTCCTGGCTGGTTTGTGAGAACATGAGATGGTAGTGCTGAATCATACTGCTAGTAATGATATCATCTTCAGCACTACTGTAACTGGGGTTCCTGTGATGGGCCATGATCCCTGGAAGAGATAAATACAAAAATATGTCTGAGCAAGTCATATGGCACATTTAACATTATACAGTACAGATATCACTGAACTGCCATATATAGCAACCTATAAGCTAACCGAGAGTGAAACACTGTAACTGCCACTTATCACTGCTCACCCCACAACTGCTTGAAAGTGCCTTGCTCACTCTCTATCTAATGAACCATGTTCTGCACGGCAACAAAATAAAATCACTATATAAGACTATACAAGAGTACCTGGCACACTGTATGCAACACGATGCACCACCTAGCCATAGCAGATATACATCAAGCTGATGTGTAAAGAAATATATCATCCATCACAATCAGTGTAAGGTCCAGTAAATGTATTACTATTATACCAAACAACTTCTTAATGCCAAACCCGTTGCCAAAATATGTGCACATGGTCACATACTGCTGTAGTA